>NW_027269299.1:610000-950000 GCF_023055355.1 Agelaius tricolor | reverse complement strand
ACAACCGCAACAACGACGACGCCTGCCGGGCCGCAGGGAAGGGATCAAGGCCCGACTAGGGAAACGCTTCCTTCGCCGAACCCCTTACCGCCTTCCCTCCGGGCACCGGCAGGATGGGAGCCTGCGAGGCGACCCCAGCTGCGCAACCGGGGTGGCCCCTGGACGGCGATTGATCGTCAAGCGACGCTCAGACAGGCGTAGCCCCTGGAGGAACCCAGGGCTGCAAGTGCCTTCGAAGTGTCGATGATCAATGTGTCCTGCAATTCACATTAATTCTCGCAGCTAGCTGCGTTCTTCATCGACGCAAGAGCTGAGTGATCCACCGCTAAGAGTTGTCTGTCTTTCGGGCACTGCTCACGCTGAGTGGCCCCTTTTTGTTACTCTGGCGCCGAGGACGCGCGGGCGCGCCCCTGGCTTCGACCATACAAGCACACAGAAAACGGAAGGGGAGGGAAAAAAAAACCACTGGAGCAACCCACTCTCCGAAGGCCGGCCAAGAGGCGGGGGAGCCCGTGCCCCTGACCGCCTTCCCCCGCAAGGGGTGACGCCGACCTCACAAACGCCGTCCTTCGGAGGCGGCCCAGGCGCCCGCTCTTGGCCCAGCCTCCGCGCGGAGGGCCAGGTGGCTTGCGCCAGAATGCGGGGGGCACGGCGGCCTGCCCGCTTCTCTCTTTCACGGGACAACACGCACAAAACACACGGCACACGGCTGGGGGCAGGCAGCCGTCGGCCCCCGCACCACGCCGGCTCTCCCTCGGCCCCGACACCGCGGGCCTTGCGGAGCGCCATTGCGCTGTTCTCTTCCCCACGGCATGGCCTTTCCCCCAGGCTCGAGAGGGGCACGCGACAATGACCGGCCCCCGCTGGGACGCCTCCCGTGGGACCGCTCCCCCGCCGGGCGGGCGAGCGACTGGTGGTCGCGCTCCGCCGACAGCCCAGAGGCGGGCGCCACCAAGACCCGAGCCAGCATTGCCAGCGCCCAAGGCCTGCTGGACGGCAGAACCGGCCACCGCCGGGGCCGCACTTCTGGGACCTCCACCGCCGCGTCGCACCACTGGGGCCCCTTGCCCCGGGCACGCGATGGTGGAAGGCGGTACGGCACTGAGCCGGGGGGCAACGCCCGCTCTCCCCGTTTGCACGCGGAGACCAGGCGGGGAGAAGCGCCCCCGTGGCCGCCCCGCATGCCTTCCTGCGGCCCACACATGGCTGGGAAGGGGGCTGGAGGACTCAACGAGTGGGGCCCGGGACGGGACCGCCGCCGGCCGACCGTCCCCGCAGGGAGGGACACCCGTTGAGCGGCGCCACCACTGTTTGGCACAGGGTCGCCCGCGCTCGCGGGCCTCCGCCGCCGGAGGGCCCGCCGAGTGCTTGCTCCCCACCAGCAGGCGGGCAGTCGATCCAGGGGACGGCCGGTGGATGACGGCCCCAGGGCTGCGCGTTCGAGGAGAAAAGGCCGTCGAGGGGAGGAGAGGCGCCAGACGTGCCAGACGTGCCAGACGCAGCGCCACACGTGCGAGAGACCACGGCGGCAGTCCGAGGAGAGAGAGCGCGGGGAGGCTTGACCACCAAGAACATCTCGGGTGCACGCGCGCCACGAAGCGCGGCCTGGAACACCCGGAGGCCTCGGCCCTTGGAGTTCCTCTGCCCCACGCGAGAGGGGGGCCGCTCGGCCTGAGAACAGGGAACTCTGCCGGCTGGCAAAGGCCCCACTCCCCGGTGCGGGTAGGGCTGGAAGAGCCGCCTCCTCCGAGCACCGAAGGCGTCTGCGCCATCCGGCTCCCTAGCCCTTTCCACCTTGGCCGCCGACGGGTGCCACAGCCATCCGGCCGGCCATCGCTGGACGGGCGAAGCAGCGAGGGAAGGGACGGGCGTGCCTCTGGGAGGGGCCGTGCCGATCACCCCTCCCTCCCGGCACCTGGGCAGCTTTCTGGCGTGCACGCCGAGGAGAGCTGAGCTCAGGAGGACTCGGGCCACGCCAGGGCGCCCGCACGCGGCACGCAGGTGACTGGCGTTCAGCGGTGCCGGCCACAGCAGCGAGAGGCTCAGGAGCCCGCAGCCGCACCCCCGCTCTCTGGCGAGGATGGACTGGCGGCAGACTGGCGCAAGGCCGGGGTGGGGGGGGCGTGGTGTGGGGGGCGGGAGGGAGACGCCCGTTGTAGCGTGGGGTGAGCCCCACCCAAGCACACGGTGGTGGGCGCGCGTGGCGCGCTTCGCCGCACCGAGCGGCTTTTGCCCCCTCTCCCCCTTCCGACCCCCCGTGCCCAGCGGTGCCACGTGCCTCCGGTCCCTCTCTCTCACTAGGGCTGCGGCGCGCGGCAGAAGGTTAAGGGCGTGTGGCCCCCGGACAGAACCTGGGCCGGCAGCTGGGGGCCGAGCGTGCGAAAGGAGCGGGCGTGTGAGTGACGCCGCGCACGCGCCACCGGCCGGATGGCCCGGCACAACGCGGCACGCGCCGCGCCCCACAGGTAATGATCCTTCCGCAGGTTCACCTACCGAAACCTTGATACGACTTTTACTTCCTCTAGATAGTCAAGTTCGACCGTCTTCTCGACACTCCGGCAGGGCCGTGGCCGACCACGCCAGGGCCGATCCGAGGACCTCACTAAAACCATCCAATCTGTGGTAGCGACGGGAGGTGTGTACAAAGGGCAGGGACTTAATCAACGCGAGCTTATGACCTGCACTTACAGGGAATTCCTCGTTCACGGGGAAGAATTGCAATCCCCGATCCCCATCACCAATGGGCTTCAACGGGTTACCTGCGCCTGCCGGCAGAGGGTAGGCACAAGCTGAGCCAGTCAGTGTGGCGTGTGTGCGGCCCCGGACATCTAAGGGCATCACAGACCTGTTATTGCTCAATCTTGGGTGGCTGAACGCCACTTGTCCCTCTAAGAAGTTGGACGCCGACCGCTCGGGGGTCGCGTAACTAGTTAGCATGCCAGAGTCTCGTTCCTTATCAGAATTAACCAGGCAAATGGCTCCACCAACTAAGAACGGCCATGCACCACCACCCACGGAATCGAGAAAGAGCTCTCAATCTGTCAATCCTGTCTGTGTCTGGGCCGGGTGAGGTTTCCTGTGTTGAGTCAAATGAAGCCGCAGGCTCCACTCCTGGTGGTGCACTTCCGTCAATTCCTTTAAGTTTCAGATTTGCAACCATACTTCCACCGGAACCCAAAGACTTGGGTTTCCCGGGAGCTGCCCGGTGGGTCATGGGAATAACGCTGCCGGATCGCCAGTGGGCATCGTTTATGGTTGGAACTACGACGGTATCTGATCGTCTTCGAACCTCTGACTTCCGTTCTTGATTAATGAAACATTCTTGGCAAATGCTTTCGCTCTAGGCCGTCTTGCGCTGGTCCAAGAATTTCACCTCTAGCGGCACAATACCAATGCCCCCGGCCGTCCCTCTTAATCATGGCCCCGTTTCCGAAAACCAACAAAATAGAACCGGAGTCCTATTCCATTATTCCTACTTTCAGTATGCCAGCGGCCGGCCTGCTTTCAACACTCTAATTTTCTCAAAGTAAACCCTTCGGGCCCCGCGGGACACTCAGCTAAGAGCATCGAGGGGGCGCCAAGAGGCAGGGGCTGGGACAGGCGGTGGCTCGCCTCGCAGCGGACCGCCAGCTCGATCCTAAGATCCAACTATGAGCTTTTTAACTGCAGCAACTTTAACATACGCTATTGGAGCTGGAATTACCGTGGCTGCTGGCACCAGACTTGCCCTCCAATGGATCCTTGCTCAAGGGTTTAAAGTGCGCTCATTCCAATTACAGGGCCTCAAAAGAGTCCTGTATTGTTATTTTTCGTCACTACCTCCCCGGGTTGGGAGTGGGTAATTTGCACGCCTGCTGCCTTCCTTGGATGTGGTAGCCGTTTCTCAGGCTCCCTCTCCAGAATCGAAGCCTGATTCCCTGTCACCCATGGTCACCATGGTAGGCACAGACAGTACCATCGAAAGTTGATAGGGAAGACATTCAAATAGGTCATCGCCGCCGTGGTGGCGTGCGATCGGCTCAAGGTTATCTAGAGGCACCAAAGCTGCCGGGCGGGCCCAGGCTGGTTTTGGTCTGACAAATGCACATGTCCCCGGAGGTCGGCGCTCGTCGGCATGTATTAGCTCTAGAATTACCACAGTTATCCAAGGAGTGGGAGAGGAGCGACCAAAGGAACCATAACTGATTTAATGAGCCATTCGCAGTTTCACTCTACCGCCCATGTGTACTTAGACATGCATGGCTTAAGCTTTGAGACAAGCATATGCTACTGGCAAGATTAACCAGGTAGCTGCCACCCACGGTGGCGCCGCGCCACGGCGTGCGAGCGCCTGGACGGAGCACCTGGACGTGCCCGGCCCGCCAACGAACCTGCCCTGCGCCAAACCCCGACCCCCAGGGCTTCTTTCGCCGCTCCGACCCACGGGAGTGCCATCAAGGACGAAGACACGGCGGTGGTCGGCGGCATGGCGGCGACGGGCGCCAGCGGCCAGGCGGCGGCCGACCGAATCACAGCCCAGCATCGCCTGGGGGGGGAACAGCGCCATGCGCGAGGGACGCCCCTCGGCTACTGCCAACCCTGGCGGCTGGCCCTTCCCGCGACGCCGCGGGCAAGGAGCCGGGACCGCTGCGCAGCTTTTCGCCGCTCCGATGGAGCGCGAGGGTTCATCTCTCTCTCTCTCGCTTTTTTTCCCAGGGCGTGCGCCCCGGTTCGAGACACGGCCTCGCGCTCAAAATGACACACGTGGCGCGCAGAAGGGGGCTCGGCCGGGGCTGACCCACCCCCCCACCAAAGCCGAGAAAAACCCGCCCACAGACCGGTCGTGGGCGAGCCACCAGCCACCGGCGAGGTTGGGCCAAGCGGGGCCCCGCTCACAGGGAGTGAACCCTGTCCCGGTGTGTCCCCCTACCGGGCCGCGTGGAAAATACCGGACGTGCTAGAGGAGGCAGCGACCCGATGAGGCAGGCACGGCCCGGACACCGAGGCCCCTTTTCAGCCGGGGCGGCTCGCTCTGCAGCAGGCGGCGGAATGGCAAAGGAGCGCACAGACCAGGCTCTGTTCCAACTGCATCCGGGGCGGCATCAGGTTCAGGCACTTTAGCCCTCTCTCTTTTCTCTCTCACCTCTCTCCCTTCTCGTGGCTCAGCTCCAGCCGCACCGTCGCCCGGCGCTGCTCGCGGCCGGCACCCACACGGGCACTACCTGGACCGGGGCCGGCACCGGTACCTCGCGTGGTTTTTTAAGGACACCTGGAGGCTCATGGGGCCACGTGGCCGTCACACAGCTCGGGATGGTAAAGATGCCCTTCCCCAGGCCAGCAGGAGGGGTGACACCTCACCTGCGACGGGAAGCGAATAGGAAAGGAGACCGCCCTGCCCGAGCACCGGACCCCCCCCGCCATGGCTTCCCTGTGACAGAGAAGCCTTGGAAGGAGAGCTGGCCCGCCAGGGGCCCTCTCTGACGCCACCCAAAAAGCCACATCGATCAGGCGCGGCTCTGGGAAGGAGCTGCGCCAACGGCGACAAGGGCCCAACGGCCACGGTCCTGGGACAACGGCGACGGCCGCCCAGCCCACCTGCAGATCGGATTGCTTGTGGCAGCAGAGGAGCGCGGGGGGTGCTGCCACCCACCCGTGGCCAACAACGGCTCCCCTTTCAGCTAGGCAACGGCGGGACTGGACCGGCCCCTGCTGGGCCGGGAGGGGATTCGGTGCCCCCCCCCCCCCCCCCCCCCCCTTTCGGCCCGGGGAACCCGGCCGAGCGTGCCAGAAAAAGTGTGACCATCCTGGTGCCACGGGCCAACGGCTTTCGCCCGTCCTCGTGGCGGTCGGCTTTCCCTTCCGGAAAAAAAAGCCGGGGAACAGCACGACAAAAAAGGCACACGGAGGTGCATTCACAACGTCCCGTGCAAGCCATGGGGGCCGCAGGGCCAGGGGCCCGGGAGGGGACTGAGGTACACGCCTCACTACCTCCCAACGACGGACCCACCAGCATCCTGCTCGCACCTTCATCAAAACGCTTCTCGGTGCCACAGCTTAGGGCTGTGAGAGAAAAATAAAAAGGCCTGCGGAGGCCTGGAGGGCGACCCCCCCACTCTGCCCGCCTCAACAAAAAGCAACGGACCCAGCGTGGTTGAACCCAGCCCCGCCCAGCATAAGCGGCTCAGTCAATCCGGCCATGACCGAGGTAGGCGAGGCGCCGCCGCCTCGCCCAGGACCAGTCTGGGGGGACTCTCCATCGGGTGCCGAGCCCATAAAAAAAAAAAAAAACTAGAAAACTAGGCCAAAAAATTCTGCCCGCCACAACGCGGGTCACTGGCTTAAGGCCGAGGAAGGGGGACGGCTTCAACAATGTGGGCTGGGGACCACCGCCACCGCCGAGGCGACCGACAGGCCCAAAACAACAGCAAATGATTCTGGAGCAGAGGCATTGCCTGGAGAAAACTCTCCCCTGCTTTGTCTGGGCAATCCTTAACCAGTGTGTTACATGCCTCTTGCTGCCAATTTCTTGCTCAACACTGTGATAGATGAATCTGATTCGTGCTAACACTTGTAACTATATTTTAAATATTTTAGAAAATATTTGTTAAAAAGTAAGAGAGGAAAAGGATATGGAATTAGTGTGACAAAACAGATGTTTTCAGATGTTCATGAGAAAACAGGATGCAGGATGTAGTTTGAGATAAGTAACATCCCAAAAGGCAATAGGCCTCAGGATAATTAAAGAATCAGCCTTGAAATGGACAAAATTGGGATGATTCCAGGTATCTATGAAATAATAAGGCTTCTTTTTGGAATATAATGCTGGCTTCCTGTGGTGGTTTGACAGGAAATGTGTTTTTTGGGATGCTGTGTTTTGGGCCAATAGATATTCAGGCTTTAATATTGGCATTTAACCTCGCCATTGGGACATTGGACACGCCTCTGAGAACATGGGGTTAAAAGCAGAGGTCTCCCTTGGGAGGGTCCTTTTGGGTTTCCGGCGGGAAATAGTTCGGGTCTCTCCCCCGGCCCAGGGGGAGGGGAAAAGCCATGTGGCCGGGAGAGGTAGGCCTGACCCTGGGGGTGGAAGGGTGGAAGAGAGAGAGAGAGAGGGAGACACCAGGAGCCATCAGGCAGCCACCCCTGAGAGACACAGAGAGAGAGAGAGAGAGAGCTGCTGCCTGAGACTGTAACCTTGAGACTGGATAAACATGGGCCTGTGCCGGCAGCACGGCAGCACGGCTGGGAAGGAGAAGAAGGGGGGGCTGCACCGGCCGCTTGTAGGAGCTTTTAACCCCTTCTCGGAGAATGAGAACTTTACAGATCATTGACCTCTCCTAGAAGACAGAGTGGAAGATGAGGAAGGAATGTGCAAGTGTGAGAGAGGTCTGGGCGAGTGAGAAATAGTGGAAGAATAGAGAAGAATCTTAGTGGGAAGAGATGATGGAGTGGCTTTTGCTGGACTCTTTTTGTACAGCCATGGACAGAACCATGTTCCTTGTGACACAGAGACTGCATTCTAGGGGGAAGCAATGGCCACAGAACCAAGAGGGTTCAGTGTTGGTGCCCCTCGGCCCCAGGGGGTGGAAAAATATGGGGGGGACAGGTGTCCCAAAGCAGAGATTGTGGGGACAGGTGTCCCAAAGGAGAGACTGTGTCTTTTTTGGATCAGGACAAAGCATCCTTAAAAAAGACAACCCTAGAAGCAGCTCTGGTCCATGTTCAGTGGTGAGAGCACTGGACATGAAAGGAAGAGGTCACGATGGCAGATGTACTCCGGGTGGTGCCACGAGTGACACAGAAACACACAGGGCTTCAGCTGTGTTTCCAGGGGAAGCCCATGGTACAAGAAGCACTCCTCTCCTCTTGATGAACTGAGGATTGATTGTCTGAAGGGTGGTGCTGGACCAAGAGTTGGTGATTTGGGGAATAGATGTATTGTATTGGAAATTTGGTGGGGGGTGGAGGAAATGTATTTGTAAGGTTTTCATTTTCCTGTCTGTGTTCCTTTTTATATATAGTTGTAGTGTAGTTAATAAAGACTACACCACGGATCCTGCACACAAACACGTCTTCCATACGGCACCGGCCAATAGCCTGGCATCCTGAGCCAAGGGTTTAAGAGGTTTCCGAACACCAGGTATGGAACGTGGGGAAACAGACACTCTTACAGCCTGCGTGTCCCGCAGGGAGCATCTGCAGCTTCTTCAACAGGCCTAGCAAAAAGCCTGCGCAGCAAGAGGCAGTGTGCGCTCAACAAGCTTTGTGCCGTCCCACAGCACCAACTTCTCCCATCTCACACAAGAGCCGGCATCTCTGCTTTCAAACAGCCAAGGCACACCACATGCAACAAAAGCCAGAGGCACTGGCATGAGGGGCAGGATAGCCTTCCTGCTCCTCACAGCCAGCTTGGCAGGCTGACTCTCTTCCACCCAGGCATTGCACCCTTTCCCACAGGACTGACCTACACTGTCTTCCTATTCCATTTCCAGCTCCTGGCACCTACACCTTGCCCAGGATTCTGGGACTCAACACAGCATACACTCCTGCTGAACTGTGCTACTCCATGAAGGGGAAGAGTCAATACCAGAGCTGTTTTCAAGAGGTGGCAAAGGTGAGCTGTGCTTCTCTTCTCTGACAGCAGCAGCAGAAGCTCAGCTGCTCTGCTCAGGGCACAAGGGCCCCAGTGCCTGCCCTTTCCCCACATAACACACGCTTCCCTGCACCTGCAGCAAAGCACAAGAAGCCACAGGGCCTCTGGCTCTGCTACTACCAGGAACAGCCACACCTGAACCCCCCCATTTTTCCACCCCACAGCTTTGACACAGTACAGCTGTGCAAGTGTGAGAGAGGTCTGGGCAAGCGAGAGATAGTGGAAGAATAGAGAAGAATCTTAGTGGGAAGAGATGATGGAGTGGCTTTTGCTGGACTCTTTTTGTACAGCCATGGACAGAACCATGTTCCTTGTGATACAGAGACTGCATCTAGGGGGAGGCAATGCCTCAGAACCAAGAGGGTTCAGTGTTGGTACCCCTCGGCCCCAGGGGGTGAAAAAATATGGGTGGGACAGGTGTCCCAAAGGTGAGACTGTGCTCTTTTTGGAATGGGACAGAGCATCCTTAAAAAGACAACCCTAGAAGCAGCTCTGGTGCATGTTCAGTGGAGAGAGCACTGGACATGAAAGGAAGAGGTCACGACGGCAGATGTACTCCGGGTGGTGCCACGAGTGACACGGAAACACATGAGGCTTCAGCCCATAAGCCATTTTAGTCTCTGTCTCTCCAAGTTGGTTCATACCAGCCTATTTTAAATCAGGGCTATAATACTTTTATAGGATTGAGAGAGGTCCATGAAATGCACACCAGTGATTCCTCTTGTGGAATGTCATGGCCCTGCCATAAAGCCTCTTTTCACTTTTTTTTTTCTCTCATTAGCTCAACTGCAAACACACATTTACTTGCAAACTTACACAAGATGAGCAAAAAAAAAAATGATTGATGGGCCTTTGGGAACTCCTTGCTGATCTTTCTGCTTCTTCAGCTGAGCAAGGCTCTGATCCAGGCAAAGAGATTGCACTTAGTGCTACACAACCTTTTGGCTGGAACTCTGCTGATTTCTAGGAACAGCTGGAGGCCTCTATCTCCCCAGGGTGTTTTGGGGAGCTGAGCCAAGCTTTGCTGGCTTTTGGCTGCAAATACCATTGCCCTTGCTTTCTTCTATCCACAAGTACCATGGCTGGGCAAAAACTGCCACATGGGCCATCTTCCAAAGGCACTTTGGTCTGCAGTTTGTGAACGAACGAGAGCCTCATCCACTTCCAAACCACAGGAAAAAAATCATGAAAGACAGCTTCCCATCCTTAACAAACAACTGACAATTCACAAGTGGATCTAGAGCTTCTTTACGGAATGAAAGGGAAGGCAATCTTCCAATGCAGTTGTGCTTTCTGGAGTTTTTCTTCTGACTCCCACTCACAGCTGGCACTGGAAAAAGTCACGTCTCTGCAAATGTGCGTGTCCTCTGTCTGCCATCAATTGTTTTGCTGCAACAATCAGAACAGGCATCAGGCTCAGCTGATGCTAGGAACAGGAGTTGCCCCAAGGAGAAAGAAGAAAGGAACTTTTACCTCCCAAACCCATCTCGCCAGAGGCTCAAGCAGGATTCCTCTGGTTCCCAGAAATACAAAGAAACAGGGCTGAGAAGGCCCTCTGCAGCTACGTGTTCATGCCCAAGACTTTGCTTGATGCCATTTGGCTTTTGCCTTTTTTTTCTTTTCTATCTTTTCTGTATTCTTGGCACATCTATTTAGAGCTCTGTAGACTACTCTATTTGTGACTACTTTTCCCAGTCCTTTTCCATGGCCTTTGCCTAAGCAGAAAGACAAACTCCCAGAGCTCCAAGCACTGGGGGATAGAAGGCCCCAATGTTATCTTGGCTCTTCCTGGGACAGACTCCTCTGGGGAGCTGGTGGACTCACCATCCCTGCAAGCCTTTGAGAGAAGACTGCATGTGGCACTCGGTGCTGTGCTTTAGTTGAGGTGTTAGGGCATGGGTTGGATTCGATGTGATTCTGTGCCTGAGGGAGCTTTTCTGCAGCCCTGGAAAGGGCTGCGGGGGCCCTTGGCCAAGGACGAGGATCAGGGCTCATGGAAAAGAAGAAAAGGGCTCAAGGCGAAGGCCGAGAGGGCAGAGCTGCCCCAGCGCGGCCCAGAGCGAGCCTCACGTCCTCCTCCTTAACCTGCGCCCTCTGCGGCGCCGGCGCCTCCTCTCGCTGTGGGGCTCCAGGGCGTGCTGGGGGCCGGGCCCCTCGTCTTCGGCAAGCGCCGGAGCCTCGGAGGCGAGCGGCTGCTCCTGAGAAGCAAATGTTGTGCTGGGATACTCATGAGTGGATCCGTGAAGTTCATTGCTGGGAAACAGAAAGTAAGGCCAAGGTAGCAGAGCAGCTGGGAGCTGGTCACTCCCTGCAAAGGGCTGCTCTATGATGTGGGAACATCACGTTCCAGGATGGGCCAGAAGGGTCAATGTGCTCAAGGTGCTGCAGGTGAGGTTTGGATTCCCTTAGAGAGTAGTCAGGGGTGGCGAGCACTGGAAGATCCAGCTGCAGTCCCCATCCATGTCCCTTTCAGTGCTGCCTTTAGGGTGTCTGCAGCCTGGATCCAGAGCGCCCTGGGGCCTCCTGCCTCTGCCTTTGCACTCAGGGTGAGGATGCCCAGCAGCCGCTGAGGCCGGCAGTGGGGACCAGGGCTGGGGCTTGTGGCCTGGCAGGTGTGGCTCTGGGGGCTGTGACACGCCAGGGCACGGGTCACTGTCACTGCCCTCCGGAGCCCTGGCTAGCTCTGTGATGCTCCAGGGACAATGGCAAGAGAGGGGAACTGGCTGGGTTAGGGTTTTGCCTGTGCCAGAACCTCTAGGCCAGCTGCCTAGCAGTAGAAACCCCCGGAGGACCGAGTGAAGGAGGCAGAGGAGGCTCTTCTGTGGTGTGAAATGCAGCGAATTCATTTGGAGAGGCGGTGGAAGGCACTTAAGAGAACACCCCCAACGAAAAACAGAAGTTAAAAGAAGCCCCAGAACCCCTGTGCACGGGTTTTTAAAATCTTTCAAAACGGGGATTAGACACCATATAGTAACCAATAATCGACCTCGGGGTGTGGTTTTGAGGGCTACAACAAATCAGAACAAGGGGAGGAGAGAGGGTTGGGACAGAGATTGGAGCTTGGGGTGAGGGACAGGGAACTGTCTGGAACAAAGGGTAGGGTTTGGGCTGATGGATGGGCCAAAGGGGCCGGGTTGTCTTGACAGAGAGGGAAAAATCTGGTCAGGAGGGAGGGGATTCCTTGAGGGACACTTGGGTAGGAGGGCATAACACAGGGGAGAAACTGACTGTAATAACTCGGGGAACACTTGAACACACCACAAGCTAACAGAACATTTGGCTCAGAAACTAACACAGCGCAACACAGACATTCAGGCTTTCAGCAGCCGAGAGGTGGCACTGTCAGAACCCGCGGCAGCTGCTGAAAGCCATCTCTCTCCTTCAGGCTCTTGCTGGGTGGGAAGGGCCTGCGAGCTGTGGGGGCTGCACTCCCCCTGTGCTGGGAGGATGATCTGTACCAGGGGAGAGCAGAAAGCTGCCACGGTGAGCAGAACATGCTCAGAGCATTACAGTTCAGAGAATGGCACTGCCCTGAAGGGCAAAAAGCTTGAAAGCATAGAATTCTGTGCAGCGCCATTGCACAAATTTTCTCTTCAAGAACGTGCCCATTTTTGTATTCTGTAGATGAATACTCTGAGTTTTATAGAATACATGAGGTTTTTTCTTAAGGGTTTTGGGAGAACTCTCAAGTTTATTTCTATCTGCATTTTACATCCAGCATGTGTACAGGTTTTTAAAATTTTTCTTTTGTAAATACTTAGGGGAAAAAAATACCCAAGCATTTTTTAATCCTTTGGAATATTGTGATTAATATTTTTAGAAAGAAAACCTTGTTGAACATGGTTCAAATGTGAAAACACAGAGACAAGAAAAATAGCATAAAAATCTTTTTTAAAAGGGTGTATAATGAGGACTGCAGGACTGAGTAATTCCTCCAAGGGCAAATTCTTCAAGAATGGCCAGGATACTTCCTTAAATCAAGAGAAATATGACCTGAAGCCATACAAAGTACAGCCAAAGCAAATGAAAACCCTTTGGAAAAGAGGGAATTTTGCCCGTGACATCAGTCTGTTGGGATAACTGAGGGATGCCCATCATCCTTGCACTGTATTCCTTGATATTTGTAGTGTGTTTTCTCCCAGTTTCTGTGAAGTGAATAAGAAGCTGCAGTTGTTTACCATTAATTTAAGCTCTTAGAGCAATTACCAAGCACCATAAATGTTTTTTTGTAGCTGAGCAGGATTGAGTTTCCCAAATCTTCTACAAAGCAGAAGGGAACCACACAGTTACTTGTGCTAATGTTAATGAAGGGTTTCATGAAAGCAGGTGAATGAGAGCATTGCATTATAAAACTTCCACATTCAAGGAAACAGGAGTGCACTTGGAATAAAGCATATGAGGCTAGATTAACATCACAACAGGATAAAAGAAAATTACTTGGCAGGAAGTGATGTAGGGGGAAAAAAGCCATTTCTGATACAAGTGCATGCATTTGTAAGCTAAAAGAGAAAAAGAAGGGCAGAGATAATAAGAAACAAAGATTTTAAAATTGCACTGTGCAGAAGAGACACACGAACCACCAGTGTGAACACAGCTGAGAGATTCAGCTTGGAGATGGATTGGAGTGGAATCCATTCACCAAAGGTCTCTGGTGCACACGAGTGCAAAGACTGAGGAAAAAAGGAGAACAGTTTAGTTTCTGAAAGCCATTTAGATTCCTGGAAGCATTGTCTAGAGATCTAAAATCTAAAGCCTCAGAGAATCTGAACCTAAAACATCCCCAAACATCTCAGGCGAGAACCCCTGAGTAGTGGCTGCGTCTGCTGTGTGGTGATGCAGGCGAGAGCAGGACTGCCAAGTGCTGAGGCAAAAGAAGGAAGGAGTGGACACGCGTTTGGATGCCCAGGCGCTGTATTTGACCCAGGCGGGGCCAGTGATGGTGTCAGGTAAGAACCGTTAGGGAGGCACCTATAAAGGGGAAAGGCGTAACGGACGGGGACACGAGGGACCAACAAACAGAACCGGGGCGGGGCGCAAGGGACACAACTGAACCAATAGGAAGGGCCTGGGAGCGGGAAAAGGCTCAGGGGACAAATCATATGTTAGGTGAGGGATGATTGACATAGAAGAGTCTCGACCTGAGAGGGGACGGTTACAATGATTGACAGGTGGAAGGAATGAACCATTACAAGGGAGAACATGGGGGGAACTGAGGGTCAAACCAAATTCTTAACTTATAAATTAACCAACTTTACAATAAAGCCATAAATATAAAACAAACAATGCTACACACAGTACATATGTACTGTTCTGCTGCTGTTTTAATTTTCTACCACATCCATAGGTTTATGATGGTTAAGAGAAGGGTTAATTTTTTTAAAATTAGAACTGGTTTGCTGAGGAAGCTAAAATCTAAGGAGCTGTTGGTGGTTCCAGATTTGTCCATCACAAGAAGACATCTGACTCATGATGTTCTCTTTCTTTCTCTATTTTGGTGATGATTTCGGTAGCAACTTTGATACCGGATTTGAGTGTCCATCAGGCTCTGTGAGATGCATTTTTGACTCCTGCCACTAGCCATTCTATATTAGGCTGGTACGGCATTTGCTTTAGAACGTTAGCGTACTGTCCAGTTTGGAATTTGGGCACTTGGTGATACCCATCATGTGCATTCTGCAGCATCTCTAGAGAAGTTCTTGTGTGGTGCAGCTGAAGTCGCATCCACTTTTGGTTGTGAAATTACAAATAGAGAAGTTAGTACCATTAGTAGTTTCATTAAAAGACTCAATTGTAATAGTTGTGCAAGCAGATCTCACACAGGCACAGCCCCTGCCCACATAACACACCTGTGATAGTGCGTGGGTAACTGGGCTCATTTCAAAAATACAAGTGCTGCCCTCAGCATGCAGACACCCATCCTCTCTTTCAAGCACTGCATTTTTGCACACAAAATTCAGTGCGTCCCTTGGTACACATGCTTTGATACTAAGAGTTTGCCAGCTTCTAGTTTTCTTGTTGAAAATGGCCCAGACATGATGCTGAATGGGTCTGACAGTTACGTGTGTTCTTATAACTCCAAGGGCCAAAATTGGAATGACACGGTATTTTGTTGCATTCTTAATGGTTAATACAAAAGACTGCAGGGTTCTGTTCATTCTATGTGAAATTGGCCAATTGCAACCAAGTGTGGAAGTCTTTTTCAAATTGCTTTGTGGTTTCATTTTTAGCCATGATTTAGTTTATTCTTGTGGCAATTTCCCCAGCTCTCCTTTTTTAAAGTTCTCCTGAGATTACAGACCGTAGCCACACACAGCTGAGCTTGTGTACATTGAAATGCAAAGAATTGTCACCCTGTAGTTTTCCCATAAAGCCACCAACTGCTTGAAAATCCTGCTGTGTATTGATGGCCAGGGTGCTTAATAGGTTAGCTGCCAGGCTTTGGGTATGGGCAAGTGATAGCAGGGTTGATCTGAGAGGAGTTTGTATCTGTCCAAGATAAGAGCTCACAGTGCTTACTTTCTTGAGTAAGACTTCTTGATCAATAGAATTTAATACTCCCAGTTCAGACCCAAACCATCCCCTTAAGTCTTTTTTACACCTATCATTTGGTGTCTGGGAATGCATGCACAGCTCCCATTCTTTTAGGCTTTGCTGTATGAGTGGGCAGAATTGCTGTTTAATTTTGGAAACATTAGCTTGTATCTTTACCTCCAGCTTTTTCAGAGAGTACTGTGGATTTAGAGGCAACAATTGTTCATTTGTTTGTCTTACCCCAGAGTGAAAGACTATATTATTTCACTTATGGGTCCCGTTCTACGGAGTTGTTTGCTGATGTAAAGTTGTTTGTTTTGATTTTAATTTTAAATGTCTGTTGTGTGACCCATTCCGTTTTGCTCCTTGTTGAGTACCCAAGGCATGGTAACTGGTTTCTTCAGATACATTGCCTGCCTGTAGGCAAGAATTTCAGAAACCTTTAGAAACCTTGCACTGGCCCCTGGTAGTATTACAAAGGATGCATTACGAAGTTCCCACTACAAATGGTTGAGTATTCTGAGTACCTCAGCCCATAAGAGGATGCAGCTGTGCTATTGGATTCCATGCATATCTGGGTTGCCCTCACGTGGTCATGAAATTGGGCATGATATACCCTAACAGGATAATTGTGCTCCTGGCTACCCCTCCAGCTTGATTGGTTACTATTTCTGATGGTCATAAATATCCCCAGAGTGAAATTCAATTCTCAAAAGCAGATCCTGTATGAGACCTGTTCCATGTACTAAGCGTACAAGCAGGACAATTTCTAACTCTAGTCGCACAAGAGCTGCCTGTTGGAAACAATATTTGTTGGGTCGGATTCCTGGCGGGCTCAGTTCCTGGATCTCTGTGTGATGATGGTCCTCCCACCCCACCTGTGCACCGCAGAAGAAGGCAACTATCTTGTGCTAGGTTATAGTCTCCCATTTTAATTTGCATAGTGCAAAAATCCTGATAGGATTCACATGAAAATGAATTCACACACTGCTTGTTAGAAAGGTCGCAGATGCGCATGATCACTCGAGCAATCTTCTCTGAACGAGGTTTGTGAGTTTCAAATTTACAAGCCACAGAGATCCTGCTTTCAGGTGGGACAAGAAAGGCATGCATGGAGTCAGGTTTTCCTCAATCTTTAACTGCTCAGTCATTAATCCTTAAAATTGCGTAAAGTGCTTCTACCTTTTTAATCTCTTTTAGCCAGTTAGGTCCTGAATATTTTTGAGTGTTCCATCTACCAGGATCTTGCAGGCCAAGGAGATCATTACGGTAGTGACAGTCGTCTGCTGTGGCTTGCATTCTGATTAGAAGTATCGGGAAGACGATGATGCTGTGAATTGCATCCTTGTTTCTCCTGTTCTTTCTGAGGTCCACTTTTGGACTCCACTTGCCTTTTGCAAAGCATTTTAATTCTGGAATAATGTATCCAAGAGATGAATGCTTTAAGCTTTAAAGGCTGTGTAAAGTGATTAAAAGTACTAAATAGACTCCTTTTTAATTTTGGGATAAGAGGCTTTCTACCTGGTGGAGAGGAGCATCCTCTTGCTCATGTGCTCAAAATGTGTTGGTTTATTTTCTGCAGCTGTTGTGTTAGTTGGACAACATGGTTCTGGAGATACCCCTCTCCAACTTGTACAGTATCTTCCCCTTGCTAGTTTTGCTTATATGGTCTTCTGTACAGTATTTCAAAGGGATTCAGATTTTCTTTTGTTCTTGGTCTTATCAAATCCGTTATAAAGCCAAAGGTAGGGCCTGGGGCCAAGGTATGTTGGCCTCTGGTACAGTTTTGACTATCTATTGTTTTACCGGATAATTAATCTTTTCCACCTGGCCACTGGCCTGGGGCCAATCCAGTGTGTGTAGGTGCCAGTTGATTTGGAGATTATTGCAAAGTTGCTGTGCAATATTTGCTAGGAAACGTGGTCCTCAGTCAGAGGAGATGTCTAAAGGCACTCTGAACCAGGGCATTATATTGTTTACCAAAATGTTGAAAACTTTGGCTTTATTTGTTTGGGTTGGGAATGCCTCAGGTCATGCTGAGAAGGTATCAGTTAAAGGCAGAAGGTATTTCTACCCCCCTTTTCTTGGCAATTCAGAAAAGTCAACTTGCCAGTGCTGTCCAGGATATTGTCCCTTGTCTACTGTGCCAAGCTCAACTCTAGTCCTGGTTTGTGGATTGGCTCTAAGACGTTATTTCACACCCTTGGGTTACCTGCTTTACACTAGAGTACAGGTTGCATCTTACTGTTGTCCTTATCAAATAATTATGTAAGGCGTCCCCTTCCCAGTGTACACAATTATGTTCATCTTTAATTAATTTCCATGATGCTCTTTCTGGCATAACTGTCTATCCCTGAGGAGTTGAAAAAACATAATGTTTTCATTCTGCTTGCAAATTCTTTGCTAATTCTAGATCTTTCTGATTATATGGCATACATCACTGTCATATTGTTCCTTACCTTTGGGCATTAGTGCCTGAATCTCAGCATGGCTTTGTTCTGCTGCTCTTTTTGCAACCTGTAACCTCTTTTGGGGTCGGTTTCCCCTTTCTGATGCCCTTTTCAGTGCAGAATTGCAACCTCTTGAGGCAGTAGTACTGCCTGCAGCAATTTTAAGATTTCTTCTGAATGCTTCAACTGCTTTCCTTGAGCTGTCAATAGTCCTTTATCTTTCTAAACTGCTTCATGGGCGTCTATTACTCTAAAGGCATTCTTGGAATCTGTTCATCTATTGATCCTTTTTCCTCAGGCTGGTCAGAGGGTACGGGTTAAAGTGATTATCTCTGTCTTCTGAGCTGACTTGTGCAGGGCTTCTATCTCCTATTGCTCCGTGCTAATTGTATATCCTGATTTTCACTGATCTGCTCTTACAAAGCCACTCCCATCTGTGTACTGAGATTCTGCTCTTGGAATTGGGGTTTCTTTAAGATCTGGGCAGCTGGAATAAAGTGGACTGAATGGTTTTGATCCAGTCATGCTACAAAGGCTCCTTGTCTGTCTAGTGAGTAGCTGGGAATGCTGCTGGATGAACTAGAGAAGAGATTTGTTTTGTAATGCTGCGTTGTTCCACCAAAATTGCCTGATATTTAAGGAATCTGGAGGGTGAAAGCCAATGCCCACCCTTTTGGTCAAGAATTGCTGCTACTGGATGTGAGATAAACACAATTATTTGTTGACCTAGAGTGAATTTCCAGGCTCCTTGGATGTCTGAAACAAGAGCAGCAACTGCTTACAGTCAGGCTGTCCCCTACTGACTGCATCCAGTTGTTTGGAAAATGATGCTATTGCTCTCTTCTATGGGCCAACTGTTTGAGCTAGTGCACCTAATGCCATCCCTTGCCTCTCATAGGAGAAAAGCTGGAAGGCTTCCCAGACATCTGTCCAGCCCAGAGCAGGTGCTCTTTTCAAGTCCTCCTTCAGCTTTTGAAAGGCTTTCTTACTTTGGGGTGTCCATTTCAGGTCTCTGGGATTGTCTTCTAAGAGCTGCTACAGTGGCTTAACCAGCAGTCCACAGCCACTACCACAGTTAATGCAGCATCCAGTCACTCCTAGAAAGGTTCTCAGTTCTTTGGCATTAGTAGGGAGTGAGGTTCCGTGGGTGGTCCCTTTGCCGTCCTGTCTTAGTCCCTGCTGCGCTTGGGATATTTTGTAGCCTCGGTAAATGACTTCCTGTTTGATTATTTGAGCTTGATTTCTGGATGCCTTGTATCCACTTAGTCCCAGGTCATTTCATAGGCTTACTGTCCATTCCAGTCTTTTTAAGTTTCAGTGGCTAAAAGTAGATCATCTACCTATTGTAACACAATTCCATTTGTGGACGGGCTTACCCAACTTTCAAGGTCCTCAGCAAAGTGTTTTCCAAATATGGTTGGACTACTGTTGAATCCCTGTGGCCCTACAGTCCAGGTAAATTGACTTGTCCTTCCAGTCTCTGGGTTTCCCCATTCAAAGGCAAACCGGTTTTGGCTGCCAGGGCCCAAGGGTATACAGAAGAAAGCATCCTTGAGATCTGAAATGGTAAACCATCCATATTCATCTTTTAGTTTGCTTAGCAAAGCATATGGATTTGCAACCACTGGGTGGAGATCTCCAGCTATTTTATTAATAGCCTGTAGGTATTGAACCAGACTGTAGTTCAAACCATCAGGCTTTTGTATGGGTAAAATGGGTGTATTCTATTCAGATTTACATTCCAGTAACAACCCAAATTTTAGACAATTGTCTACGATAGGCTTAGCAATTTTTATGTTTTCCACCTTAAGTGGATGTTGTTTAATTCTTATTGGTCATTTTCCAGGTTTAAGTCTAATGATTACAGCTTGTGCTGCTTTGGCCTTGCCAGGGGTCCCATCCACCCAGACTTTAAGACAAAGCTGACTAAGAACTTCTTCTGTGTCTCTTCTGATTTGGACAAAGCTGTAATGAGAGCTAGACTTAGAACACGATTATTTGTTGGTCATTGACTTTGATCTGAACTCCTCCAGGGCTAAACTACATTTCAGCCTGTTGGAACCTGTTACAACATTCTCATGTCTCCAACAAATCCTTCCAATGAGGTGTTTTGGCGGCGTAGGCATATATAGGAACTGATGTATTCCTACTGTTTTTCCCAGTTCATAAGATCGTGGTTTTAGAAAGGATACCTTCTGCTGTTGACTTGTGGCTCCAATAACATTCACAACTTTACCAGGATCAATTTCTTCCAACTTTAATACAGAGTGTGTGGCAGCCGCATTCACCAGACATTTCATTTTCCTCATCTTTTCTCCCAGTTCTCTTTTGACCAGAGGGTTTTCTGGGGGGATGCCCTCCAGCCAACCTTTGCATTGATTCAGTTCTGCAACCACCTTGGCTTTGAGTTGCAGGCAGTCTCTCTTCCAATGCCTTTCTTTCTTACAATAGGCACATTGAGTGGTCCAGAGTTTAGGGATATGTTTCTGCCCACCCCAGCCATTTCTTTGTCCTGAGTGTAAGGAGTAAAAAGTTGTCCATTTTTAAAAGGTTTAGAGTCAACAAGTTAAACCAATTGCTAGTTTGGTTAAAGTTAGAGCTTTAATTACTTATTGTTAATAGTTTCATTTTGCAATTACCTCTTGTTAAGAGTGTTATTCTTTAATTACCTGTTGTTAATAGTTTAATTGTTAGAAATCCACCTTCGTCGGGTATCACCCCTGCTGCTTCCTGGAAAATGGCACCCGGGACTGTGAGGAGGGAGTGACATCAGAGCTTGGATGCAAATGTAGAAACACTTGGCCAAGTCCAGCAAAGAAAAACCCCTCAAACAACGAGCCAGCACTGAATTAAACAATCTAAGTGACGTCTAAGGGTAAGCAACTGAATCCAGGGTGTGCTAAGACCTTTGAACCTCTCACCCTAACCCAGAGATGTCAGCTAGAAAGAAGACCTCAAATGTTAAATCGAAAATGGGAATCTCCTGGTGCTCTGGCGAGGACGGAAGCCCCGGCTCTGCCTGCACACCAGGGGACAGAGCTGCATCCTCCTCCTCCCTGCCACTCCTGGGAGCAGTGGCGGCGGCGTGCGCACGACCCATCGAGCCCCCACCCAAGCTGACCTTAATAAAGGCACTAAAAAGGAGAAAAAATCTCCTGCCCTTTTCATTTATTCCAGCAAGACCTCCCAGATGATTCCAATGTCTCCTACTCCCTTCTGGCTTGGATGGCCCTGTTCAGAAGGTCTTGTAGGATTCCCACAGATCCGGGCTGTTGCCATGGCTCTGGTCTTCTCTCTTTGAGTCTTTCAAGCCCAGAGGCAACGTGCCAGCCCATCATGCTCTGACCTGGAAAATCAAGCCCAGTTTCCCCAAAGAGCTCAAGAATAAGGGACATCTTCTGGATCCAGTGAACCAGTATCCCAAGAATAGCACCAGGAGACACTAAAGACGACATCACTGCTCAGCGCTGCTGGAAGTCCTGGCACAGCTGATGGTGGGCACAGTTCTTGTGGCTTCAGCCCTCTCCCTGCCTGTCCTGTAGACACTCCCTCCCTCTAGCCCTCAGACACTGCCCATCACCTTTTATTCTCTCCACTATTCCTCCCTTTTGATAGCTCTGCCCTCAGCCTGTCCATCACCATTTTCTCCCTCCACTCTCCCTCCCTGTTGACAGCTCCCTCCCTCCAGCCCTCAGACCCTGCCCATCCCCTTTTTCCCTCCCAGCTCATCCCTTTGCTTTGCCTTCCATTAATAAAAAGTTTGGCTTCTTCACTTTGCCTGCATCCCTGTGGAGCTGAAGCAAATCCGAGGCCCACACACAGGCCCCTGCTGCCGTTCTCTGCCACGCTGTGTTTTGTGCACTGACAAAGAAGAATGAGGGCAGGTCAGGCTGGAAAGGTCCCTGTGCTGAAGGTGCAGTTCCACAGCACTGTGCAGTTCCAGATCTTGCTGAGCACCTGGGAGTCCCTGAATTTTGGAAGAGCCAACCTGAGTATGCTCTGAACCCAGCTGAGAGGGATTCCATGGCAAGCATCCACGGCGGGTAAAGGAGCTTGGAATGCTGGAAGCTTTCAAGAATAGTTTCCTGAAAGCACAGCAGCGCTCCATCCCTGCACAGGATGAGGAAGAGGGCAGCAGCAGAGAGCATCCGGGCTTAGCAGGGAGCTCTGGCTGTGCCTGAGGGCAAATGAAGCAGCAGCACGGTGCCCGAGACTCGGACGCGCGGCCCTGCCGGTGCCCGCAACGCTGCCAGGCAGTGCCGGGATCCCGGCTGTGCTTCTGCTCCCCACAAGTGAGGAACGGCAGCCCCAGGCTCAGAGCCAGCCAGAAAGCCAACCAAGGGAGAGCAGAGGGAGGGCACCCTTCCAGTCTCTCTTGGGCATGGCTGCAAAACAGCGCCTGCTGCTTCTTCCTCCGCCTGCGTTTGGGCTGTGCTGGTGGCAGAGCCAGCCAGGTTGGGCTCTGCGTTCCAAAGCCTGTTGGGAGCGGGCATGAAAAGCGCTGCGTGCACAGCAGAGAGTCCTGGAAGGTGCTGGCAAGAGCATCCTGCAGGAACAGGGCTCTGGTCCCTGGCCAGGAACAGCCTGGTTTTGGTGCCGTGAGCGCAGGCAGGAGTTGAGGCAGGTGAAGAGGCAGCGGGCAGCTTGTGTTTGTGGAGGGCCTGGGGCTGCACCTCTGAACCTGCACCTGGAAACTCACTTGGGGCAATAGGAACTAGAGCTGGAGTGGCTGTCCTGAAAGGACCTGAAGTCATTCAGCCTTGCCAGCGTTTCTTAAGGGTGTCTTGGTGCTCCCCAGGAAAGCTTCACATTTGGGGAAACACCTTTGGAGGAAAGGGGCTTGCTTCTCAAGGAAAGTGCTTCCCAGGGAGCTCCCAGTGAGGCAGGTGCGAGTGTCCCCCTTTGGCTCTCTGTGCTCCTTTCAGTCCTTGAGGCCTGTTGCACATGGCAGTGGGGCAGGGAGAAGGCAGGGAAGAGCAGGTTTGGCATCTGCCTGGACCTGTGGAAACCAACCCAAGCACCTGCAGCAGGATGTGTAATCCCCTTTGGACAGAGGGTGGGCAGGAGCATCTGTGTCCAGCCATGAGCCCCAAAGCTCTCTGTGAGAGCTGTGAATTAAAAGGCCTTTGCACACACACTTTTCACATCTTTCCTGTCTGCTGTGTTTCAACTCTTGGCAATATGCATTTGCCTGCTGCTTGGTGGCAGCTGCTGTGGCCCAGGGCCAGCACAGAGCTGGGCTGTGTGGGCCAGGCAGCGTGGAGAGCCTTGGATGATCTTGGTGCGTCCCTGGCCTCAGCAAAGGCCTCCCAAGGTGTCCTGCTCATTGGCTCTCCCTGTGCATCTTGGAGAGAACAAGGCAGGCATTTCTGGCAGCTGGGCATCAGCCAGCCTTAAAATGGGGGCGTGTGGTGGAGTGAGCCCAGCTGAGATACGCTGAGCGCAGCCCAGTGCTCCTTGCTCCTCTCTGCTGAGCCGGGAGCGTTTGTCTGCTTTCGGGATGGCCCTGGCTGTGTCAGGGCTGCTCCGTGGACACGAGACAGCCGGTCCTGTCCCGCTGGGTGCCAGCAGTGCCTGGCAGCAGCCCTGCACCCACGTCAGGATGCTGGCCAAGAGAGGCCCTGGAAGCTGAGGCAGCTGATTTGAAGCTTTTGCAGATCCACACAGAAGATGGCCAGCAGCCTTCCCTCAGGATACAGCAGTCCTGAGGGCCCTCCCCAGAGCTGCCTGATGCTGCCCACTCCTTGTGGCACCAGTTGCTTTCCTGTGGGATGTTCTACCTCCCCCAGGAGTGAAGAGGGAGCTGGGGAAAGAGCTTGCCAGGCTGCTCTGGATCCTTTCCCAGCAGCCCTGGCTGAGTGGAGAAGTGTGAGCTGAGCGCAGATGTGCCAATGGAGCAGCCGTGCCCAGGAAGGCTCGCTGGGAAGGATGATCCAGGAACCACAGGCCTGGCAGCCTGGCTTTGCTGCCAGGGAAGGCCTTGGAGCAGATCCTCCTGAGTGCCATCCCACGGCACGTGCAGGGAACCAGGGGCTCTGCTGGAGGCTGGGAAAGCTCTGCGGAGGGACGGGCACAGCTGGGGGTCCTGGCGGGCTGTTGCGGGCTTCTGTGGGGGTGTTTGGGGGGATGGATGTTGGGGGGCGCGTTGGGGATGGAGTTGTCCGGAAGGTGAGAAGTCTGGGCTGGAATTTGAGTCAGTTTGAAGGCAGCATCTGTGCTTTGGCACAGCTTTGGTGTTGGACGGCAGAAAGAATATCTGTGACTATTTCTTGTACTGGTCCTGTTTCTCCTGCAGGGAACAAGAGGGGAGAGCTGTACTTTATTGGCCACTTAGAGATCTGTACTGGGGGAGGATCGGCCCTTTTGCCATCTCCTCATTTAGCTGGGTTACTGTTGTAACACTGAGTGGTCTTCATTCCTTGAGAGCTTTTATTCCTTAAGAGAATTAGGAGATTATAATCCCTTCATGGAAAACCATTTGCAAACCAAAGAATGGCCTTCCTTTTGGCCTCTCTGTAGTGTTATGTTTTGTAAAGGGACTTCCAGTGGATGATGTTAAGGCATATGTGTTGCTGCTTTGAGATGGGAACAAACTTCAAAACCAATGCCATTCTCCGGGCATTGCTGTTAATTTGAGAAGTTTGCAAATTTTGGAACTACTTGAGCTGAGCAATGGGAATTAAAGCTTTCCTGAAGTGAGGATACTTAAATGCCCTGAGCCCGCAGTGCAGGGCAGTATTTGCTGATGTTTCGAGCCCTTCCTAAAGCTCCTGTGGGGCTGCCTTAGACACCTGGGGCCAGGCATTCCTTCCAGCCTGGGCCACTTTGGCTGGGCTGGGGGCGGCCCCAGGGCAGGCGGCAGTGTGTGCAAGGGCCCTGGGTGGCACGCTGCAGCACGGTCACCGTGACATGGAACGGAACCCGGTGTCCAAGGCCGCTTTGTGACACGTGGGAAATAGAAGCTTGCCCGGGTGCTGGGAGCACGCAACGGGGCACAACAGGACAGAGCAGTGCCGTGAGGAGCCCCCGCACAGCACGCTCGTTTCTGTCCCACCCGGAGCTTTTCCACAGCCTTGTTCCTACAGGTGGCCTTGTGGCCAGACTGTGGGACTTGGTGACTCGGAGCTTTTCTGAGGCATCTCCCATTCCTGCGACCAGTGCCATCAAGTCCAGACCGTGGGATTTGGTCACCTGAATCATTAACGAGGAGTCTCCTGTGATTTTGGCAGGAGTCCTCAAGACCAGAGTGCAGGATTTGCTGTCCTGCAGCCTTTTTGAAGCTTCCCTGTCACAGGTGCCTTCAAGGCACAACCGCAGTTGTTGTATTGGCTTTATCCTGAGCCATCTCTCTTTAAGGTGCCCTCGAGGCCAGGCTCTAGCATGGCAGGCAGATTCCGCAGCTTGTTCAAAGTGTTCAGGGGGAAAAAAAAGAATGACTCTGGAGCTGCTCCAGCACAACAGCCTGAAGATCTGGAGCAGATCCAGGCACTGCAGGATGGTGAGTAGCAGAGCTGAGCCACAGGGCTGATGGCTACAGCCAGCTTGGCCCCATCCTATCCCATCCCATCCCATCCCTGGGGACATGCCCACGGACAGGATGGAACAGGGGCTGGGCAGACACCCCGCAGTGGCCGTGCTCCATCCCCTGGACCATCCCGGGGCTCTCCCTGCCTGGGGAGCGCAGGGCTGGGCTGTGTTCTCCGGCCTCTCCCGCGGCCCCTCAGCTCTGGCTGCGCTCGCTCTTTGCCAGATGCAGCCCTGGACAAGACACAAGAGCAGGAACCCGGCCCTGGCCGCTTCTGCCAAACCCTGAAGGTACCTGCAGCCACCCCCACCTGGGCTGGGCCTGCTGTCCCTGCTCAGCCAAGCACCACGCTTGGAGCATGCCATGCAACGTCCCTGCCTTCCCTGTCCTTTGTTCTGCTGCAGAGGTTCCAGAAATTCCTGCACATTTGGAGTAGGAAGACCGGCACCTCAGCAGCTGAGGGTACAGCCCAGCCTGACTCAGGGCTGACCGAGCTCCCGGCAGAGCCTAATGTCAGCCCAGATTCAGCTGAGAGCTCACAAGACTCTGAGGCTGCAATGGACAAGGACAGGGCAAAGGTGGACAAAGAAGTGACTGAGGATGTGGCCATCACAAACAGTGACAATGAAGACACTGAGGACATCTCAAATACTGGCACCATGCCCACTCCCATTGTGATTCATGCTTCCACTATGGATTTTTTTGAGGACACTGCTGTTCTTTCTCAGCAGCAGGTGAGCAGCCTGGGGCCAGGCCTGGAGGCCTGCCAGGACCGTGTGTCCCCTCAAGCCATGGTCACTGAGGCCCCTTGGCCTTTGAGTCCAGCACAGCGTGGCGGGAAGGGAAGCACTTCTTGGGGGAAGCTGGGCAAGTTGCTGCCTTGGACAGCACTCAAAATCTCCCCCATGCCTCCTCCAGGTGCCAGCCATTGTAAGGAGCATCCACCAGAGGCTGGTGTCCCATGGCACTGTGGTTGCCAGGCTGAAAAGCGACATTGTGAGGCTGGCTGAAGAACACCCTGCGGACGTGGTGCTGACCCTCCTGCGCTGTGCCCCAACGTGTGACAGGTACGGGGCCCACGTGCCTGCACAGCTCAGGGCTCACCAGCCTTTGGGGCCCACGGCCCTGCACAGCCTGTGCTATGGGCTCTGCCAGACAGGCAGAGAGGTCCAGCACCCTGGGGCCCCTCTGTTTCCCGAGCCTGCTGCCAATGCTCCCTCCCTGCCCCTCAGGGCACCGGGGCTCTGTCACCTGGGCCCCCACAGCTGCACAGGGCATGGTACTGGCACTGAGATGCCCCTGACACAGAGCTCTGATCCCTCAGAGCTGCTGCAATGATATGGAGAACCATTGGCTCGTCACGAGTAACAATGGAGAAAGTGCTGCCAACACTGGTCCGGGTGATGGAGGATTGGCCACTGCACAGCACACGCACCTCTGATGGGGATGACACTAATGTTTCTGCCCTGGCTGTGAGTTTCTGGAACTGGGCTCTGCTTGCCCCTCGGTCACCTCCCCAGCAGCTCTCCATCCTCTCCATGCCTCAGCCGCTGGGCTGAACCCTGGGCTAGGGGCAGGCTCAGGGGGCACCAGGCCCGCTGCTCCTCCCGCATCTGCCCTTGGGCCCTGCCCCATGGACACCTCGGCACTGAGCGCTGTCTTGGGCTGCTTCTTTTGCAGGCAACTCTGGTGATCTGGGTGATTGTCCAGGTGCCTCAGTACCATGAGGCAACGATTCATTCTTTCTACCCTCTGTTTGTGGCTCTGCTCTTCCATGTTGCCATCACCACACAGCAGATGCCACCAGAGGAAGTCGATACCTTCTGGAGAGCATGCCAGCAGGAGCACCGCCTTCCCAGAAAGCTTAACAGGTCCCAGTCCTCCTGTCCTTCCCATGCCCTTGTGGCCAGTGCCAGTGCTCCCAGTGTGACCTGGGCTTTGCTCTGCACACAGGTTTGCAGTGCAGGCCATGAAGGCTCTGCTCTACCTACTGCGCTGTGACAATGAGGTGATGTCTATGGAGCGCAAGTGTGGCTGGGACACGCTGCTGTGTGCTCACACCCAGCACTATGCTGTGGGTCTGCTGGCCAGGTGAGACCCCCTTGTCCCCATTGCCCCCGGCATTTGTGCCCTGTGCCCCACTCAGTCCCTGTGGTCATGGGCCACAGAGCCTCGTCACTGAGGGATGGCCAAGGAGACTGGAAAAGGCCGGCAGAGGAGGGTGCCCAGAAGGGGCCACCTCCCAGAGCACCCACATGCCCTCCAGGGATGCTGGGGAAAGACCAGACCTCTGTGAGTCAGTCCTGGGAGAGGTTTGCCTCCCCACCTCAGAGTCTTGGTGCCTTTTTTCCCCCTGCCAGGGAGATGCGTTATGCCTTGACCCCCCTGTGTTCCCATGTTGCATATCGCCTTCTCCTGCTGCTCAGCAGTGAAAAGCCAAGGTGGGATCTGCCCTTGCTGGCATTCCTTGTGGAGGTGAGCCTCAAGGCCAGCGCTGCCTGGCTGAGCTGCCTCCCAGCTCTCTGCCCTCTCACAGCCACAGCTGCCTGGGACGGTGCCCGTGTCCTGTGCTGCTGCTGCTGCTGCCTGGGCCCAGCCCTGTGCACTTCTGAGCTCCTGCTGGCCGGCTCCCCTGTCACTGCCCTGTGCCTTTCAGGTCCTCCAGTGCCTGGACTTGAGGAAATGTGCTCTCACTGTCGTGAAGATCATGTCAGGTTGCCTGCAGAGCAAGTGCAGGGAGAGGCGTCGCCTGGCACTCAGAGGCCTCGTGGTGCTCAGCAAGACTCCCTCGATGGTGAGAAGGGGGCAGCGGCTGAAGCTGCGCTGGGGAAAGCTGCCCCTTGGGCTGGCAGGGCTTCAGGAGCTGAGGCAGCTGCTCCCAGCTCTCCTGCCTCACCTGCCCCAGTGCTTTGGCTCAGGCCTTTGGCCTGTGGGCCCTGCAGCAGCAGGGTGGCCTTGCAGTGCCAGGCTGGTGTTGGCGGTGCAGTCGTCCATGGCTTCCCAGCACTGCCTTGTGTTCCACACAGGCCAAACCTCTACGCAGCGTGTCTCGAAGCCTTCTGAAGCTTCTGGGTGATGCAGATGGAGAGGTGGTCAGCATGTCCCTCTCTCTGTTCAAGAAGATGCTCCAGAAAAAACATCTCCTGATATCTAGCACTTCAGCCCCAAAGCTGGCTGAGGCACTCCTGCCACTCTTTGACAATGTAAGGCTCTGTGTCCCCAGCCATAGGCACTTGCTGCTGACCAGAAATTTTGTGCTCTCTGGATTTTCAGCTGTTTGCCCAGGAGTACAGGATATTTGATGCTTAAGTATTTTCCTCCTCCTTTCCTCCAGGACAACAGCCAAGTGCAGGTGCTCTCCATCTACCTCTTCCGCAAGATGATGGAGTTGGTAGTGGATGAGGGAAAAAAGCCCTTGAAGACAATTGTGAACCAGAGCCTGCTCCCCCTCTTCTTGCACTGCCATGAGGAGAACCAACACGTGGCAGAGGTGAGGTTTTCTGTGATGCTGCTGGATCCCTGGCAGGGGGCTTGGCTGCCTCCTGCCCTGGCACCTCATGGACTGCAGCCTCCTCCAGGCCTTGGCACAGGGATGTGATTCCGGTGCCCTGGGCTGTGGGGCCATCTCTGGGTCTCTGCTGCTCTCCAGGCCTCTCGGGAAACGCTGCATTGTGCAGCCGGGTTCTTGGAGAAGACGGATCTCCAGAGGGTGCTGAAGACGGAGCAGCCGTTGAAAATTGATGAGTGCCTGGTAAGGAGGGCCTGCAAGCCCCAGCCTCAGCCTGGAGAAGGCCCCTGAGGGCGGTGCTCAGTGTGCAGGGCCGGGCAGCTGTGCCCCTGCCCGCTGCTGCAGCCAGAGGCCGCGGGGGCTCTTCTCCAGGCTCCCGTGGGCCCCAGCCGGGTGCCCATGGAGCCCCGGCCCGGCGGGGCTGCGGGCCGGCACCGCGGCTCCCCGGGCAGCAGCCGGCCCTCTGCCCCCTGCCCTCGGGAGCCCTTGGCCAGCGGCTGCTGGCCGCGCCTCAGGCCTGTGCGACCAGGGGAGGCCGGGGCTGGGTGCAGGCAGCGCCCGGCCCAGGGGCGGAGCCCGCGCCAACCCTTCCCTCCTGCCGCTCTCTGCAGCTGGCAGAGGACAGGAGCCAAGCGACCCAGCACATGCAGTGGGCCCTGCGGTTCCTGGATAGCCCACAGGAGTCCGTACGGGAGGCGGCCGTCAGGATCATCGGTGAGCCCCGGGCCCGGGCTCCCTCCCCGGCCCATCCCGCCGCCTCTCGGCCCCAGCCCCGCCTGCTGCCCCGGCAGCGCCGCCGGCAGCGCCGGCTGTGCCGCTGGGGCCGTGACAGGCTCTGTGTTCACAGGCAGCGCCGGGCGGTGCCGCAGGGGGAAGAGGGAAGAGCTCCGGGCCCACAGTCAGGGTGAGTGCGGACACCGGGCTGACAGCGGGGAGTGCCCGGGACAGCTGCATTGCCTTCGCTCCCTGGGTGCATGAGGGGTGGCCTGGGCAGAGCACAGCGAGCGATTTCAGGGACACTGGTCCGGGGGATTCGTGGCCAGCGTCTTGCGGCTGATCCCGTTTGCCCCCTCCTCTCTTCTGGCCGATGCAAGAGCTGAGTGGGACACCCCTGTGTAGTGGTTTTGGTTCACTAATTGATGATTTCCTGGCCAATGTTCCAATTAGTGTGGTAAGTTCCGTGCTGGTTAATCACCAGTTCATCCAGTAGAATGTAGTTCATCATTTTCTGTGTGAGATAGGATTAGGAGAAAGGCAAAGCAGGCTCCAAACTTTAAAAGGGTATGAAGAAAAATTTATTAACAGTAACTAAAAGAAGGAGTAATAAGAATCAGAACAAAACCTTCAGAACATTTCTCCTCCCCCTACAACTTTTTCTTTCCCACTGACAATGTAAAGGGACAAAACCAAAATTTTGAGTCACTATACTACCTCTAGAAGAGTCTCTCTTCTGCTCACTTAAGGAGAAAAGTCCCTCTTGTTAATGTTATGGAGATTGTCCACAAGAAAGCAGTTCTCTCGTGGCTCTCAATTTCCATCAACAGCAGCCACACTGCAGGGAAATCTGCAATTCTGAAATCGCTCCCATTTTCCACAAGCTTTTCCCACAGCTGTGTTTCTGTGCCGTGTCTACTTATGGGGTACTGTTCTAAAGATGAGCTGTTCAAAGGCAAAGGTTCTCTTTATCTATCTCTAAAATCATCTTCCATCTCTAGCAAGAGAGATCTTCTTCTGTTCCTGGGGGCACAGGATCTTCATCACTCTTCTCTCCGTCTCTGTTCAAACTTGTCCTAGAATCATACCTTCATGTCTTATAGGGAAAAAAGTGTCCTTCTCCCTATATTTACAAGAGGATTTCAGCCTAAAACTAAAGGCATCTCCTCATCCCTCCCATCTGGGACTTGACTTCTTCACTGACCTCAGCCAGGCCTAGGCTGGGTCAGCTGTGTTGCCTCTTTGTCGGCCAGAAGGGAAAAGAGAAAGTTCCCAAGTTTATTTTGTTTGGAACATGTGTTTTTCACAGAGGCTTTCATGTACAGCTTTCCAGATTATCAGTTCCCAAAACCAACCCTTGATTGGTTTCCTATCAGACACGGAGGAGCCTGCCAGCAGCCTCTCCCAAAAGATCATGTTCGTGATGCACAAAGCAGCACACAGTGGCAGGAGCGTCTCCTAGGATTCCTGCAGTTGTGGGTGCTGACTGTGGCTCTCTTCCTCTCTGTTCCAGCCATTTAAGTCCCAAGGAAAGACACTAGTCCATCCCACTGTATCCTGGATATTCACAGCCAGTTTTCCAGAAGAGCTGAAGAATTAGGTGCCTCTTCAGGATCCGGTGAACCAGTTTCCCAAGAACAGCACCAGGAGACACTGAAGAGCAAACCATCTCCCAGTGCCACTGGAGCTCCAGGCACAGCTGATGCCTGGCACAGCTGAGCCTGTGAGAAGCTCCCGTAGCTCCTGCCGTCACCCTGCCTGTTGACAGCTCCCTCCCTCCAGCCCTCAGACCCTGCCCATTCCCTTTTCTTACCTCCCAGCTCATCCCTTTGCTTTGCTTTTCATTAATAAACAGTTTGGCATCTTCACTTTGCCTGCATCCCTGTGGAACTGAAGCAAATCCGGGGCCCTGGGACACACAGGCCCCTGCTGCCGTTCTCTGCCACGCCGTGTTTTGTGCACGGACCCAGAGGAACGGGGGCAGGTCAGGCTGGAAAGGTCCCTGTGCTGAAGGTGCAGTTCCACAGCACTGTGCAGTTCCACATCTTGCTGAGCACACTGAAGGCCAGCAGCGGGACAAGGAGCCTGTGTGTGTCAGGGACCAAAGTTGTGTCTAAGGCCCTGCCGTATTTGGTCCGCTGTTGTGCCCATCAACGAGATAATGAATAAAACCAGGTTCAAAAACACTCCTGGAAAGGCAAGATCCTGATTTTAGCAGCTTTTCCCACCTCCACGTTGCAGGAATTCATGGGTCTGCTGGATAGGGAATGTTCATCCTAAATTTTCTGCCCACTTCTCTAGGAACACTAATGACAGTGGTGATGTGGTGATTCAGTCTTCTGAGGTTTTTTGGGATATTTTTTGGGGATTTCAGGGGGCTGGGATCCAAGGAGAGAGCAGGACACAATCCAGATCCGGAAAATCCCATATAGCACTGGAAATGGGGAGAACTCGGTGGAAACAAGCACAAAGGAACTGGGAAAAAAAGAGTTTTTAATAAGGAAAAATGGGGAAAAAGAAGGATAAAATTCCAAATGAATCCACTTGTGAAGAATAACCTGGAGGTGCAATAGGAGAAATTCCAACACAACAGGTTACCAGGGCCTGGGAGGGCCCAAGTTTTTTTATTTTATTCAGGAACATTTTAGAGGTTTTTTTAAATGTTACTGGATTTTTTTCAAAGAGAATCCTACTTTTCCTTTTTGACTGGACTGGAAGTTGCCTCCTGTTCATGCTGTGCTGGTTTTGCCCATCTTCATTCCTGAATTAAAAATTAAAAAATAAAAAAAACAGGAAAAGGATTTCAAAAAAGGAGAAATTTTAATATTAATAAGAATAATATTAATAACAATAAAGTAGTAATAACAATTGTAATAAATAAGTTTCAAGATTCTGAATATTTCTTCTTTGTAGATATTTTGGGAAATGAAAGTTTAGTGTTTTATTTTACAATTCAAAAAACTTTATTTTGCTATGTGTTATCCTGGAGATAAAAACTGCTTTGGTTTCATGGGTTGTTTGGTTTCTTCCCTTGAGTTGCTGGGAATTTTTAGGGTTGAAAATTAAAAGATGTTGAAAATTTTAAAAAAGGGTGGAGAGAAAGAAAAAAAGGGGAATGCAGGGAATAAAGTAAAAAACAAGGGAAATTCTCTTTAAAAATATAAAAAGCAAGCAAAGTATGAACAGTTACACTTTGTTTCCAATGTGCGCCTGAGTGCCTTGATTTTTCCATGTTTTTTGGTGCAGTCCTGAGTTGTAGAGTTCTCCGGACAGGATGCTGAGCTTGGTGGAGATTGTGGAGCTGCCGGAGCCATTCCCAGTTTTCCTTCCCACCTGTAGTATCCAATGCCATCACACATGTGTCCGTTTTGGAGCACCAAAGGTGCCATTTTTATAAATTCCCAACGCCCAGAATGACATGATTCCATGGGAATTTGTGAGGGGAACAGGAGGATTCCAACTTCCCCATGCCCGGAATGCTGTTATTCCATGGATTGCCAGTGTTGATGGGAAGTTGTGAGGGGAAGCAAATGACTCTAAACTCCCAACCCCTAGAATGCTGTTATTCCATGGTATTCCAGTGTTGCCACCAAATGCAACCCTGGACCATCAAATCCAAATTTTGACCAATAAGTCCAACTGTTCACCACCAAATCCAACCTCAGACCTTCAAGTCCAAACTCTTTCAAATACAAACTTTGACAACCAGGGATGGGATGGGATGGGATGGGATGGGATGGGATAGGACCAAGCTGGCTGCAGCCATCAGCACTTTGGCCCAGCTCTGCCATTCACTCTCCTGCAGTGGCTCAATGGCACCACCTCTTCAGTCTCCACTGCTGGGTCAGGTTCAGGCTCTTCTTCCTGCTCCTCCGCCCAGGCTACCTTGGCACTCTCGGGGGACTCTGCTCCCTAACTTTTTCATCCCTGTTCCATCCTGTCCATGGGAGTGTCCCTAGGGGATGGGATGGGTGTCAATAGGTGTAAATGGTGCTAATCTGGCTGCAGGCACCAGACTGTGGCCAAGCTCTGCCACTCACCCTCCTGCAGCACCTGGATTGGCACAACCTCCTCGGTCACCAGTGCTGCGTCAGCTTCAGGCTCTTCTTCCTGCTCCTCCACCGAGGCCAGCTTGGGCACTGTCAGGAGTCACTGCTCCATGTCACTGATTGGAATAATGGCTAATTGCAAGACAAATGCCTCCGGAAGGCGACGGGCCACCAAGGCCTGCAGCCCTGCCAAGAGGTCAGCTTCAGGAACAACGCCTCGGAAAAGCTCCGGGTGGGACACGAACAAGTGTACTGTGCGGGGGCTCCTCATGGCACCGCTCTGTCCCGTCCTGTCCCGTCGCGTCCTCCAAGCACTGTGGCCCGCTCTTGTCACTGCCAGCTCCTATGTCACCACACGACACACAAAAGGCCCTTGGACACCCTGTCCCATTCCATTCCACGGTGACCGTGCTGCAGCGTGCCAGCCAGGGCCCTTGCACACACTGCCGCCTGCCCTGGGGCCGCCCCCAGCCCAGCCAAAGTGGCCCAGGCTGGAAGGAATGCCTGGCCCCAGGTGTCTAAGGCAGCCCCACAGGATCTTTAGGAAGGGCTCAGAGCATCAGCAAACGCTGCCCTGCTCTGCGGGCTCAGGGCAGCAGAAGGAGCCCCCAGGGCTGCCGACGCAGCCGCACCAGGAAGGGCATGGGGTCTTCCAGGGAAGCTGGCACGGCCTCCTTGGGACACGTCCCGGCCCGTGGCCATCCTAAACCTGCAGGTGTGACATGCACAGGGAACGTGTGGGCCCAGGCACGAATGCTGCTCTGAGCCCTGGGGCCCGGGCAGTGCTGACAGCAGCAGCTGTGGCAGAGTCCCTGCCCAAGCAGACCTGCCAGCCCCCCGAGCCCTGGCAGCGCTGGTGCCCGTCTCCTGCCCCAGAGACCTGTGCCCCCGGGGGGCTTCTGTGCCACAGGGAGCCAAAGCCCACCTGCATTGGGGGCTGATGGCAGGAGCACCTGGAGCAACTGCTGCCAACACTTGGTCTCTGTCCAAAGCTCTTACTCCGTGCTGGAATTGTTTTCTCATTCTTCACTGCCTTCTCCCTTCCTCTGCCCCTCTGCCAAATGCAACAGGCCTCAAGGACTGAAAGGAGCACAGAGAGCCAAAGGTGACACTCGCAACTTACTCACTGGGAGCTCCCTGGGAAGCACTTTCCTTGAGAAGCAAGCCCCTTTCCTCCAAAGGTCTTTCCCCAAATGTGCAGCTTTCCTGGGGAGCACCAAGACACCCTTAAGAAACGCTGGCAAGGCTGAATGACTTCAGGTCCTTTCAGGACAGCCACTCCAGCTCTAGTTCCTATTGCCCCAAGTGAGTTTCCAGGTGCAGGTTCAGAGGTGCAGCCCCAGGCCCTCCACAAACACAAGCTGCCCGCTGCCTCTTCACCTGCCTCAACTCCTGCCTGCGCTCACGGCACCAAAACCAGGCTGTTCCTGGCCAGGGACCAGAGCCCTGTTCCTGCAGGATGCTCTTGCCAGCACCTTCCAGGACTCTCTGCTGTGCACAAAGAGCTTTTCATGCCCGCTCCCAACAGGCTTTGGAACACAGAGCCCAACCTGGCTGGCTCTGCCACCAGCACAGCCCAAACGCAGGCGGAAGAAGAAGCAGCGGGGGCTGTTTTGCAGCCATGCCGAAGAGCGACTGGCAGGGTGCCCTCCCTCTGCTCTCCCTTGGTTGGCTTTCTGGCTGGCTCTGAGCCTGGGGCTGCCGTTCCTCACTTGTGGGGAGCAGAAGCACAGCCGGGATCCTGGCACTGCCTGACAGCGCTGTGGGCACCGGCACGGCCGCGTGTCTGAGTCTCGGGCACCGTGCTGCTGCTTCATTTGCCCTCAGGCACAGCCAGAGCTCCCTGCTAAGCCCGGATGCTCTCTGCTGCTGCCCTCTTCCTCATCCTGTGCAGGGATGGAGCGCTGCTGTGCTTTCAGGAAGCTATTCTTGAAAGCTTCCAGCATTCCAATCTCCTTTGCCCTCCGTGGATGCTTGCCATGGAATCCCTCTCAGCTGGGTTCAGAGCATACTCAGGTTGGCTCTTTTAAATACAAGGGTGTTACAGGTTCTGTAGGATTCCCATGTGGAATGTCTGAAATGCTCCTGTGATTGGAAGTAAGTTTTGTTATATCAGTTGCTGTTGCAAAGAATATGTACAACCCCTGGAATGGTGAAAAGCCACTGAGCAGCAGCAGGAGATGGAGCATGGTGCTTCAGTGGAAGGGGCAGGCCACCCACATTCAGGGCATCCCCTCCATCAAGAGGGTGTGCATTTTGTCCTTCTCGTCCCTCTACCCCAGTATCAGGCCTGATATCTCCTTCTCTGGAGTGGAGTTTTTCCAGTTCTGACTTCATCTCATGCTTGGCCAGTGCGTGAGATGAGGCCGCTGTGACCTGTGATACCACCTCCATGCCAAACACAGCTCCATTTTTTATCTTTCACAGGTTTACTTCCCATTGATTGACCCGTCCATTGTTTCTCTTAAGGGTCAAATTTCCACCAGGTAAACCATAAGGTTGCCTTTGTTCTCTGCTCTTCATTATCTTGTTGACGTGCACAACAGGGGACCAAATATGACAGGGCCTTAGACACAACTTTGGTCCCTGACACAGACAGGCTCCTTGTCCCACTGCTGGCCTTCATGGGCTCAGCAAGATGTGGAACTGCACAGTGCTGTGGAACTGCACCTTCAGCACAGGGACCTTTCCAGCCTGACCTGCCCCCGTTCCTCTGGCTCTGTGCACAAAACACAGCGTGGGAGACAATGGCAGCAGGGGCCTGTGTGTCCCAGGGTCCCGGATTTGCTTCAGCTCCACAGGGATGCAGGCAAAGTGAAGATGCCAAACTGTTTATTAAGATAAGGCGAAGCAAAGGGATGAGCTGGAACGGAACAAAAGGGGATGGACACGGTGAGAGAGCTGGAGGGAGGGATCTATCTACAGGCAGGGAGAGGGCTGAAGCCACAGGAGTGTCCCAAAAGCTCAGCTGTGCCAATCATCATCTGTGCCTGGAACTCCAGTGGCAATGGGAGATGGCGTCCTCTTCAGTGTCTCCTGATGCTGTTCTTGGGTCACTGATTCACTGGATCCTGAAGATAAACTTAATTCTTCAGCTCTGCTTGTAAACTGGGCTTGAATATTCCTGCTACAGTGGGATAAACTGCCTTTCTTCTGGGTGTGAATGGCTGAAACCGAGAGGAAGATGGCCACAGTTAGGGCCCACGTCTGCAGGAATCCTAGGAGAACCTCACGCCAAGTGATTGTCCAAGTCAGCTCTTAGATAGGCCACAAGAGAGGAGGGGCCAGCAGGATCAGCCGCAAAGGGCTGCTCACGAAGCCCCTGGCCCGTGTCCCTGAAATCTCACGGTGCTCTGCCCACGCCACCCCTCGTCCGCAGAGGGAGCGAAGCCTGCCGCAGCTGGGCAGGGCTTGCAGCTCCCCACGCCAGCCCCCGCTGTCAGCCCGCTCCGGCACTCACCCTCATTGAGGACCTCCAGCTCTTCCTTCTGGCCCCTCATGAGTACCTTGGCAGACCCTGTGAACACAGAGCCTGTCAGGGCGCCAGCGGCACAGCTCCCTGCCGGCGGCGCTGCCGGCGCTGTGGCCACACGGGCTGCTGGCCCGGCAGGGCTCAGCCCGGGCCCTTGCCGCACGCTGCCGCCCCAGGGCACGGCTGCCAGAGGGCAGCAGCAGCAATGCCCAGGCCGGGCGGGGCTCCACGGCGCCGGGCCCGGCTGGAGCTGCCGGGGCAGCAGGCGGGGCTGGGGCCGAGCTGCGGCGGGCCGGGCCGGGAGGGAGCCCGGGCTCGTGGCTCACCTATGAACCTGATGGCCGCCTCTCGCAGGGGCTCCTGTGGGCTCCGCAGGTAGCGCAGGGCCCGGCGCAGGTGCTCGGCCGCTCTGCTCCTGTCCTCTGCCAGCTGCAGAGAGCGGCAGGAGGGAAGGGTTGGCGCGGGCTCCGCCCCTGGGCCGGGCGCTGCCTGCACCCAGCCCCGGCCTCCCCTGGCCGCACAGGCTTGAGGCGCGGCCTGCAGCAGCTGGCCAAGGGCTCCCGAGGGCAGGGGGCAGAGGGCCGGCTGCTGCCCGGGGAGCCGCGGTGCCGGCCCGCAGCCCCACCGGGCCAGGGCTCCATGGGCACCCGGCTGGGGCCCACAGGAGCCTGGAGAAGAGCCCGCGCGGCCTCTGGCTGCAGCAGCGGGCAGGGGCACAGCTGCCAGCCCCGCACACTGAGCGCCGCCCTCGGGGGCCTTCTCCAGGCTGAGGCTGGGGCTTCCAGGCCCTCCTTACCAGGCAGTTGGCAAACTTCAACATCTTCTCCCTCTCAAGTAGTTGCTTGAGCTTCCTCTTCTTCAGGAACTCTACCACACAAAGCAGCAGTTCGCGAGAGGCCTGGAGAGGAGCACAGATGTGGAGCTGCTACCGCAGCCCAAGAAAAGGACTTGCATCCCTGTGCCAAGGCCAGGAGCAGAAGGCTGAGCCTGGGAGAAGCCAACCAGGAGACATCCGAGACCCCTTTCCAGGTATGCACCAGCATAACTCAAAACCTCACCTTTGCCACGCGCTTGTTCTCATCATGGCAATGAAAGAAGAGTGGCAGCAGGCTCTGGCTCACAATCTTCTTCAGAGTTTTTTTTCTTTTGTTCACTACCAAGTCCATCACCTTGAAGAAGAGATTTAGGGAGAGCAGCTGCATATCGATGTCATCCTGGAAAAAAGGAAAATACCTCAGCACCAACTTCTCCGAGCCCATCTGGACAAAGGCCTGAAAATCACAAAATTTCTGGGCAGCAACCAGTACCCATGGCAGGGGACACAAGAGCCTTACACAGTCAAAGAGCGGCAGGAGTGCCTCAGCCAGCTTCGGGGCAGTGGTGCTGGATATCAGGATGTGTTCGTTCTCAAGTATATTTGTGAGCACAGAGAGAGTCATGCTGACAATATATCCTTCTGCATCACCCAAGAGCTCCACAAGGTTTTTAGACAGACAGCACATTCTTCTGGCCTGTGTGGAACACAAGGCAGTGCTGGAAAGCCACGGACGGCTGCACCGCCACCACCGCCCTGGCACTGCAAGGCCACCCTGCAGCTGCAGGGCCCACAGGCCGAAGGCCTGAGCCAAAGCACTGGGGCAGGTGAGGCAGGAGAGCTGGGAGCAGCTGCCTCAGCTCCTGAAGCCCAGCCAAGACAAATGAACTGCATTCCCCAACCCCACACTGCTCATACAACTTCAGCCGCTGCCCACTTCTCACCCTCAAGGGATCCTTGCTGAGCACCACAAGGCCTCTGAGCGCCAGGCGCCGCCGCTCCCTGCACTCATTCTGCAGGTGCCTTGACATGATCTCCAGTGTGCTGTCACCACATTTCCTCAAGTCTAGGCACTGAAAGACCTGAAAGGCACAGGGCAGTGACAGGGGAGCTGGCCAGCAGGAGCCCAGAAGCGCACAGGGCTGGGCCCAAGCAGCAGCACAGGGCGTGGGCACCGTCCCAGGCAGCTGTGGCTGTGAGAGGGCAGAGAGCTGGGAGGCAGCTCAGCCAGGCAGCACTGGCCACCAGGCTCACCTCCACAAAGAACGCCAGGAAGGGCAGATCCCAGCGTGGCTCTTCTCTTTGCAGTCGCTTGAGTAGATGGATTGCAATGAGGGAACACAAGGGGATAAAGATACGGAACATCTCCCTGGAAGGGGAGAAAAAGACACCAAGACCCTGAGGTGAGTGTGCTAAACCTCTCCCAGGACTGACTCACAGAGGTCTGGTCTTTCCCCAGCATCCCTGGAAGAGATGTAGGCGCTTTAATGAGGCAGCTCATTTGGGCACCCTCCTCTACCAGCCTTTTCCAGTCTCCTTGGCCGTCCCTCAGTGACGAGGCTCTGTGGCCCATGACCACAGGGACTGAGTGGGGGACAGGGCACAAATGCTGGGGGCAATGAGGAGCAGGGGGTCTCACCTGGCCAGCAGACCCACAGCATAGTGCTGGGTGTCAGCACACAGCAGCATCTTCCAACCACGCTTGCACTCCATAGCCATCACCTCATTGTCACAGCGCAGTCGGCAGAGCAGAGCCTTCATGGCCTGCACTGCAAACCTGTGTGCAGAGCAAAGCCCAGGTCACACTGGGAGCACTGGCACTGGCCACAAGGGCATGGGAAGGACAGGAGGACTGGGACCTGTTGGGCTTGCTAGGAAGGTGGTGTTCCTCCTGGCATGCTCTCCAGAAGGTATCAACTTCCTCTGGTAGCATCTGCTGTGTGGTGATGACAACATGGAAGAGCAGAGCCACAAACAGGTGCCCAGAATATGGGATCATTGCCTTGTGGCACTCAGGCACAATCACCCAGATCACCAGAGTTGCCTGCAAAAGAAGCAGCCCAAGACAGGGCTCAGTGCCGAGGTGTCCATGGGGCAGGGCCCAAGGGCAGATGCAGGAGGAGCAGCGGGCCTGGTGCCCCCTGAGCCTGCCCCTAGCCCAGAGTTCAGCCCAGCGCCGGAGGGATGGAGAGGATGGAGAGCTGCTGGGGAGGTGACCGAGGGGCAAGAGGAGGCCAAATCCAGAAACTCACAGCCAGGGCAGAAACATTTGTGTCATCCCCATCAGAGGTGCGTGTGCTGTGCAGTGGCCAATCCTCCATCACCCGGACCAGTGTTGGCAGCACTTTCTCCACTGCTGGTCCAGATGAGCCAATGGTTCTCCATATCATTGCAGCAGCTCTGAGGGATCAGAGCTCTGTGTCAGGGGCATCTCAGTGCCAGTACCATGCCCTGTGCAGCTGTGGGGGCCCAGGTGACAGAGCCCCGGTGCCCTGAGGGGCAGGGAGGGAGCATTGGCAGCAGGCTCGGGAAACAGAGGGGCCCCAGGGTGCTGGACCTCTCTGCCTGTCTGGCAGAGCCCATAGCACAGGCTGTGCAGGGCCGTGGGCCCCAAAGGCTGGTGAGCCCTGAGCTGTGCAGGCACGTGGGCCCCGTACCTGTCACACGTTGGGGCACAGCGCAGGAGGGTCAGCACCACGTCCGCAGGGTGTTCTTCAGCCAGCCTCACTATGTCACTTTGCAGCCTGGCATCCACAGTGCCATGGGACACTAGCCTCTGGTGGATGCTCCTCACAATGGCTGGCACCTGGAGGAGGCATGGGGGAGATTTTGAGTGCTGTCCAAGGCAGCAACTTGCCCAGCTTCCCCCAAGAAGTGCTTCCCTTCCCGCCACGCTGTGCTGGACTCAAAGGCCGAGGGGCCCCAGTGACCATGGCTTGAGGGGACACACGGTCCTGGCAGGCCTCCAGGCCTGGCCCAGGCTGCTTACCTGCTGCTGAGAAGGAACAGCAGTGTCCTCAAAAAAATCCATAGTGCGAGCATGAATCACAATGGGAGTGGGCATGGTGCCAGTATTTGAGATGTCCTCAGTGTCTTCATTGTCACTGTTTGTGATGACCACATCCTCCGTCATTGATGTGAGAAGAGCCTTTGCCCAGCTTTCAGTCACTGAGGTGTCAAAGTTTTGTGAGCACTCAGCTGAATCTGGGCTGACATCAGGCTCTGCCTGGAGCTCAGTCAGCCCTGAGTCAGGCTGGGCTGTGCCCTCAGCTGCTGAGGTGCCGGTCTTCCTACTCCGAATGTGCAGGAATTTCCGGAACCTCTGCAGCAGAACAAAGGACAGGGAAGGCAGGGACGTTGCATGGCATGCTCCAAGCGTGGTGCTCGGCTGAGCAGGGACAGCAGGCCCAGCCCAGGTGGGGGTGGCTGCAGGTACCTTCAGGGTTTTGCGGAAGCGGCCAGGGCCGGGTTCCTGCTCTCGTTTCTTGTCCAGGGCTGCATCTGGCAAAGAGCGAGCGCAGCCAGAGCTGAGGGGCTGCGGGAGAGGCCGGAGAACACAGCCCAGCCCTTCGCCCCCCAGGCAGGGAGAGCCCCGGGATGCCCCAGGGGATGGAGCACGGCCACTGCGGGGTGTCTGCCCAGCCCCTGTTCCATCCTGTCCGTGGGCATGTCCCCAGGGATGGGATGGGACGGGATGGGATGGGATGGGATGGGGCCAAGCTGGCTGTAGCCATCAGCCCTGTGGCCCAGCTCTGCTACTCACCATCCTTCAGTGTCTGGATCTGTTCCAGATCTTCAGGCTGCTGTGCTTGGGCGGCTCCAGGGTCATTCTTTTTTTTCCCCCTGAATACTTTGAAAGGGCTGAGAAATCTGTCCGCCATTCCACCACCCAGCCTTGACGGCACCTTCTAGAAAGATGCCTCAGGATATTGCCAAGTCAACAATTGCAGGTGTGCCTTTGAGGCACCTGTGACAGGGAAGCCTCAGGAAGGCTGCAAGACAGGAAGTCCTGCACTTTGGTCTTGAGGGCTCCTGCCACAATGACAGGAGACTCCTCATTAACAATTTAGGTGACCAGATCCCACGGTCTGGACTTGATGGCACTGACAGTGAATGGGAGATGCCTTGGAAAAGTTCTGAGTCACCAAGTCCCGCAGTCTGGCCTCGCAGTCAGCTGCAGTAACAATGCCTCGGAAAAGCTCCGGGTGGGACACGAACGAGTGCGCTGTGCGGGGGCTCCTCACAGCACTGCTCTGTCCCGTTGTGCCCTGTTGCGTGTTCCCAGCAGCTGGGCAAGCTTCTATTTCCCACGTGTCACAAAGGGGCCTTGGACAGCGGGTTCTGTGCCATGGCACGGTGACCGTGCTGCAGTGTGCCAGCCAGGGCCCTTGCACACACTGCCGCCTGCCCTGGGGCTGCCCCCAGCCCAGCCAAAGTGGTCCAAGCTGGAAGGAATGCCTGGCCCCAGGTGTCTAAGGCAGCCCCACAGGATCTTTAGGAAGGGCTCAGAGCATCAGCAAACGCAGCCCTGCTCTGCAGGCTCAGGGCAGCAGAAGGAGCCAACAGGGCTGCCAACGCAGCCACGCTGGGAAGGGCCCGGGGCCTTCCAGGGAAGCTGGCACGGCCTCCTTGGGACACGTCCCGGCCCGTGGCCATCCTAAACCCGCGGGTGTGACACGCACAAGGAACGTGTGGGCCCGGGCACGAATGCTGCTCTGAGCCCTGGGGCCCGGGCAGCGCTGACAGCAGCAGCTGTGGCAGAGTCCCCGCCCAAGCAGAGCTGCCACCCCCCGAGCCCTGGCAGCGCCGGTGCCCGTCTCCTGCCCCAGAGACCTGTGCCCCCGGGGGGCTTCTGTGCCACAGGGAGCCACAGCCCACCTGCACTGGGGGCTGATGGCAGGAGCACCTGGAGCAACTGCTGCCAACACTTGGTCTCTGTCCAAAGCTCTTACTCCATGCTGGAATTATTTTCTCATTGAAGTCATTTGCCGCAGGACAAAAACATCTTTACCTTGAAAACACAGAAGAATCTGGCATTAAAGAATCCTCGCTTCAGGAAAGCTTTACCTCTCATTGCTCAACTTGCTTGAGTAGTTCAAAAAACCTGCATAATTCCCAAATTAATTGAGATGCCCTAAGAACATTGTGAGAAACAAGGCTCACTTTTAAAATTTCAAAGGTTTATTAAACCATAACAAAAATACAACAAAGAGCGATTAACGAAAAATTACAAGACTGCGAGTCTCCATCAAAAGCTACGTGCTCATCTACAAAATGGATGCTCTGCGTTTTATACCCTTAGCCCCTCTCAAAGTTTTGTCAGTCAACTCTTTCCCTGCTATCCAATGGTGGAAGTCACTTTCTTACACCTTGACTGGAGGTCAGGTGTTGCCATGCTCTGCCTCCTGGTAACAAGCTCTCCCTCCTCTAAATGCCCCACTAGTGACAGCAATAAGGGGGGAAGGAAAAGAGTACTATGGAGAGAACATGCAAAAATAACATAACTGTACAGCTATAAAAATTCTCTTACCGTACACATAATATTCATCTCTTAATTGCGAGAGCCAACTATCTCCTCATTCATTTATAACGTGAAAGGTTTTCAAGGTTGCTTCCAACTCAAAGCAGTAACTCATTTGCCTTAATGTCAACCACTGAGAGTCACTTTAGAAAACGTAACACAGAAGCAAAAAAAAATGGCCATCCATTGGTTTGCAAATGTTTTTCTGTGAAGGGATGATAATACCATAATTCTAAAGGAATAAAAGCCCTCATGGAATGAAAGTCCAGTCAGTGTTACAAAAGGAAACTGAAGAAATGAGTAGATTCCAAAAAGGTCAGTCCTCCCCTGGTAGAGATAACTTAGTGGCCAATAAAGTACAGCTCTGCCTTCTTGTTTCCTGCAGCAGAATCACGACCTGGGGGCCACGTTTGGACACTTTGGCAGGACAGGGACTGGCTGTGGTATAAGGTGTGTAATAAAGAGAGTGAGAACAAGGAGGAAAGAAAATCCAGGAAATGCAGATTGTTGGTGGAAGATTAGGATTTTCTTTGAAGGATTTTGTTTGGTTCACTGGAAAGACGAATGGCTTTGAGCTGCAGAAAATGAGTACCCACCGGCACTATCAGGGAGGACTAGAGGAAGGGTGGAATATGTCCCTGGATGAACTGCTTAGAAAGATACAGCAAGTGTATGTAAAAAGGGATGCTGAAAAGGAGAAAGCAAGGACAAAGGTGATGGCAGAATTTTTACAGCCCCCGAGGGCCCCAGGACCTAAGTGGTTCCCCATAATAGAAGGGACAGGGTTGGCTACAAGGAAGTGGCAGAAGCATTCCCTCCTCAGCAGGGGAGAGCCAAGCCCAACAGCAGCTGGGAAAGAATCAGTGTGCTATCTGCTGGGCAGAGGGACACTGGGAGTGGGAATGTTCACAAAAACAGCTGGACCCTCAGGAGGAGGAAGTCCAGGGGATAATGGAGATGGATTATTAGATGTGTCAGGGGCTCCCATTGTAGCAGGGACACACCACACCAGAGCCCTTGTTAACTTTTAAAGTGGGTTCAGATGGAGAGGAGGTGTGTTTCCTAGTAAAGACAGGGGTCTCTCCATCCACCTCAAATTTTCTCCCTAAGGTGGGAGAATTGTCAAAAATATCTTCAATTATTCAAGGGGTTGTGGGAATTGTAGTTTATTCGGTAGGCTTGGAAGTTTGAAAGCATCTTTCTCTGAAGGAATTGTGGATATTGTGGTCAATGGGTTTAGGGATTTAATTCCTTTGTCTGTGTGGGGTTTTGTGCAGAGCTGACAAGCTCCTGTTTGGAGGGGACCCATGCCCCTGTGCTTTTTGTGTTTTGTTGTTAAAAGCCAGAATTGGCAGGTTTCAGTCCTGAAACCAATTCTGCAACTCCACCAGTCTGTGGTTTGTTGTGGAGAACTAGAATTGGCAGTTTTAGTCCTGAGGCCAATTCTGTAGCGGCTGCCTTGTGGAGATGGTGTTGTCCCTATGCAAGCCTAGGTATTTATCATGCAGCTTCCTCTGTGGGGGCTATAGGAAAACTTCAGGGGAAAATATTTTGTTATTCTTCCTCGGTTAATTTAGTAGTCGCCTCCCTACGCCTGGGGTGGACTTGATGAAAAAAAAAAAGGATAAGGGGAAATTGGCTACTGAAAAGATGATTGGTTGTTAAAAAAGTGATTGGTTGTTAAGAAAGGCTCTAGGCAGTGGCATTGCTTGCTGCAGAACTTGATCATGTCCAAAAGGCAAGTCAGTGGAATAAAAGGAGCAAGCTGCTAAGGTGAACTGCTCCAGGATGAGAAGCAAAAGCCTGCTAAAACCCTGAAATAAAAGCAACTCAGATGCTTAATTCACGGACTGCAGCTCTTGCAAAACATTTTAAAAGTAGTCTCACTCCCTCCGCTGAACAATCTATTGGAGGAAACCCCACTGAACACCTGTGGGAAACAACAAAAGGTGGAGGAAGGTGGGGAAGAACACACGCTCATCCCTCTCCCCACTCCAGGCACATTAACGTTACAAAAGCTGAACCTATAATAAATAACCCTGCATTTACTGCCAACTCTGAACCTGGAGATGTCTCGTTCACTGATACTTCAGCCAAAAACATTGATGGTAAAAGATGGTAAAATAGAGCTGTTACACCCCAGGTTGCAGCTTAGCTTATTGAGTTTCTTATCAGTTGACCGGAGTGTTTTGTTACTTTTGACATGTAGGGGTCATGTCAGGTCTGGATGGTTTTGTTTAAGCCTCAGCTGGCACTGGGAACACTGTGTGGGCACTGGGCACTGAGAATACTGTTCCACATCTTTCAGGGCAATTGCCAGCCTCAGGTTTGTGCTGCAAAAAACAATTTCCATTGTGCCCTATTTCACAATGTAACCATTGATCAAATTGTGTGCTGTGGATCAATTTTTATCTTTCTGACTTTTGTCAGCTGCTCCACTTGATCATTCTATGATATTTGTAAAATCTGATAGTCCGCATGGGTTTTAACCAATCCTAGATGGATTTGTTAGGATTGAGTTTGTAAAAACAACCATTCAAATCCTCCCTTTGCCAAACCTCTTTTCCATTCACTTGCCAATGAACATTTCCACTGACAAAATCACCGTGTGGCACCTACTGGGCCAGGGCTCCATGGGCACCCGGCTCGGGCCCACAGGAGCCTGGAGCAGAGCCTGTGTGGCCCAGGGAATAGAACGGCTTGGGTAGGGGCACAGCTTTTTATTGAGTGTAAGAAATGTTTCAGTCTGCTAAAACTTCAGGAATTGCAAATTCAGTTTCTAAGGCTGCATTCTCAAAATAGTTTACATTAGAAAGCTTACATTACTCTTTAGTATCATATATCCTTAAAGGAGACCAAAAACAATAATCTGTGCAGAATGACTGAGGAATGACTGTTCTTTTCTTAAGCTAATGTACAGTACCCAGTGCAAAGGGCTGCAAGTGTTAAAGGTCAGGATATTGCCAATACCTAGACATTAATAACTCATGTTAATATTAAGACTACAAGACAGCCATGTCTACCCCCAGCTACTACTTACAAGAGAGTGACATGTTTTTATAGGGGCAGGTGGGAGAGCACGATTGGGATTTCCTCGCTAACAAATTTTCAATCCAAAGTACTAAGATAAATTCAAGAGCCAGAAGCACATAGTCACATAAAAAATAGATAAATTAGGAGCAGCCACAGTTTTAATCTGCCATTAGGTATCTACTGCAGGCCCTAAATTCCAGTCAGGAAACTTATGTGAGTTGTGTTGTATATGATGGTTTCACTTCCTCATCTCGTACAGCAATAGAATTGTGTGCATTGTAACTTCCCAAGAGCACAGAGAGTGCTCATCATGGTCTTTCTCAGCAGGAAATGTGGGCATGTATTTAAGAAAAAACTGATGTGAATGTGTAACAGACTATATCTATTGAGATGAACTACCTACAGTTTGCAATTCCAAAAGAAAAAAAATTAAACACATCAGGGAAAATAAAAAGCAAGGCCAAAAGCAGAGTGCCTTTGAACTAAAAGCAACTATTAACTTACTTTTTCTATACAAGGCTTGACACCAATCATGATAGATTCACCAAAAACTTTTCCATCTTTGCTTAAGGCTTTCCGGGCTTGAAGCTTAGACTGATATCGAATATGCATCCAGTTTCCTGTGTTGGACATCTGAATGAGATCAAGTGAAAATTGTGAAATGTAGTTTTTTAAATGCTTAATTCACAATGTTTTCTGACATAAATGTCAAACTAAGACATACCACATGCTTGAATATGTTTCCATACTGAGCAAACTGTAGTACAATATAGGAAGCTGATGCTTGAGGAAATCTGAAAGACAGAAAAAAGTACTCATAACATTGAGTGGTTTAAGAATTCAGGTGTTAAGATACAACCCTATGAAGCATTTACAGAAATGCAGAAGAGAGCACTGTAATATCAGAAGCAGTGACTTGAGCAATACCACCTTCTAGGCACTTTAGCACACACCCCAACAGCAGAATGGTGCCTTTCTAACTAGAAAAAATCATGTGTAGCTCAATTTAAGATGGCTAACTGAAATGTATGTGTTTGCTTGCTTTAACCATAGCTGTACTTGCAGCACATACCAATGCCAGACAGCATCAATGCCCCCAAGTATTTTTCTCGTATGCTCTAAAGACTTCACCCAGGTTTTTCCAATACTTTGGAAATCAACTTACCCAAATACAGTTACCCATGTGTCATCAAGTTGATCTTCTGAAGTAAGGGAATCCCCTTGAGTATAAAAAGGATCCAGCTGAGCAGGAGATAGAGTAGTCTTCTTAGGCTGCCCAGTACTTGCAGGGCTGAACATGCTTGAAGAAGCTGTTAAATTGAAATGATATTGCTGAACAGATTTCTTTTGCAAGACAGAGGTTTATTAGAAAAGAATACATTCAGTGTCAAGCATTTCACTTGGATGTGGAAGAGTTTGATGGGGATTTACTCACAGACAGAACAAGTAAGTCAATCATAACTTCACATCTGCAAACACACTAGGAAGTTTTTAGGACTAGCAACCTAGTGTTCTCTTCGACTTCAAAACACCAATAGCTTAATACAGTTGCCAAATAGAAACAGGCCAACACAATAAAGCTTAGCAAGAAGCCACCAGTTGATACACAAGATATCAAACCTTGTGAAGATGGAAGGCAATCCATCAATCTCAGCTTCTTCACTCAATTACAACCACCTCTGTGCTCAGTTCAACACCATATTTGGAACAGGGAACAAGAAAAGCTGCTTGAAACTCAGTCTCAGAAGAAATAATTATGTCCTAGTCATACCCACACACCTTTTGAAAAGCTAACAAATACACCACATCTTCATAAACTAGCAAGGAACTGATGTAGCTTGAACAGTGATGATTTTTCTGTATTAAAGAAAGCAGTAAGAAAAGAGAACAGAAATTTTGACAGGACATCTACCTGCTCCTGGAGTTGATGGCAGAATTCCAGTGGATGGGCTCTGTGATAAAGTAAAGCTGGCCTGTATTAATATACAGAAAGTAACAAATTATTCTTACAGGTATACTGCTCAGATCAAGTGATTTAAACATTCAGGTAATAATATTAATTATTTGCCTTTAAGTTATTCTTAACTTTTTAGAGAGCAGATATTTGCATGTATATTTAACCAAAGATTACCAAGAGCTATTAATGAAAAGTTATTTGACAGCATATTTGACAGCATATGCTTTGTGAAACAAAGTAGCTTTAAGTATCAATAATCAGAAACCTTCTTAGAATAGTTCAATGCACTACTGCTGCACTGTAATAATTCACACATTCATATGCATCCTGATGGGAAGGATATTAGTATCCTAATTTTATCAGCGTTTTCACTGCCTAAAGGGTTCAGAAATCATGGGAACATAACCTTCCCTTCTATGGAGACTATTACTAGACTTACTTTCCTGCTCAACTATTTAGTGCATAGAAGGAAAGAATACTTTGAGGTTTAGATGGTAGCACTTGTTTTTGTTTTTTTTTTTTAACATACGATTTCAACACTCCAAACAATTTTAGTCTACTTTTAGCCTGAATAATGTAATTTCTTAGATTCAAGATTAAACAGCCTGGAGATACCTGTAGACCTAGCAACATAGGTTCTCATAGCTGCTCAACATTTTTTGAAATTTAACATCCAGTCCTTGAAGACGCTCTGTGAAGGATTCTGTCCTTCACAGAGAACCTCAGCTTTCAGAATAAACTTTTCAGAAGGCAACACTCAATACAAAGACTGCTCATTCAGTTTAAAGTGTTCTTGCATCAGAAGAGTTCAGTGAAAAAGGACCTTAGTAATGCTTCATTAGTTAGTTAAGCTGCAGAGATTATTATAAAATTTAGCTCATAGAAAGTTCAGTGTTTCTCCTTCAAAATTAACCCCCACTGTTTGATTAGATATTTTATTCAGAAAAAAAAATTCCTTCTGTTTCCATAAGTGCCTCTATTGCCTTCTAAAAGGTAATCACAGAAACCCAGAAATATTAAGGTTGGAAAAGATCTCTGCGATCGAGTCCAACCATTAACCTAACACTGCCATCTTGACCCCTAAGCTGTGTCCCCAAGTGCTACTTGCACACATTTTTGAACACTTTCAAAGATGGCAATTCTAATACTTCCCTAAGTGGCCTGTTCCAATGCCTGACCACCCTTTCAATGAAGAAATGTTTCCTGATATCCAATCTAAACTTCTTTTGGTGTAAGCTGAGGCCATTTTCTCTTGTCCTATTACTTGTTACCTGGGAGAAGAGACCAGCCTCTACCTTGCTACAACCTCCTTTCAGGTTGTGGAATGGTCCTTCTGGCAATCAGCAGCCCAATAAACTTACAAGAAAATGAAAAGCTGATAAACAAAGCTGAATTTGAGAACATAACTGACTTGCATAACTGAGGATCACTTGCATTTTTCATTTGCTGCTGAACTGAAAATTGGCAGTAACAGGAAACTGCTTCATGACCACAGCTCTTGTTCGAACAGGAACAGGTACACCAAACAACCCATACTAAGCAACAGCATGATCTCTAGGCTCAACACTCATTTTGGTACAACAGTTTCTACAGCTAAGTTAGAGAATTCACTGAGGCAGTGAGCTGCCTCACATCTTCGGCTGAGAACAGGCCAATGCTGAAGACACTTACTGTTCTTCTTAAGGACAGAGGTGCTGATCCAAGCCCAGCACTAGATAACTCATCATATATGCTTCTAACTTTGTCACGGTGGTTTGAGACCTGGGTTTTCTGCCTGCCCCATAGACCTGTAGGTCTGACTTTATCCTCACAGCTGGCTTGGGGCCAGACTGGAGTAGTGCTGCCCATGAGGTTGTACCACCCCCTTCTCTGCTTGTCTGGGCAGTTGCTGAGCACGAGGAACCCGGATGGAGGCTTTGCCACATATGAAACCAAGCGAGGAGGCCACTTACTGGAGCTGCTGAAGCCCTCGGAGGTGTTTGGTAAGGGCAGCTCTGGGGGTTGGTTGTCCTGCCCACTGAGAAGGGACAGAGTGGCCTGGGCTCACCATGCCCAGCGGGTGCCTGGCAGGGGATCAGTGTGCCCTGGCTCTGGGACAGGCTGGCAGTGGCTGGCCTGCAGGCTTGCTCACACAGGGGCTGTGGCACTGATACCCACTGCCTGCTGGCAGGTGACATCATGATTGACTACACATACGTGGAATGCACATCAGCTGTCATGCAGGCACTGAGACACTTCCAGAGCCAGTTCCCTGAGCACCGAGCCCTGGAGATCAGGTGAGGCACTGAGATGAGAGCTGGGCAGGGGAGAAGGCAGGCTCACTGTCCCAAGCTGCCTGCCATGGCCTCCTGAACAATGTAGCTGCCTGTCTGCATGCTCTTGTCTCTTGTGCCCTCCAATAATGGGACCCATCCAAGCCTCAGAGGGGCTGATGGAGCCCCCAGTGAAGCAAACACTGGGTTTGAGCTGCTTCTGAAGTGGATGACTTCTTTCCTGTCCAGGGAGACTCTGCAGAAGGGCCTGGATTTCTGTCGCAAGAAGCAGCAAGCGGATGGGTCCTGGGAAGGGTAGGTGGTGTTCCCAGCACCCCATTTCCTTCTGGCTGCCCCAGTGGGAGAGGGATCATCATGGCAAGCGTTTCTGGCTGGCAGGATCTGTGGGAGGGATAGGAAGGGCTGATCCTCCTCTAGCTGCTGTGCTTTGCTCTCAGTTACTCTCCCTGCCAGCCGCACACCATGAGCAGCGCATTCAGGGGGCTTCTCCAGCCTGAGGCTGGGGCTTCCAGGCCGTCCTTACCAGGCCCTCGCCAAACCTCCAGGTCTGATCCACCCACAGCTTCTTTTGGAGATCCCTCCTGTGCAGGAACCTGGCTGAACAATGCAGCATTTCCCGGGAGGCCTGGATGTGACAGCGGTCACAGGGCTCTTATGTTGAAGGAAGAGACGAGGATTTGACTCCATATTTCAGAAGGCTTGATTTATTATTTTATGATTTATATTACATTAAAACCATACTAAAAGAATAGAAGAAAAGGTTTCATCTCAGAAAGCTAAGCTAAGCTAAGAATAGAATGAATAATACAGGTGTTTGTGGCGCGGACAGAGTCTGAGCCAGCTGGGCTGTGATTGGCCATTAATTCCAAACATCCACATGACACCAATCACAGAAACACCTGTTGCATTCCACAGCAGCAGATAACCATTATTTACATTTTGTTCCTGAGGCCTCACAGCTTCTCAGGAGGAAAAAATCCTAAGGAAAGGATTTTCATGAAAAGATGTCTGCGACACGCGGAGGCAGCACCCGCTGCGGGGGCAGGGCTCAGAGGTTGGGGTGAGGAAAGGAATGGAGGAGGACCATCCCAGATGCCTTTTTGAGTGGCCAAGGCAGGAGAATCTTGCACCGCAGCATTCAAAATGGGAGACCCGGCCATGCGGCCAGTGCCATCTTGTCCAATAGAAGTTAATGGAAGTTCAGGATAAAGGGCTGTAAAAAAAGGGCTTCTGTTAGAGCCCAGCCTGGCATGGCTGTGGGTGGCCAGAGTAGCTTCCCCAGGCAGGTGCTGTTGGGGTGCCTGCAGCACCGAAAGCATCTCCATTTTGGGCTGCCTCAGGCCACCAGATGCCTGAGCCCGGATGGTGAAATCAAAGCCTCATCAGTGAAAATGAGAGGACTCTTTGCATGGCAGATCTATCAGGGTTTATTTGGGGAAGATCCAGAGGTCCGGGTGGGGTAAAGGTGAGGAGAGAAACAGGAGCAAGCAGGAACACAACCTCCACTGAAGGGAACCAGGGGCAAAGAGCCAGGGGGCACCAGGGTATATAACTGGGGGAAGGTAGGAGGGCTCAGGGTTCAAATTATCCAATGGGGAAGGAAGTCAGGGGTGGAGTTAAGGTGGGGTGACACAGGATACACCAGTGAGGGAGCAGAGTGGGAGGGGTCTCTCAGGGAAAGCCAATGGAGGCATGGGGAGTAGAGAACTTTCATGGAACTGGGAGACAAATAGCAGTCGATTGACAACAGCACATTAACATTAACAAGGAAAGAACCATGGGCAATTGTGCCAGTCTCTCAGCCTAACTTAAACAGTGGTGTCCTCCCATGGCATTCCAGGTTTGTCTTCTCCATGGCTGTCTCCCACACATGGCCAGTACCAGCTTGAGAAAGGGACAGGGGAGAACTGGAAATGGCATGAGGCAGTTAGCACCCTTGTGTCTTTTTTAGGCAGTTTCTACTTCTAGACCTGTCCCGAGGGGATGAGAGGAAAGGAGCACAGGGGGAGGAATGCCTGTAGCAGTGTGGGGTTTAGATGATGGTTGCTGCTACCTATTTCCCAATAAGCAGTTCCTGTGGAAAGGCTGCTTGTGTGAGCATTCAGGCAAGGCAGTCAAGTCCACACACCCCACACTCACCACAGCTAGCTCAGCCAAGAGAGGCAGAAGGGCCTTTTATATGGTCAGTTCCAGCGAGGTTTATTTCAACACTCCAAATGGGAACCAGAGGCAAGAGACAGACCATGTGCTCTGCAGAAGGTTTGGGTAGGGGAGGGTAGGGGGGTGGTAGAAAGGGCAGGACAAGAGGGATTGGCTTTCCGGGAGGACAGGGCCAGTCCACAACCAGGAGTACCCCAACCAATAAGGAAACAGGGAAAAGAGAAATCAGGGGAAGCTGGCACATATGGGGAAAGGAACTGGGATGTATCATTGTTAAGCAAAAGTCCATGAGGAAGACCTTTCTGTCCACCAGACTGGGGGGACCTCTATGCTAATTCTCTCCAAGGCAGGGCTGTGGGGATTTCCCTGAGAGGAAAGGAATCAGAGGATTCCACACTGGTGCCCATGGCTGCAGCACTGGGCAGGGGCACAGCTGCCAGCCCCGCACACTCAGCAGTGCGGTCAGGGGGCTTCTCCAGGCTGAGGCTGGGGCTTCCAGGCCATTCTTCCCAGGGCCTTGCTGAATCTCCAGATCTGATCCAACTGCAGGATCTCTTGGAGGTCCTTCCTGTTCAGGAACCTGCCTGAACACTGCAGTTCAAAGTTTCCTGGGAGGCCTGGAGAGCAGCAGAGACCTGGAGATGGCCCCAAAGCTGAGGACAAGAACCCATATCTCTCTATCAAGGCCAGGAGGAGGCTGCAGCCTGTGAGGCACCAGGGCAGGAGCCAGGACCACAACAATGCCAGAGTCTGGCCTCAAGGGCACCTTAAAGAGAAGTGCCTCAGGAAAGCTCCAAGTCAACAAGTCCTGCAATTGTTCCTTGAAGGCACCTGTGACGCAGGAGCCTCAGGAAGGCTGCAGGACTGCAAGGATTCTGATCCCGTGTTTCTTGTGTAGGGGGTGTAGTCCTTTTATTTATATACATTGCCATGGTTACAGGAGAGAATATTGGTGCCGTGTGTGTACCAGTTGTGGTGTAAAAATAGTAAGATCAAGGAGAGGAGAGAAAAAAATAACATTTCAGTTTGGGAATTCAAATATCATTAAAAATCAACTGAGTGTAAGAGGAGATAAAGAGAGGACGAGGGTGTCAGCCAGCAAGCGAATAAATCCAAACCCCCTGGGATGCCTATTGAAACAATGGAAGAAGATAAGAGAGGCCCTGAGGGCACGGAGACTAAGAAAACCCTCAATAAATACTGTGATCAATAGTGGCCCTTTTTAAAGACAGGGAGAAGAAGCCAATAAACGAAACCCTGAGTTATTATACCGTGTTGTGGTTACTATTATTTCTGTGAAAAGAATGAAAATAAGATGAGGCTATGGACCTAAATATGTTTTGTTTATCTGAAGGATCACCGTGAATTGCAGCAGGAATGTGGCTTTAATTTGGCCCCAAGCGACCCTTCTGTGTTGGCTGCGGAAAAAGATGCAAAACAAAAGGAAAGGGAGGACTAAGAAGGTGTTGTTCTTCATGTTCCATATGACAAAGGTGTTTAAAATACAAAGAGAATGAGGAAAGGATGGAGGGTTTGGTTGCTCCTTTTGAGTCATGGGAAGAGGGAGGACAGGGAATGCAGTCAAAATCCCTGGTAAATACTGCTGAGAAAACTGTGCCTTTGAGCCCCCCTCCTCTCTAGAATTTGAAAGAGGAAGAACTCCCAGTACAGAACCAAAGGCAGAAAGGAAATCGTGGTATTGTCACCATTCAGTATTCCCCCATGACACGGTGCCGGAATTCTGCCAGCTCCCCACAGCACCACGCCGGGTGTGGGACACACCCCAGGAGCAGGATGACCCGAGGCGCGGCTCAGAGCGAGAGCTCTACGGCACCAGCCGTGGTCACGCACACGGCGCAGATAAGGACAAGGAGGAGCTCGTCTGTACGGGTTCCAAGGAAAGCCTTATTCCACGGAGAGCACATGGACAAAAAACACGGAAAACAGGACAGCAGGCACTTTTATATGGGGAGGGCTCAGGGGCGGGTACAAATTTTCAACCAATAGGGGATGGACTGGGGAGGAGCACAAGGCAGGTCTTACAATGTTTAAACCAATGAGGAGGAACAGGGGGAGGGTTTGCATAGACCAATAGAGCTTTGAGGAACAGGGGATTGACAGGGAAGTTTCTAGACTAAAGGGTTGGTACAAAGTGGGATTGACAGCTGAATGGGAGGAGGATCAGGGAACATCCCAGATCAAAGAACAGGTTTAAGACAAGACAGACAGCTAAGATAGGAGGGTACAACTTAGACTGAACCATTACATAAAGGATAACAGAACAAAGCATTAAAGAGAAAACACACCACAACAGCCCCCCTTGGACTCATTTGCAGGGGCTGGGAGGAAGATCACCATCTTTTCGGGGGATGGTCATTCAGTCACTGTTATGGGAGGCGACGGAACCTTGAGGTCTTATGAAAATCAAGATATGCCTCTCATGAGCTGATTTAGAAACCTGGAAATTTCTGGCTAGACAATACTGGGATGATCCATCAGGAATAGCCAAAAGATCCAGGGCATTTCTTAAAGCCCTGGACCCAGATGGGGAGGATATAGATCCTGTGCTAGATGCTTTAACAGACACAAGGAAGGAGCTGGTATTAAAAACTGCACGGAATGATGGAAGAGCCAGGCTATGGGCAGGAGAAAATACAGAAGAAACATGCCCTCTCACAAAACCTCCCTGGGACTGTAATACTTCTGGTCACTATCAATTCCTGCAGAAGTATTGGGAATGGGTTTCTTTTGGAAGATGGTATCCCTAAGGCTGTACTTTGGAGTGCACTATAGCAAGTGAACCAAGGGCCTCTTGAAGCCCTGACTGAATTTTTGAACCATTTCAGGAAGCCTTGCTTAAATACACTGCTCCAGACCCATCAGATGATTATGGCAAAAACCAACTCATTTCCCTTTTCCTGGGCCAATCCTCTAATGATATTAGGCAGAAAGTTAAAATTAAAAACAGAAGACGAGGTATAGAAAAACTGCAAGAAGAAGCATGGTGAGTTCATATAAACCATAGTCGGGTAGAGCATAAGCAACTGGAGAAAGAACTGACTAACACTATTATTGCAGCCCTTGGAGAGGAGCCACCCAAAGGCCCCTCCTCAGGACAAAGAAATGGCTGGGGTGGGCAGAGACCTATCCCTAACCTCTAGACCACTCAATGTGCCTATTGTAAGAAAGACAGACATTGGAAGAGAGACTGCCTGCAACTCAAAGCCAAGGTGGTTGCAGAACTGAATCAATGCAAGGGCTGGTTAGAGGGCATCCCCCCAGAAAACCCTCTGGTCAAAAGAGAACTGGGGGAAAAGATGAGGAAAATGAAATGTCTGGTGAATGCGGCTGCAACACATTCTGTATTAAAGTTGGAAGAAATTGATCCTGGTAAAGTTGTGAATGTTATTGGAGCCACAAGTCAACAGCAGAAGGCATCCTTTCTAAAACCACGATCTTATGAACTGGGAAAAACAGTAGGAATACATCAGTTCCTATATATGCCTATACCCCCCAAAACACCTCATTGGAAGGATTTGTTGGAGACATGAGAATGTTGTGACAGGTTCCAACAGGCTGAAATGTAGTTTAGCCCTGGAGGAGTTCAGATCAAAGTCAATGACCAACAAATAATCGTGTTCTAAGTCTAGCTCTCATTACAGCTTTGTCCAAATCAGAAGAGACACAGAAGAAGTTCTTAGTCAGCTTTGTCTTAAAGTCTGGGTGGATGGGACCCCTGGCAAGGCCAAAGCAGCACAAGCTGTAATCATTAGACTTAAACCTGGAAAATGACCAATAAGAATTAAACAATATCCACTTAAGGTGGAAAACATAAAAAGTGTTAAGCCTATCATAGACAATTTTCTAAAATTTGGGTTGTTACTGGAATGTGAATCTGAATAGAATACACCCATTTTACCCATACAAAAGCCTGATGGTTTGAACTACAGTCTGGTTCAATACCTACAGGCTATTAATAAAATAGCTGGAGATCTCCACCCAGTGGTTGCAAATCCATATGCTTTGCTAAGCAAACTAAAAGATGAATATGGATGGTTTACCATTTCAGATCTCAAGGATGCTTTCTTCTGTATACCCTTGGACCCTGGCAGCCAAAACCGGTTTGCCTTTGAATGGGGAAACCCAGAGACTGGAAGGACAAGTCAATTTACCTGGACTGTAGGGCCACAGGGATTCAACAATAGTCCAACCATATTTGGAAAACACTTTGCTGAGGACCTTGAAAGTTGGGTAAGCCCGTCCACAAATGGAATTGTGTTACAATAGGTAGATGATCTACTTTTAGCCACTGAAACTTAAAAAGACTGGAATGGACAGTAAGCCTATGAAATGACCTGGGACTAAGTGGATACAAGACATCCAGAAATCAAGCTCAAATAATCAAACAGGAAGTCATTTACCGAGGCTACAAAATATCCCAAGCGCAGCAGGGACTAAGACAGGACGGCAAAGGGACCACCCACGGAACCTCACTCCCTACTAATGCCAAAGAACTGAGAACCTTTCTAGGAGTGACTGGATGCTGCATTAACTGTGGTAGTGGCTGTGGACTGCTGGTTAAGCCACTGTAGCAGCTCTTAGAAGACAATCCCAGAGACCTGAAATGGACACCCCAAAGTAAGAAAGCCTTTCAAAAGCTGAAGGAGGACTTGAAAAGAGCACCTGCTCTGGGCTGGACAGATGTCTGGGAAGCCTTTCAGCTTTTCTCTTAGGAGAGGCAAGGGATGGCATTAGGTGCACTAGCTCAAACAGTTGGCCCATAGAAGAGAGCAATAGCATCATTTTCCAAACAACTGGATGCAGTCAGTAGGGGACAGCCTGACTGTAAGCAGTTGCTGCTCTTGTTTCAGACATCCAAGGAGCCTGGAAATTCACTCTAGGTCAACAAATAATTGTGTTTATCTCACATCCAGTAGCAGCAATTCTTGACCAAAAGGGTGGGCATTGGCTTTCACCCTCCAGATTCCTTAAATATCAGGCAATGTTGGTGGAACAACGCAGCATTACAAAACAAATCTCTTCTCTAGTTCATCCAGCAGCATTCCCAGCTACTCACTAGACAGACAAGGAGCCTTTGTAGCATGACTGGATCAAAACCATTCAGTCCACTTTATTCCAGCTGCCCAGATCTTAAAGAAACCCCAATTCCAAGAGCAGAATCTCAGTACACAGATGGGAGTGGCTTTGTAAGAGCAGATCAGTGAAAATCAGGATATACAATTAGCACGGAGCAATAGGGGATAGAAGCCCTGCACAAGTCAGCTCAGAAGACAGAGATAATCACTTTAACCCGTACCCTCTGACCAGCCTGAGGAAAAAGGATCAATAGATGAACAGATTCCAAGAATGCCTTTAGAGTAATAGACGCCCATGAAGCAGTTTAGAAAGATAAAGGACTATTGACAGCTCAAGGAAAGCAGTTGAAGCATTCAGAAGAAATCTTAAAATTGCTGCAGGCAGTACTACTGCCTCAAGAGGTTGCAATTCTGCACTGAAAAGGGCATCAGAAAGGGGAAACCGACCCCAAAAGAGGTTACAGGTTGCAAAAAGAGCAGCAGAACAAAGCCATGCTGAGATTCAGGCACTAATGCCCAAAGGTAAGGAACAATATGACAGTGATGTATGCCGTATAATCAGAAAGATCTAGAATTAACAAAGAATTTGAAAGCAGAATGAAAACATGTTTTTTCAACTCCTCAGGGATAGACAGTTATGCCAGAAAGAGCATCATGGAAATTAATTAAAGATGAACATAATTGTGTACACTGGGAAGGGGATGCCTTACATAATTATTTGATAAGGACAACAGTAAGATGCAACCTGTACTCTAGTGTAAAGCAGGTAACCCAAGGGTGTGAAATAACGTCTTAGAGCCAATCCACAAACCAGGACTAGAGTTGAGCTTGGCACAGTAGACAAGGGACAATATCCTGGACAGCACTGGCAAGTTGACTTTTCTGAATTGCCAAGAAAAGGGGGGTAGAAATACCTTCTGCCTTTAACTGATACCTTCTCAGCATGACCTGAGGCATTCCCAACCCAAACAAATAAAGCCAAAGTTTTCAACATTTTGGTAAACAATATAATGCCCTGGTTCAGAGTGCCTTTAGACATCTCCTCTGACTGAGGACCACGTTTCCTAGCAAATATTGCACAGCAACTTTGCAATAATCTCCAAATCAACTGGCACCTACACACACTGGATTGGCCCCAGGCCAGTGGCCAGGTGGAAAAGATTAATTATCCGGTAAAACAATAGATAGTCAAAACTGTACCAGAGGCCAACATACCTTGGCCCCAGGCCCTACCTTTGGCTTTATAACGGATTTGATAAGACCAAGAACAAAAGAAAATCTGAATCCCTTTGAAATACTGTACAGAAGACCATATAAGCAAAACTAGCAAGGGGAAGATACTGTACAAGTTGGAGAGGGGTATCTCCAGAACCATGTTGTCCAACTAACACAACAGCTGCAGAAAATAAACCAACACATTTTGAGCACATGAGCAAGAGGATGCTTCCCTCCACAAATCCAGCCTGGGGACCAGGTAGACCAGGTAGAAAGCCTCTTATCCCAAAATTAAAAAGGAGTCTATTTAGTACTTTTAATCACTTACACAGCCTTTAAAGCCTAAAGCATTCATCTCTTGGATACATTATTCCAGAATTAAAATGCTTTGCAAAAGGCAAGTGGAGTCCAAAAGTGGACCTCAGAAAGAACAGGAGAAACAAGGATGCATTTCACACCATCATCGTCTTCCCGATACTTCTAATCAGAATGCAAGCCACAGCAGACGACTGTCACTACCATAATGATCTCCTTGGCCTGCAAGATCCTGGTAGATGGAACACTCAAAAATATTCAGGACCTAACTGGCTAAAAGAGATTAAAAAGGTAAAAGCACTTTACACCATTTTAAGGACTAATGACCGAGCAGTTAAAGATTGAGGAAAACCTGACTCCATGCATGCCTTTCTTGTCCCACCTGAAAGCAGGATCTCTGTGGCTTGTAAATTTGAAACTCACAAACCTCGTTCAGAGAAGATTGCTCGAGTGATCATGCGCATCTGCGACCTTTCTAACAAGCAGTGTGTGAATTCATTTTCATGTGAATCCTATCAGGATTTTTGCACTATGCAAATTAAAATGGGAGACTATAACCTAGCACAAGATAGTTCCCTTCATCTCTGGCGCACAGGTGGGGTGGGAGGACCATCATCACACAGAGATCCAGGAACTGAGCCCGCCAGGAATCCGACCCAACAAATATTGTTTCCAACAGGCAGCTCTTGTGCGACTAGAGTTAGAAACTGTCCTGCTTGTACGCTTAGTACATGGAACAGGTCTCATACAGGATCTGCTTTTGAGAATTGAATTTCATACTTGGGATATTCCTGGCCATCTGAAATAGTAACCAATCAAGCTGGAGGGGTAGCCAGGAGCACAATCATCCTGTTAGGGTATATCATGCCCAATTTCATGACCACGTGAGGGCAACCCAGACATGCATGGAATCCAATAGCACAGCTGCATCCTCTAATGGGCTGAGGTACTCAGAATACTCAACTATTTGTAGTGGGAACTTCGTAAAGCATCCTTTGTAATACTACCAGGGGCCAGTGCAAGGTTTCTGAAGGTTTCTGAAATTCTTGCCTACAGGCAGGCAATGTATCTGAAGAAACCAGTTACCATGCCTTGGGTACTCGACAAAGAGCGAAACGGAATGGATCACACAACAGACATTTAAAATTTAAAATCAAAACAAACAACTTTACATCAGCAAACAACTCCGTAGAACAGGACCCGTAAGTGAAATAATATAGTCTTTCACTCTGGGGTAAGACAAACAAATGAACAATTGTTGCCTCTAAATCCACAGTACTCTCTGAAAAAGCTGGAGGTAAAGATACAAGCTAATGTTTCCAAAATTAAACAGCAATTCTGCCCACTCATACAGCAAAGCCTAAAAGAATGGGAGCTGTGGATACATTCCCAGACATCAAATGATAGGTGTAGAAAAGACATAAGGGGATGGTTTGGGTCTGAACTGGGAGTATTAAATTCTATTGATCAAGAAGTCTTACTCAAGAAAGTAAGCACTGTGAGCTCTTATCTTGGACAGATACAAACTCCTCTCAGATCAACCCTGCTATCACTTGCCCATACCCAAAGCCTGGCAGCTAACCTATTAAGCACCCTGGCCAACAGTACACAGCAGGATTTTCAAGCAGTTGGTGGCTTTATGGGAAAACTACAGGGTGACATTTCTTTGCATTTCAATGTACACAAGCTCAGCTGTGTGTGGCTATGGTCTGTAATCTCAGGAGAACTGTAAAAAAGGAGAGCTGGGGAAATTAGCACAAGAATAAACTAAATCATGGCTAAAAATGAAACCACAAAGCAATTTGAAAAAGACTTCCACACTTGGTTGCAATTGGCCAATTTCACATAGAATGAACAGAACCCTGCAGTCTTTTGTATTAACCATTAAGAATGCAACAAAATACCGTGTCATTCCAATTTTGGCCCTTGGAGTTATAAGAACTCACGTAACTGTCAGACCCATTCAGCATCATGTCTGGGCCATTTTCAAGAAGAAAACTAGAAGCTGGCAAACTCTTAGTATCAAAGCATGTGTACCAAGGGACGCACTGAATTTTGTGTGCAAAAATGCGGCGCTTGAAAGAGAGGGTCGGTGTCTGCATGCTGAGGGCAGCACTTGTATTTTTGAAATGAGCCCAGTTACCCATGCACTATCACAGGTGTGTTATATGGGAAGAGGATGTGCCTGTGTGAGATCTGCTTGCACAACTATTACAATTGAGTCTCTTAATGAAACTACTAATGGTACTAACTTCTCTATTTGTAATTTCACAACCAAAAGTGGATGCGACTTCAGCTGCACCACACAAGAACTTCTCTAGAGATGCTGCAGAATGCACATGATGGGTATCACCAAGCGCCCAAATTCCAAACTAGACGGGATGCTAACATTCTAAAGCAAACGCCGTACCAGCCTGATATAGAATGGCTAGTGGCAGGAGTCAAAAATGCATCTTACAGAGCCTGATGGACACTCAAATCCGGTATCAAAGTTATTACCGAAATCATCACCAAAATAGAGAAAGAAAGAGAACATCATGAGTAGATGTCTTCTTGTGATGGACAAATCTGGAACCACCAACAGCTCCTTAGATTTTAGCTTCCTCAGCAAACCAGTTCTAATTTTAAAAAAATTAACCCTTCTCTTAACCATCATAAACCTATGGATGTGGTAGAAAATTAAAACAGCAGCAGAACAGTACATATGTACTGTGTGTAGCATTGTTTGTTTTATATTTATGGGTTTATTGTAAAGTTGGTTAATTTATAAGTTAAGAATTTGGTTTGACATCACAGTTCCCCCCATGTTCTCCCTTGTAATGGTTCATTCCTTCCACCTGTTACCTGTCAATCATTGTAACCGTCCCCTCTCAGGTCGAGACTCTTCTATGTCAATCATCCCTCACCTAACATATGATTTGTCCCCTGAGCCTTTTCCCGCTCCCAGGCCCTTCCTATTGGTTCAGTTGTGTCCCTCGTGCCCCGCCCCGGTTCTGTTTGTTGGTCCCTCGTGTCCCCGTCCGTTACGCCTTTCCCCTTTATAGGTGCCTCCCTAACGGTTCTTACCTGACACCGTCACTGGCCCCGCCTGGGTCAAATACAGCGCCTGGGCATCCAAACGCGTGTCCACTCCTTCCTTCCTTTGCCTCAGCACTTGGCAGTCCTGCTCTCGCCTGCATCACCACACAGCAGACGCAGCCACTACTCAGGGGTTCTCGCCTGAGATGTTTGGGGATGTTTTAGGTTCAGATTCTCTGAGGCTTTAGATTTTAGATCTCTAGACAATGCTTCCAGGAATCTAAATGGCTTTCAGAAACTAAACTGTTCTCCTTTTTTCCTCAGTCTTTGCACTCGTGTGCACCAGAGACCTTTGGTGAATGGATTCCACTCTAATCCATCTCCAAGCTGAATCTCTCAGCTGTGTTCACACTGGTAGTTCGTGTGTCTCTTCTGCACAGTGCAATTTTAAAATCTTTGTTCCTTATTATCTCTGCCCTTCTTTTTCTCTTTTAGCTTACAAATGCATGCACATGTATCAGAAATGGCTTTTTTCCCCCTACATCACTTCCTGCCAAGTAATTTTCTTTTATCCTGTTGTGATGTTAATCTAGCCTCATATGCTTTATTCCAAGTGCACTCCTGTTTCCTTGAATGTGGAAGTTTTATAATGCAATGCTCTCATTCACCTGCTTTCATGAAACCCTTCATTAACATTAGCACAAGTAACTGTGTGGTTCCCTTCTGCTTTGTAGAAGATTTGGGAAACTCAATCCTGCTCAGCTACAAAAAAACATTTATGGTGCTTGGTAATTGCCCTAGGAGCTTAAATTAAGGGTAAACAACTGCAGCTTCTTATTCACTTCACAGAAACTGGGAGAAAACACACTACAAATGTCAAGGAATACAGTGCAAGGATGATGGGCATCCCTCAGTTATCCCAACAGACTGATGTCACGGGCAAAATTCCCTCTTTTCCAAAGGGTTTTCATTTGCTTTGGCTGTACTTTGTATGGCTTCAGGTCATATTTCCCTTCATTTAAGGAAGTATCTTGGCCATTCTTGAAGAATTTGCCCTTGGAGGACTTAGTTCTGCAGTCCTCATTATACACCCTTTTAAAAAAGATTTTTATGCTATTTTTCTTGTCTCTGTGTTTTCACATTTGAACCATGTTCAACAAGGTTTTCTTTCTAAAAATATTAATCACAATATTCCAAAGGATTAAAAAATGCTTGGGTATTTTTTTCCCCTAAGTATTTACAAAAGAAAAATTTTAAAAACCTGTACACATGCTGGATGTAAAATGCAGATAGAAATAAACTTGAGAGTTCTCCCAAAACCCTTAAGAAAAAACCCCATGTATTCTATAAAACTCAGAGTATTCATCTACAGTTTACAAAAATGGGCACGTTCTTGAAGAGAAAATTTGTGCAACGGCGCTGCACAGAATTCTATGCTTTCAAGCTTTTTGCCCTTCAGGGCAGTGCCATTCTCTGAACTGTAATGCTCTGAGCATGTTCTGCTCACCGTGGCAGCTTTCTGCTCTCCCCTGGTACAGATCATCCTCCCAGCACAGGGGGAGTGCAGCCCCCACAGCTCGCAGGCCCTTCCCACCCAGCAAGAGCCTGAAGGAGAGAGATGGCTTTCAGCAGCTGCCGCGGGTTCTGACAGTGCCACCTCTCGGCTGCTGAAAGCCTGAATGTCTGTGTTGCGCTGTGTTAGTTTCTGAGCCAAATGTTCTGTTAGCTTGTGGTGTGTTCAAGTGTTCCCCGAGTTATTACAGTCAGTTTCTCCCCTGTGTTATGCCCTCCTACCCAAGTGTCCCTCAAGGAATCCCCTCCCTCCTGACCAGATTTTTCCCTCTCTGTCAAGACAACCCGGCCCCTTTGGCCCATCCATCAGCCCAAACCCTACCCTTTGTTCCAGACAGTTCCCTGTCCCTCACCCCAAGCTCCAATCTCTGTCCCAACCCTCTCTCCTCCCCTTGTTCTGATTTGTTGTAGCCCTCAAAACCACACCCCGAGGGTCGATTATTGGTTACTATATGGTGTCTAATCCCCGTTTTGAAAGATTTTAAAAACCCGTGCACAGGGGTTCTGGGGCTTCTTTTAACTTCTGTATTTCGTTGCGGGTGTTGTTGTAAGTGCCTTCCACCGCCTCTCCAAATGAATTCGCTGCATTTCACACCACAGAAGAGCCTCCTCTGCCTCCTTCACTCGGTCCTCCGGGGGTTTCTACTGCTAGGCAGCTGGCCTAGAGGTTCTGGCTCAGGCAAAACCCTAACCTAGCCAGTTCCCCTCTCTTGCCATTGTCCCTGGAGCATCACAGAGCTAGCCAGGGCTCCGGAGGGCAGTGACAGTGACCCGTGCCCTGGCGTGTCACAGCCCCCAGAGCCGCACCTGCCAGGCCACAAGCCCCAGCCCTGGTCCCCACTGCCGGCCTCAGCGGCTGCTGGGCATCCTCACCCTGAGTGCAAAGGCAGAGGCAGGAGCCCCCCAGGGCGCTCTGGATCCAGGCTGCAGACACCCTAAAGGCAGCACTGAAAGGGACATGGATGTGGACTGCAGCTGCATCTTCCAGTGCTCGCCACCCCTGACTATTCTCTAAGGGAACCCAAACCTCACCTGCAGCACCTTGAGCTCTGTTATGAATAAGAGGCTTGACTAGGCCAATATTCAAGCAGCAATCAATTTATTATTTAATATGGTAAAGTATGAGCAATACAGCGCTGGGTACAGTGGGGGAAGTGTTCCCTCCAACTGCACACCGATACTTGAGGGTTACAGGTATTTATAGGGGTACTCCTCAGCTTTTTTTTTCAACAGTTTCTATTTCCAATTTTTACTCATCAGCAATTTTTCTTCCAAATTATTACATCACAATTCTATACACTGTTGTGATTTTAATTTCTCAGGATGTATTTTCAAAGGAGTATCCACAGATGGTGGTGGTCCAGTTTCCAAAAGAAGAAAGACGAATCCCATCTGGTGGAGTCCAGCTCCCCAGATGTGTCCACCTTTTAATTGCAAAGACTATAAATCTAATAACAGTGATGTCTAGCTTCCCTTTGGTCGAAACCATAAATCCTTGAGGTGATGTTGATCTTCCTTTCTCAAGCTGTTTTTCTCTGCTTCCATAAGGCGTGAGATAAGCATATTTCCTTTATATATATTCCAAAGCTATAGTTTCAAGAATACAAGTAATATTCTAAAATTATACTTCAAAAGGTTATTATTGCAGAGCTTTTTTATGGATTAAATGCAAGCAAAAAGCAACATCCTTAACACCTTAATTCCAATGCTCCTAAATCAACCAGGGTGAATTGCAAACAAAAGATAGGTTCAAAGGCCTTTTTCCATGCTTTATTTTCCTCAGTTATTATTAGAATTCACAACTATCCCATTGTCGATGTCCACACATTTCTCATTCACAAATACACACGTCGCCTGTTTGTACCTGACACAAAACACAGCTTTGTATTTCACACAGGGCAGATGCGTTTGTGGGCACCCCTTGGGCAGATGCCAGCTGTTTGCACTGCAGAGGGGCACACTGAGATGGGCTTGGTCCTTGAGGCCAGCATGGGCCAGCATGGGCTGAGTGTGCAAGGCAGGGCTGGAAAGCTTTCATAGTGCTTTGCCCTGCTTAGGTGAAAGGGTGGTGTTGGAGACGTCAGCGTGGCTCCCGCTGTTACCTCACTGCTCTCCCCTCAGCCTCATGCTGCCATGTTTTGACTGAGGCATAGACGTGAGACAGTGAAGCCAGTGGTCTACAGCAAGGCACACCGAACCCCACCCTGCTGCAAAGGAGGAACAGAAGAAATCTCTTCAGGTGTCTCTCTTTAATCAAGATGTGTTTCAGCTATTAAAGAAGCTTTGAAGAGAGAATGTCGGAGTCCAAAACTGAAGGCAGGATCCCGGGCCTTGGTTACTGCCAACTTGTCCTGGTTTAGGGCAAATTTGGAGGAGAATTTCCAAATTAGGTCCCCTCCAGTAAGCAAACCCCCACGGCCCCTCCCCCCAACTGGTTCGGGAAGGATTCCTCGGAGAGGAGTGGAAAGAACCTGTTTATTTAATAGGCACAGCACCCCCCAGCACACAAAATGAACAATACCAGATGGCAACACTGAAAAGAGATGACAAATTCAGAAAGTCTCTCTTGGGGGTTGGCCACTCTGTTCTCAGTCCCTCCGGCACTGGGGCAGCTGCTGCAGGCCAGAAGGTGCAGAATCTTGGGGTTTTCTAGGTCCCAGTCTGGAGCAGGTTGGAAATGATCAGAAAAAGGAAAGGAGAAACAGTCCAGGAAGATATTGGACAGTTCAGCTAAACTAGCTAACAAGCAAAGCAAGCAGAAGCGAAGCAAGCAAGAGTGGGAGAAAGCAAAGTGAAAAGCAAAAGCAGAAAAAGCAAAAGCTGCAGTCTCTGTGTCCCGCCAGGCTGATAAGAAAAGCAAAACAAAACTTTCCCTCTTCAGAGCCAGTCTTAAAGGTACAGAACATAATATCCAACATTCACAGAACACATGAATGGGGATACAAGCATCATACCGTCACCCTAGGACACACATCCAGGAGGATCAGCTGTGCCAGCTCTGCAGTCCTGGCTGAGCCCATGATGGTCTTCCACATGGCCATGGCAGCTCTGCGGGGTCAGAGCTCTGTCTCATGGGGGTCTCAGACACAGCACCAGGGGGAGCTGAGCTGGCTGCCAGTTCTGCCTCTGCCCACTGGCCCTGGCCAGCAGCAGCCAGGCAGCCCAGGCCTGTGGGGACAGAGCCCTGAGGGGCAGGGAGGGAGCATGGCAGCAGGCTCAGGGGCCAACGTGCCAGGGCTGGGAAAGGCAGCAGCCAGAGGGCCCTGGAAGTCTCTGTTGCTCAGACACCTGTGGCAGGCTGTACAGGGTGATGGGCTGGGGAGGCCTGAGCTCTCTGGGCAGGTGGGCCCCATACCTGTCACAGGACGGGGCCACACGCAGCAGCGTCAGGACTGCGTCATCTGGCTGTGCTTCCGTGAGGTCCAGCAGGGCCTCGTCCAGCCTGGGCTCAGCACAGTCATTGGCCACGAGCCACTGGTGGATGAACCTCACCATGGCGGGCACCTGCAGAAGGCACAGGGAGACTTGGGAAGCTGCCAGAGGGAGCAATGTTCCCAGCTTGCCCAGAGACGTGCTTCCCTTCCCTGCGCACTGCCATGTGGCCTCAAAGGCTCACAGCAACCAGCATGCGTGGCTTGGGAGGCCAAGCAATTCCTGTCAGGATCAAACCCTGCCCACAGGCTGCTTACTTGGTCTGGATAGTAAAAACCTTCCTCTACAAGCATACACAGGAGGGCAGCGCTGGTCTTGCTTTGGAACATGGGTGAGTATGCTCTGAGCCCAGTGCCCATGGAGATGGTCTCTTCCTCCTGCATTCTCTTTAGGAATTTGCAGATGAACTGTAGGAGAAGGGCAGGAAGCCGGAGATGTTGCATGGAGTGCTGCACACACGGTGCTGGGCTGAGCAGGGACAGCAGGCCCAGCCCAGCTGGGGGTGGCTGCAGGTACCTGGGCTGTGCTGCGGAAGCAGCCACGGCTGGATTCCTGCTCTTGTGTGCGCTCCAGGGCTGCATCTGGCAAGGAGCGAGCGCAGCCAGAGCTGAGGGGCTGCGGGAGAGGCCGGAGAACACAGCCCAGCCCTGTGCCCCCCCAGGCTGGGAGAGCCCCAGGAGGCCCCAGGGGATGGAGCAGGGCCACTGCAGGGTGTCTGCCTGGGCCCTCTTCCATCCTGTCCATGGGCATTTCCCCTGGGGATGGCATGGGATAGGATGGCATGGCATGGGATAGGATGGCATGGCATGGCATGGCAGGGCATGGCATGGCATGGCATGGCATGGCATGGCATGGCATGGCATGGCATGGCATGGCATGGCATGGCATGGCATGGCATGGGGTCAAGCTGGCTGCAGGCTCCAGCCCTGCAGCCCAGCTCTGCCACTCACCCTCCTGCGGTGGATGGAAAGGCACCACCTCCTCAGTCTCCTGTGCTGGGGCAGCTGCAGGGCCTTCTTCCTCCTCCTCCAGCCAGGCCATCTTGGACACTCTTGGGGGTCTCTGCTCCATATCTCTGACTGGATTTGTGGCTATTTGCAGGAGAGGTGCCCTTGGAAAAGCTCCAAGTCGCCAAGTCCTGCAGCTGTGCCTGGAAGGCCCCTCCAAGACAGAAGCCTCGGGAAGGCTGCGGGACAGCAAGTCCTGCACTCGGTCTCAAGGGCTCCTGCCACAAGGACAGGAGACTCCTGTCAAGGATTGGGGTCTGGCCTCGAAGGGTCCTGAAGAAGAAAAACCTCAGGGAGACCACGGGTCAGCAAGTCCTGTGGTCTGGCCTCGAGCTCAGCTGCAGGAACAACGCCCTGGAAGAGCTCCGGGTGGGAAACGAACGAGCGCGCTGTGCGGGGGCTCCTCACAGCACCGCTCTGTCCCGTCCTGTCCCGTCGCGTGCTCCAAGCACTGTGGCCTGCTCTTGTCACCACCAGCTCCTATGTCACCACGTGTCACAAAGGGCCCTTGGACACCGGGTTCCATTCCATGGCACGGTGACCGTGCTGCAGCGTGCCACCCAGGGCCCTTGCACACACTGCCGCCTGCCCTGGGGCCACCCCCAGCCCAGCCAAAGTGGCCCAGGCTGGAAGGAATGCCTGGCCCCAGGTGTCTAAGGCAGCCCCACAGGATCTTTAGGAAGGGCTCAGAGCATCAGCAAACGCTGCCCTGCTCTGCGGGCTCAGGGCAGCAGAAGGAGCCCCCAGGGCTGCTGACGCAGCTGCGCTGGAAAGGGCCCGGGGCCTTCCAGGGAAGCTGGCACGGCCTCCTTGGGACACGTCCCGGCCCGTGGCCATCCTAAACCCGCGGGTGTGACATGAACAAGGAACGTGTGGGCCCGGGCACGAATGCTGCTCTGAGCCCTGGGGCCCGGGCAGCGCTGATAGCAGCAGCTGTGGCAGAGTCCCCGCCCAAGCAGAGCTGCCACCCCCCGAGCCCTGGCAGCGCTGGTGCCCGTCTCCTGCCCCAGAGACCTGTGCCCCCGGGGGGCTTCTGTGCCACAGGGAGCCACAGCCCACCTGCATTGGGGGCTGTGCTTCCTGCAGGGGCTGATGGGCAGAGCACCTGGAGCAACTGCTGGCAACACTTGGTCTCTGTCAGATGATGTTGCTCCTTCCTGAAATGAATTATTTTCATGGAAGGGATTGGCAGTAGCATCACAACACCATCAGTTTCTGAGTTTCTCAAAAAAATCAGATTTCAATGGAATGCTGTGCTTTTCTGACTCTCTTTCCTGCATTCTGGAAAAAAAGACTCTCCCCAGCCTCATATACTCTCAGCTTCAGTCGCTGCGTGTCTGTCTGTGGCAGCTCATGTCCACACTAATCTGCATCCCTGCTGAGCATGGCCATGGATGGCCACAAAAAGGGAGGTTCCCCAGTGAACATCAATGCAGACACATGGGGATGTGCAGTGGATAGGGATAACTGGGAGGAGAAGCTGTTCCGTGTGTCTGATTGTGGTGGTGATGCCCGAAAACTAGGCAAGAAAACAGCCCTCCATAGTGTAAGGCCTATGGAGAAGGTATTTGTTTATTCAGTGCCAGGAGTGAGGGGCATTGCTCCGCCGCAAACTCACTCATCCATGCTTAGAACAGTTCTAGCTTTTATACATGTTTTACTGCATGTGCACATTGTACTTTCCTCACCTTCATATTGCAACACATTTTCTAATTCCATGATGATGCAAGCCCTTGTAGCACAAGCACGGTTTCTGCACAAGGTGGTCATCGTCATCAGCCTCTGGTGGTCGTTTTGGATGAAGGCTCATAAGTCTTCCTCATGCTTGAGCTCTCCATGCCTGCTTTTTGTGCGTGCCAGAGGCTGCCCCCAGCCAGGCCGGCACTGCCTTCTACATCAACAATTGCTGCTTGAGGGCACGGCAGGGAGTTCTTGCTGTATCTTTGCTTCTAACTTGCTGCTTCTCCCCATTCCTGCTTCTCTTCCACCTGCTACTCCTTGTTGCTCTCCACTTTTCTTCACTTTCTCTTGTGATGCTATTAATTCTCACAGCTAGCTGCGTTCTTCATCGATGCACGAGCCGAGTGATCCACCGCTAAGAGTTTTCTGCCTTTCGGGCACTGCTCACACCAAGCGGCCCCTTTTTGTTACTCTGGTGCTGAGGACGCGTGGGCGCATGCCTGGCTTCGACCGTACGAGCACACAGAAACGGAAGGGGAGGGAAAAAAAACCACTGGAGCAACCCACTCTCCGAAGGCCGGCCAAGAGGCGGGGGAGCCCGCTCCCCTGACCGCCTCCCCCCGCGAGGGGAGACGCCGACCTCACAAACGCCGTCCTTCGGAGGCGGGCCAGGCGCCTGGGCTCGGCCCGGCCTCTGTGCGGAGGGCCAGGCGGCGCGTGCCAGAATGCGGGGGGCACGACGGCCCGCCCACTTCTCGCTTTCACAGGACGACACGCACAACACACATGGCACGTGGCTGGGGGCGCGGCCGTCGGCCCCTGCACACGCTGGCTCTCCCTCGGCCCTGACACCGCGGGCCTCGCAGAGCGCCGCCGCGCTGCTGCCTGGCCGGCTTTTCTCTTCCCCCACTGCACGGCCTTCCCCCGGGCTCGAGACGGGCATGTGACAACGACCGGCCCCCCGCCAGCACGCCTCCCGTGGGACTGCTCCCCTGCCAGGTGGGCGAGCGACCGGCGGACGCGCTCCGCCGCTGGCCCGAGGCTGGCGCCACCGAGACCCGAGCCGGCATTGCCAGCGCCCGTGGCCTGCCGGATGGGAGAACTGGCCGCTGCTGGGGTCGCACTCCCAGGACCGCCGCGTCGCACCGCCAGGGCCCCTTGCCCCAGGCACGTGCCCGACGGAAGGTGGTACGGCACTGAGCCGGGGGGCAACGCCCACTCTCCTTGTTTGCACGTGGGGACCGGGTGGGGAGAAGCACCCCCGTGGCCGCCCCGCACGCCTTCCTGCGGCCCACATGCGGCCAGCAAGGAGGCTGGAGGACACGACGAGCGGGGCCCGGGACGGGATCGCAGCCGGCCGACGGCAGGTGCCGTCTGGCTGACCGTCCCTGCAGGGAGGGACACCCGTTGAGCAGCGCTGCCGCCGCTCGGCACAGGGTGGCCCACACTCGCAGGCCTCCGCCGCCGGAGGGCCCACTGAGTGCTCGCCCCCACCAGTGGGCGGGCGGTCGACCCAGGGGACAGCCGGCGGACAATGGCACTGCCGGTGCGCGTTCGAGGAGAAAAGGCAGTCGAGGGGAGGAGAGGCGCCAGACGCGCCAGACGTGGTGCTGCGCGCGCAAGAGACCATGGCGGTGGGCCTAGGAGAGAGAGCACGGGCGGGCCCTACCGGGCGCGGGTGATGAGCGCCTGACCACTGAGACCATCTCAGGTGCGCTCTCGCGCACACGCGCGTCATGAAGCACGGCCCGGAACGCCCGGAGGCCTCGGCCCTTGGAGTTCCTCTGCCCCGCACGACAGGGGGGCCGCTCAGCCCGAGAGTGGGGAACTCTGCCGGCCGGGAAAGGTCCTGCTCCCCGGTGCAGGTAGGGCTGGAGGAGCCGCCTGCTCCGAGCCCCAAAGGCGCCCCCGCCACCAGACTCCCTCACCCTTTCCACCTCGGCCACCGACGGGTGCCACGGCCGGACAGCCGTCACTCGAGGGGCGAAGCAGTGAGGGAAGGGACTGGCGTGCCTCTGGGAGGGGCCGTGGCAAGCACCCCTCCCTCCCGGCACCCGGGTGGCTTTCTCGCGCGCACGCCGAGGAGAGCCGAGCTCAGGAGGATTCAGGCTGCGCCAGGGCGCGCGCACGCGGCACGCAGGCGACCGGCGTTCGGCGGCGCCGGCCGCGGCAGCGAGAGGCTCGGGGGCCTGCAGCCGCGCCGCCGCTCTCCGGCGGGGACGGACCGGCAGCAGACCGGCGCAAGGCCTGGGTGGGAGGGGGTGGTGTGGGGGGCGGGGGTCGACGCCCGTGTAGCACGGGGTGAGCACCACCCGAGCGCATGGTGGCGGACGCGCGTGGCGCGCTTCGCCGCGCCAAGCGGCTTTTCCCCCCTCTCCCCCTTCCGACCCCCCGTGCCCAGTGGTGCCGCGCGCCTCCGGTCCCTCTCTCTCTCTAGGGCTGCAGCGCGCGGCGAAGGGGAAGGGCGTGTGGCCCCCGGCGAGAACCTGGGCCGGCGGCTGGGGGCCGAGTTTGTGAACGGAACGGGCGTGCGAGTGACGCCGTGCGCACGCAGCCGGATGGACGGCCGGGCACGACGCGGCGGGCGCCAAGGCCCACCGGTAATGATCCTTCCGCAGGTTCACCTACGGAAACCTTGATACAACGTTTACTTCCTCTAGATAGTCAAGTTCGACCGTCTTCTCGACACTCCGGCAGGACCGTGGCCGACCCCGCCGGGGCCGATCTGAGGACCTCACTAAACCATCCAATCGGTAGTAGCGACGCGCGGTGTGTCCAACTTAATCAACGCGAGCTTATGACCCGCACTTACTGGGAATTCCTCGTTCACGGGGAAGAATTGCAATCCCCGATCCCCATCACCAATGGGCTTCAACGGGTTACCCGCGCCTGCCAGCGGAGGGTAGGCACAAGCTGAGCCAGTCAGTGTGGCGTGTGTGCGGCCCCGGACATCTAAGGGCATCACAGACCTGTTATTGCTCAATCTCAAGTGGCTGAACGCCACTTGTCCCCCTAAGAAGTTGGACGCCGACGGCTCGGGGGTCGCGTAACTAGTTAGCATGCCAGAGTCTCGTTCCTTATCTGAATTAACCAGGCAAATCGCTCCACCAACTAAGAACGGCCATGCACCACCACCCACGGAATCGAGAAAGAGCTCTCAATCTGTCAATCCTGTCTGTGTCTGGGCCGGTTGAGGTTTCCCGTGTTGAGTCAAATTAAGCTGCAGGCTCCACTCCTGGTGGTGCCCTTCCGTCAATTCCTTTAAGTTTCGTCTTTGCATCCATACTCCCCCGGAACCCAAAGACTTGGGTTTCCCGGGAGCTGCCCGGTGGGTCATGGGAATAACGCCACTGGATTGCCAGTCGGCATCATTTATGGTTGGAACTACGACGGTATCTGATCGTCTTCGAACCTCCAACTTTCGTTCTTGATTAATGAAAGCAGTCTTGGCAAATGCTTTCGCTCTAGGCCGTCTTGCGCCAGTCCAAAAATTTCACCTCTAGCGGCACAATACCAATGCCCCCGGCCGTCCCTCTTAATCATGGCCCCGTTTCCGAAAACCAACAAAATAGAACTGGAGTCCTATTCCATTATCCCTAGCTGCAGTATGCCGGCAGCCAGCCTGCTTTGAACACTCTAATTTTCTCAAAGTAAATGCTTCGGGCCCCGCGGGACACTCAGCTAAGAGCATCAAGGGGGCGCCGAGAGGCAGGGGCTGGGACAGGCGGTGTCTCGCCTCGCGGCGGACCGCCAGCTCGATCCCAAGATCCAACTACGAGCTTTTTAACTGCAGCAACTTTAACATACGCTATTGGAGCTGGAATTACTGTGGCTGCTGGCACCAGACTTGCCCTCCAATGGATCCTCGCTCAAGGATTTCAAGTGCGCTCATTCCAATTACAGGGCCTCGAAAGAGTCCTGTATTGTTATTTTTCGTCACTACCTCCCCAGGTCGGGAGTGGGTAATTTGCGTGCCTGCTGCCTTCCTTGGATGTGGTAGCCGTTTCTCAGGCTCCCAATCCGGAATCGAACCCTGATTCCCCGTCACCCGTGGTCACCATGGTAGGCACAGACAGTACCATCGAAAGTTGATAGGGCAGACATTCGAATGGGTTGTTGGCACCGCGGGGCTGTGCGATCGGCTCGAGGTTATCTAGAGTCACCAAAGCTGCCGGGCGGGCCCGGGTTGGTTTTGGTCTGATAAATGCACGCGTCCCCGGAGGTCAGCGCTCGTCGGCATGTATTAGCTCTAGAATTACCACAGTTATCCAAGGAGTGGGAGAGGAGCAACCAAAGGAACCATAACTGATTTAATGAGCCATTCTCAGTTTCACTGTACCGCCCATGTGTACTTAGACATGCATGGCTTAAGCTTTGAGACAAGCATATGCTACTGGCAGGATCAACCATGTAGCCGCCACCCACAGCGGCGCCGCGCCACGGCACGCGAGTGCCCGGACGGCGCACCCGGATGCGCCCGGCCCGCCAGCGAACCCGCCCCGCGCCAAACCCTGACCGCCCCGGGCTTCTTTCACCGCTCCGACCCGCGGCAGCGCCATCAATGACAAAGACACAGCGGCGGGCAGCGGCGTGGCGGCGACAGGCGCCGGCAGCAGGGGCGCCGGCCAGCCACTTTGTGGCCTGGCGGTTCCTGGGGCGGGGAATGGCGCCACGCGTGAGGGACGCCCCTCGGCGACGGCCGACCCCGGCAGCCAGCCCTTCCCGTGACACCGCGAGCAAGGAGCTGGGACTGCTGCGCAGCTTTTCACCACTTGGATGAAGCGCGAGGCTTCGTCTCTCTCTCTCTCTCTCTCTCTCGCTTTTTTTCCCGGGGCCCGCGCCCCGGTTCGAGTCTCGGCCTCGTGCTCGAAAGGATGCACACAGCGCGTGGAACAGGGCTCGGCCGGGGCTGACCTGCCCCCCCACCAAAGATGAGAAAAACCTGCCCGCCGAAAGGGAGCGGGCGAGCGACCGGCCGCCGGCGAGGTAGGGCCAAGCGGGGCCCTGCTCACAGGGAACGAACCCCGTCCCGGTGCATCCCCCTACCGGGCCGTGCGGAAAGCACCGGATGTGCTAGAGGAGGCAGCGACCCGACGAGGCAGGCGCGGCCGGGACACTGAGGCCCCTTTACAGCCGGGGCGCCTTGCTCTACAGCAGGCGGCAGAACGGCAAAGGAGCGCACGGACCAGGCTCTGTTCCACCCGCGTCCCAGGCGAAAAGAGAGAGCGCGAAAGTGCCCGTCTACCCATCGGGTTCAGGTACTTTCGCCCTCTCTCTTTTTCTCTCTTGCCTCTCTCCCTTCTCGCGGCTCAGCTCCAGCCGCACCGCTGCCCGGCGCTGCTCGCGGCCAGCACCCACATGGGCGCTACCCGGACCAGGGCCAGCACCGGCACCTCGCGTGGTTTTTTAAGGACACCTGAAGGCTCGTGGGGCAATGCGGCCATCAGACAGCTCGGGACAGTAAAGACGCCCTTCCCCAGGCCAGCGGGAGGGGCGACACCTCGTCTGCGACGGGAAGCAAATTGGAAAGGAGACCGCCCTGCCCGAGCACCAGACCCTCCCCGCTGTGGCTTTCCCATGACAGAGAAGCCTTGGAAGGAGAGGCGGCCCGCCGGGGGCCCTCTCCGATGCCACCCGAAAAGCCACATCGATCAGGCGCGGCTCTGGGAAGGAGCTGCGCCAACGGCGACAAGGGCCCCACAGCCACAGTCCTGGGACAATGGCGACGGCCGCCCAGCCCACCTGCGGATCAGATTGCTCGTGGCAGCAGAGGAGCGCGGGGGGTGCGGCCACCCACCCGCGGCCAACAATGTCTCCCCTTTTGGCTAGGCAACGGCAGGACTGGACTGGCCCCCGCCAGGCCGGGAGGGGATTCGGTGGCCCTCCCCCGCCTTCCGGCCCAGGGAATCCGGCCAAGTGTGCGAGAAAAAGTTCCACCAACCTGGCGCCATGGGCCACTGGCTTTTGCCTGGCCTCGCGGTGGTTGGCTTTCCCTTCTGGAAAAAAAAGCCGGGGGACGGCATGACAAAAAAGGCACACGGAGGCGCGTTCACAACGACCCGTGCTAGCCACGGGGTCCCCTGGCCCGGGGGATGTTGGGCCGAGGTACGCGCCTCACTACCTCCCCACGACTGACCCACCGGCATCCTGCTCGCGCCTTCGTCGCAACGCTTCTCGGTGCCGTGGCTTAGGGCCATGAGAGAAAAATAAAAAGGCCCATGGAGGCCTGGCGGGCGCCCCCCCAACTCCGCCCACCTCAACAAAAAGCAACGGACCCGGCACGGCAAACCCGGCCCTGCCCGGCATAAGCGGCTCAGTCTATCCGGCCACGACCGAGGTAGGTGAGGCGCTGCCGCCTCGCCCAGGAGCAGTCCGGGGGGGCTCTCCATTGGGTGCCGGGCCCGTAAAAAAAACCCAAAAAACTGGGCCAAAAAATTCTGCCCACCACAACACGGGTCCCCAGCTTAAGGCCGAGGAAGGGGAATGGCTTCAACAACGCGGGCTGGGGACCACCGCCGTCGCCGACGCGAACCGACGGGCCCAAAACAACAGCAAATGATTCTGCAGCAGAGGCATTGCTTGGAGAAAACTCTCCCCTGCTCTGTCTGGGCAATCCTTAACCAGTGTCTTACATGGCTCTTGCTGCCAATTTCTTGCTCAACACTGTGATAGATGAATCTCATTCGTGCTAACAATTGTAACTATATTTTAAATATTTTAGAAAATATTTGTTAAAAAGTAAGAGAGGAAAAGGATATGGAATTAGTGACACAAAGCAGATGTTTTCAGATGTTCATGAGAAAACAGGATGCAGGATGTAGTTTGAGATAAGTAACATCCCAAAAGGCAATAGGCCTCAGGATAATGAAAGAATCAGCCTTGAAATGGACAAATTTGGGATGATTCCAGGTATCCATGAAATAATAAGGCTTCTTTTTGGAATATAATGCTGGCTTCTATAACACAAGACTTGGGGTGCATGTGCAGCTTGTGGGGCGGTTCAAAGGACAGTGATGATGAGGAGAAGCCTTCATGGGAAGCAACCACCAAAACCAAAAGACCCCTTAGAAACAAGCAGAGCACGCACTGTGCAGTACAGTGACATAGATTTCAAGAATCAAAAATAGGAGGAGATTGACAGAAAATTATTGATGAATATGTATATTAGCATCCAGTCTAGAAGTTGTCTTTGGATTCTTTATCTTTTGAATGGGAGGCAGGGTGAGAAAACCCCCCTGTATCCTGACTAGTTTTGCTTATGCTTTATCCAAACCACTGCCAAATTATTTTGTATCTGCTTGATTATATTTGATTGCATGATTTCATATAAGAATGGCTGCTCAATTAAAATTGCTGCTAAATTCTAATGTCAGTTTATTGAATTAGACACATAGGGATCTCATTCATAACAACAGCCCACCTCAGTCACCTCCCCGTTGGGGCTGTGCTTTCTACTGAGCCAGTCCTGCCAGAAAAGCAGCTTCAAACACACCTCTAAGAAGGCACTGATCCAGATAAAGCACATCCATTCCCCTCTGCCCAAGGCCAGTCCCCTGTACATCTGGCAGCCTGCAAAATCTAACACCCCCTCAGGGTCCAACACATTGTTCCAGCCCAAAGCATAAAGGCAATTTGTTTTGTTAAAGCTGAAGTAATTCCTGCAGGTCCTTGGCCTTCCAAGGCCAACGCTGCCACTCCAGAGGGAATCCTATGACCCTAAGCATTTGATGGTGACCACACCAAAGCAAGAGGTGGCTCCTTCAGCAGGAGAATGGCACATGGCAATGCTGTGCCTTTGTGTCCCCAGCCTTCCCCCCATTGTTTCAGCAATGGCAGCTACACTTAGGCAGCTTCAGCAGAGCTTATTTGTGTTGGCTTAGTGCAGATCAGGACTCCCAGCCCACCTCTAACAGCAGCTTGCAATGACAACAGGACCTGCACACTGAGGCATTTTGCTGGAGGCAAGCCTGTCACAAGCACACACCCTCTTCAAACTTCCCATCAAACAGAAAGGAGAAGAGCAGGAAAAGGCTACCTTTGGACCAGTCTTCCCCAGCTCTACACATGGGCCAATTCTGGGTAGAAAACTCCCGCCAGTGCTGGCCTTCTTCTTCATGTTGAGAAACTTCTCCCACAGGAACTTAGAGGAAAGCAGCCGAAAGGCAAAAATAAACCAGCTAGAGCCTCAGAGTTGGGCTTGTTCAGAAAGGCTTTTCTTGAACAAGTGGCACTGGTGAACAATTTGTGATCACATTGTCCAGGACAGTCCTGGAAGCCCTGCAAGTTGCTTGCTGAAATACTCAGCACCAATAAATTAACAATACAGAGTGCAATACACATACTCCAACCACGTGGCTCTGTCCCATCAGCTTCTCCGTGATTGCATGTGACATGGTTGGGGATTTCTGCTCTTTGGGCATTTCTTGCCTCTTTAGGTTCATTGCATTGAGGCAGTGACCTTTTCAGAGAGTGGGGAGGAGCTCTCAGAACTGCCCTGACTCCATCCCTGTACAGCACTAAGAACTCACAGCAAGGAGATATCACTGCTGGCTGAGTCCAAGAGAGGCAAGAAAGGAACGTTGCACCAAGAGTGAGGAGCACAGGAATGTGTCCAAGTTGTAGTTCTCTCTGGTAATTAGCATTTGTTTTCTCTCTCTGGGCTCACAGACCCCTGCAGAGAAGAAAACAGAGGGATCTCCTGGACAGAGCCCCAGCACTGGGGCATCTTCAGTCAAGTGAGCTCCAGACACCAAGGGACATTTGTGGCCCTGGCTCCAGGGAGCAGGAAAGAACTGTACAGCCCTCAAGATTGCTACCAATCCAGAGCTTTCAAGAGAAGCCAACTCCTTTGGGAGAGATACCATCAACACATGGTAAACCAAAATCAGGGGACAATTCCCAGCACAGGAAGATTTCCACCATCCTGCAGAACAAAGGTGGGATGGTGTTCACAGGGGTCTTAGGATGAGGGAAGAGACGAGGATCTGACTCCATGGTTCAGCAGGCTTGATTTATTATTTTGTGATATATAATTTATTAAAACTACACTAAAAGAATAGAAGAAAGGATTTCATCAGAAGGCTAGCTAAGAATAGAAGAGGAAGGAATGATAACCAAGGCTTCTGGCCTGGACTCTCTGTCTGAGCCAGCTGCGCTGTGATTGGCCATTGATTACAAACATCCAACATGGGCCAATCCAAGATCCACCTGTTGCATTCCACAGCAGCAGATAATCATTGTTTACATTTTGTTCCTGAGGCTTCTCAGCTTCTCAGGAGGAAAAATCCTAAGGAAAGGATTTTTCATAAAAGATATCTGGGACACCAAGGTGCTGAGACATTTTCTTCTGGACATGCTGCAGCAGATAACTTGCTTTGCTGTACACTGTGTCTGCAGGGCTGGATCCGTGCCCACACAGGAGCTGGGAGAGAACAGCTGCTTTGGAAGCTCTTCCAGCTGGGACCAGCCCTGTCTCACAGGGCTTTGGGCAGAGTTTGAGCTTCCCCCCCAACATGCTCAGGTGCCCAAGGGCAGCTTGGTCTTGACACCAGCAGGGGGCTATTTACAAATCACAAACGGGACAGGACTGCTGTGGAACTGCCTTGAGCTGTTTTATTTTCCAGCATCACTCTCATTCCATGGTTATGACAATGGGAAGATGCCAGCAGCTCACATCCCAGGCAGCAGACCAAGAACTTAATGTTACAACTTCCTTTATAAGTTTCTTGACCAATCACACAAAGCAAAAGCACATTGACAGTAGTTCTATCCAACCACTATAAGCACACGTACCTTTGGTTACAACAATGCTTGCTTATTTTGAATACAATACCTGCTTGTAAGCCTTAAAGCACAATGCACAGAGCTCCATTATTAAGTTTTAACCCTCCTAATCTCTTGCTAGATAAACTTTTCTGTAGCTCACAGAGTTATTCTAGACAAGCGTTAATACACAGACCATTGTTCTATTTGTCCTCACTTTTCTACAGTTAAAATAATTTTTCTGCTGACCTAACTCATGGCAGCTGCTTAGCTCTAATCACAGTTCTACTGTATCTGAGGTTGCCTTTTGCAGCTTTCCCAAAACCCTCTGGTTTTGTAGATTCCCACAATTCCCCCTCTCGGTTCACCTAAAAAGAAACCTTCATAATTGTGTCATTTATTACATGCGTTTCGTAGCCTTACTAGAATATTTCTGCTTATTACCTACTTAAATCATTTTCTTGCTTGCACTAAAGCAGGGGCAGGGACAGCAGGGACACCAGGGCAGTTTGCAGCCTTAACACAGCCCAGTGGGTACTTACAGTGAAAGATGTCAGTCTTTCTCTGGACAAAAGACGAGGTGTCGAGGTCTTCTTTGGGAATCCAGAAACAATTTTGAAGGCACGATCTCCCAGATGAGTGACAATGCCTCAACAAAACTGGAAGAAGCAACAATGGAACTCTGAAAATCCAGAACCCAATTCATGGCAGATTCAAGGCATATATTGGTGCTAAAAATTTTCTATGATTTGAAAGTAGCTAAGTGCTTGTTTGGTCTAAGTAGCTAGTATGTTAGGCCTCTAGTTGGACTTTATTTGAACTATAGGGCTGCCTTGTGCAATTCAAAGATGGATCATACTGAAACCTGGAGCTAAAAATCTGAACATTAGCAATAGTTAGAACAGACAAAGCTGCAGCCTAAATATTACTTTAAAACAGCTAGAGTGGACATCCTCTTCTTTTGGCTAAAGCACCCCTGCTCTCTCAGCTGCTCCTCACAGGACTTGGGAGAGACTGGAATGTTATGGCTAATGGCTTAAAAATTGTTAGAAAGGACTTTCTGCCCATTGGGACAAAACTGTATAAAGAAGCTGCGACCACCCAAGCCCACCCTTCCCTGAAAATGCCTCTGGACTGGAACTTGGCACTGTGAGTTAAGCTGCCGAAGGGAACTTGAGACAAGACAAAGGTGACACTATTGTCCCATTAGCTCAGGGCTGGGGAGAAGTAAACAAGGCTGCAGAGAAAAACCTATCCACAACAAAGCCAAACCCAGCAGCTGTCCTGAAAATCAGCTCTGTCTGGCTTCAAGGTGGGCAAGTCACAGCCACAGACTCGTCTGCTGAGGCCAGGTTTGCACACAAACCTCCCATCAAAGACCTCCACAGTGCCCCCAGACCCATTCCTGAGGCCTTGCACCAGACAACTGCAGGGCACGCAAAGTAACACAACAGATCTGAAAATCCAGAAGCCAATTGATGGCAGACTCAAAGGACAGACAGATGCTAAAGATTTTCTATTATTTGAAAGTAGCAATAGACAGAGTCCAACTTGCCCCACGCCAGGGAGGCACCTGGGAGGTCCCACCTTGCCCAAATCTGCATGAATCCATTGGAGTCTTACGTGTTGCGAGACCTCACCACAGAGAAGACCAGAAGAGCATTTTATGATATGCCAATGGGATCCATGGAATGGTGATGTTTTTCACTTCATCTGTCTCTGTCACTCTCCTTCTTCCCCTTCTTCCCAACCCCCCATCACCCCCCGCCACCCCCTCGCTTCTTTTTATTTTCCTTTCTCTCTCTCTTCCTCACATTTACTGTTACATAAAATCCAGACTATTGATTTTGGCATATGGTCTCATTTGCACCTCAATTCACAGGCCTCTCTCTAATAATTGTAATAACCAGATGATAACAACCCACTGAAACTTGATGAAACTTCAACAGACCTCATTCACCTTTCAGCAGTTTAAGCAACCACTAGACGGGAAAAAAAGTATAGAGCAGTACATTTAGAAAATGTTGCATTCCTTCAGTGCAAAAAAAAAAAGCACAATCAGTAGAGCATATATTGTTCATCCACTCAGCTGTGCCTTGTGGTGGTGTTCACAGGGGTCTTAGGATGAGGGAAGAGATGAGGATCTGACTCTTGATTTATTATTTGATTATATATATTCTATTAAAATTATACTAAAAGAATAGAAGAAAGGATTTCATCAGAAGGCTAGCTAAGAATAGAAAAAGAATGAATAACAAAAGCTTGCTTCTCAGACAGAGAGTCTGAGCCCCTGACTGTGAGTGGCCATTAATTAGAAACAACTCTAGGAGACCAATCACAGATGCACCTGTTGCATTCCACAGCAGCAGATAACCATTGTTTACATTTTGTTCCTGAGGTCTCTCAGCTTCTCAGAAGAAAAAACCCAAAGGAAAGGTTTTTTCATAAAACATGTCTGTGACAGTGCAGGCCACTGAACTGCTGCACCTCAATGCCCTCAGAAGACGGGCATTATCCCATCCTGTATTTCCCTTTGGCATTCTCTCTCAGAGCGCAGATGAGACAAAACCAAAAAGTTCAACTTGAGTCAATCTTTACCTTCAAAGGAAATTCAGGAACTTTCTGCAGAGGCCAATGCTCTGCACGCTGATGAACTCCTTGCAGAGGCCAATGCTCTGCACGCTCAGGAACTTTGCAGCAGCCAATGCTCCGCGAACAATTCCCCTGGCGAATCGCCCGGTGAAGCCGCCTGCAGGAGCCCAGGCTGCGCACAAGCAGCCAGGGCCGCGTTCTCAGGCAACTGAGGCCGCGCCGCTGTCACAGACGCTGCCGCCGCCTTCGTGGTTTCCAGGCAGCCGCGGAACCCGGCAGCCGCCGCCCTTTCCCGGATCCTGCCCCTCCCGGCCCCGCACGCCCCCCAAGATGCTGCCGGGGCTCGGGGGCTTCGTCTGCCTGGGCTGGGGCTCGGCCTCCCCTGCGGGACAAGGTGAGGGGGGGTCCCCGGGGGTCGTGTCCCCCCGGGAGCGTGGGTGAGTCCCCCATGTCCCCCCCAAGCCGGGGTCACCCCCTTTTCTCTGCCCAGAGCTCCTGAGCCAGCTCCTGCTGCCCCCTGGGAGGGGCTTTGGGGAGCCCCCCGGGGACCCCCTTGAATGCCCATTCCTGGGCACTGGGACCCTTCGCATCTCCTTCCCCAGCTCCAGGACCCCCTGCACCCCCTTATTCTGCCCCGACACCCCCTGCACCCCCTTTCCCGGGTATCCTCCTCTCCCGGCCCCTGGATCCCCCGTTTCCATGAGCCCGGGGACCCCCGGACCCCATTCCCGGCCTGCCCGGGGCACCTCAGCCCCAGGCCTTCCTTTGCCCGGCGAGCGGTGACGTCACTGCAGACTCGGGCCGCCATTGGCCAGCAGCAAAGAGCGGCGCCAATGGCGAGGCCGGAGGCGGCTCAGGGGCCATGAAGAGCCTTGAGCTGTGAGGGGCCCTGAGGGGCCATGAAGGGCCGTGAGGTGTCACTCTTGCGCCCAGAATGACACAGGAACAGGCAGGAGGCAGTATTGCAGAAAGACTAAAAGAAGGTTTAATTCAAGAGAACCGTGCGGTTTTTATAGAGTGATACGATATATTCTGTTTGAATCGCTAGTTAAAAAAAACATTCATTAGACACCGTCCTTGAGAAGAAGAGAAAGATGAAGTAGAAGAACACCACCTGCAGATTGTTTATACTGAAGTTCTCACATTCTTACAACTTGCTAATAATTCTCACAAGCTGCTGTGAGAAACACTTGCTGTTTCTCTCTCTCTGTGCCATGGCATCCACAGTGAGGGGCTGTGAGGGGTCTTGGGCAACAGTGAGGGTGCCATGAGGGGCCTGTGAGGGACCATGGGGAACTGTGTGGTGTTATCTTTTTATACTAAAAACTACGCGTACACTATTTACAATAACTTCTCAGTACTTATAACCTATGTTAGCCAGTGAGTTTTTACTCTAATCTAAAAATGCCGACATCACATAAAAGATGGAAGGAAGGAAGGAAGGAAGGAAGGAAGGAAGGAAGGAAGGAAGGAAGGAAGGAAGGAAGGAAGGAAGGAAGGAAGGAAGGAAGGAAGGAAGGAAGGGTGATAAATGAATTCACTGGATTCAAGGATCATACAATTATAAATTTATTATTATTATTATTATGCAAGCAAGAATAAGCAAAGTTCAGCGCTGGGCGGCCGGGAGTCTCCGCTCCTCTAGGCTCGCACCGTTCCTATCCCCAAAGTCCACCTTTTATTGTCTTTTTCTCCCGGGTCCAGGGATGATGTGGTCTGTCTTTTGCGCTTGCTCCTTCAGTTGCTAGGGGGTCTTTTTCTGGCTTCTGGTGGTTGTGGGATGAAGGCTCCAAGTCTTCCTCTTTGAACCGCTGAGTGAACTTTTCCTTCTAAGGCATACCTATACAGTGGAATTTTCAGAACACTATACGATTCCTGCAAGCCTAAGCAATTCTTGCGACTTTAGGGATTGTTATTACAGCTCTCCTCTGTGACCTCTTAGGTGAACTTTTCTTTACCATGGAATTCCCAAAGCACTGTACGATTCCTGCAAGCCAAGCAACCATATGTGAACCATATGTGGCTATACATTTAAAATCAAGTGGTTTTAGCTATTTAGTTATTGCTTTGATATTGTATTATTATTTAGCTATTGATTAAATTAATGAACAAACGTATTGCTACTTATTACAATCCCCCATTTTTTTTTTTACCAATTTTGTTCCTTAAATCTTTTTAGTTCCTTCCTAGCAAGCGTTAACTCAGTTTCCTCCTCAGTTAAGCTATGTGCACTAATTTTAGATGCTAATTTCCTTAGCTTTTTCATCATATTCCAATTCATACCGAATAGAACTGCTGACAAAATAAAACCAAGCACAATCAGAATCAAAAGAACAACAATGGGATGGCATATACTGTTTAGGACACCTGTGGTAGTAGGAGACCACCCGAACAGGGTATCCCACCACCTGTGCTTGCCATCTTGCTTTACCTCTCTATAACCCGGTGTATTTTTCCTACGTCATGATGAACAGTCACTAGGGTTTTCTGTCCGCTTTCCTTGATTCTCTCGAGGATTTGGATCAGGTCTTGATGGAGCATCAGTTGTCTCACTAGAGTGAAGTTCATCCCAATCGGAGTGGGCATTAGCTTGTGAAGCAGTGTGTAGTTGGATTGTAATAGGTGGTTGAGAGGTGACTTGAGCTTCATAAGTAATATCACACCCTGTAATCTTAGTGAAGTTACAAGCACAGAAGTTTGAGTGATTCTTTGTATCCACCACAATATCATCTACAAGCACAGAATCACAAATAGTTCTAAAACACGCACATCCATTGCCTATGTATATAAGAACTGTTTTAGAAGTCTCGTTAGGACGAATCTCAAAATGACAAATGTTTTGCTCCGTGTCTAAACAGATATCTTGAGCTATAATTCCATGGCCTTCACAGATGAACCCCAGTTGTTCTCGGATAATGCAAGATTCCAAATCAACAGTTTGCCATTTGTCATCAAACTGACGGGCCCATCCCCTATGTTCTATAGGATAGAGGACAGCTCCGTCATGGTTTATTCCTAATGCAATAACAGGAAAAACTAGATGTACAGAGGCATTGTGTATGGTCAAGACAAAAGCAGTAGCTGTATTTGAAATAGCATTACAGGTAAAATTTACCAGTTTCCACCAGGATTGGAATTCTCTTTCAAAATCGTTGGCATTGTCCCAGATTATTTTCCAAATTTCTGTGGGGAAAGTGCCTTCCTCGCCCTCTCTTATAATCGAGGCAGAAACTGACTGCATCCACAATTGTGCCTGGATACAGCTGAGGGCTAAGGAAACATTATTTTGTGCAGCACTGAGTGCATCAATCACCAATTTGTGATCGTTCACATTTACTCTTTCCCACTTTGGCAAAATGTTTGACAGCATCCACTGGTGTGTCCCCAAGGCTAACAGAGATGACTTCAGTGGTTGCTGTAATTTGGACAGATCTCTAGTCGTAGCAGCCAATTTGTTCATTAGTACTTCCGAATCAATGCTATTCAGGATTCCCAATGCTGTACCTAGAACACCGGTCACATCTCTAAGTTTCCTTGGTTTAAAACAGCTGCGTTTCCGCAGCCAAATGGTCCAGCCTTCAAAGGATGTTTGCAAAAACGGAGAACAAGCTGGCTGGATGTCTGAAACATTGGTCTGCATCAGCAGTTCGACCTGTTTGAGAGACCATGCTGGATTGAATAATATTTGTTGTTGACCAGTTTTCCTGATTATATAACATCCAATTTTGAAAATTTTTGGGGTGAGTATGACTGGTGGTACAGATGGAGTGATGATATTATGAGGTTCAGCAGTGGTGGAGTGGGTTTTAGTATGTATTATAAATTTAAAAGAAAGGCCCTGTGTATCTTTTGACCAGAGACAGACTACCTCTGCAGTGTGAGTTAATGTGAAGTTTTGCCAGCAGTCTCGTGTGATTGGGTATGCACAATCTGCTATTTGTTTATCCTCCTGACCCATGGAAACACTGATTGCAATCGCGTTAGTATAGTCAGACCCATTAACCATTCGACATCCAATATTAATTTGTTCTCCCACTACTCCTTGAAGCTGCCAGGTTTTCTGCTTCTTCCATTCGTGTCTAGCGTACGGCAGCCTTTCATGCAGTACTAATGTTAGTAAACTTAAACCTGTGGTATTCCCCATAGATCCGGTAGATTGCAAAAAGGCCTGAGACCAGTCAGGGGTCAGGGTCCCTTTATTTAGGGGGATCATGTTCTCATTGTAAAGCTGATGAGGGTTTCCCCAGGCACCCAGGAGGCTCAGGGTTATAATAATTAAGGTAGCTCGCCAAGCAGGGCAGGGTCCTAGCAACAAATTTCTTTCTCCTTTTGTACTCATATCTCTTTTACCTGGGGCTTTCCTGTGCTCCGTTCCTGTTCCTGTGCTCCGTTGCTCTCCCCCACTACTCCTCACCTCTCTGCCTCGCCTGCCAGCCCGGGTGCGTCGCTCTGCAGGGATCATTATCTTCTCGGCAGCAGGGGTAGTCTTCAGGGGTGCATTATTTGGGCTATCTCCTTAACTCCTGCCCCCACTCCTAAGGGCAGGCTGTCAGGCCTCCAGGCAAAGGGTCTCCTGTAAAGGATTTCTTTGATTTTATGACAGACTCTCTGCCATCCCTAGCGAGCTTTACCGGGCCTGAGTCCCACACCTACTTAGGGTCCACCCTCTGCCTTTTTATTCCCTTTCTCCTGTCTTCCTAGAATTACGTCGTTCTTCCCTACGTTCTCTACATTTTTGTTGTTTATAGACTCGGGAATAGCGACGAATCGTGCTATTCCACTCGTCAGGCCTCACTTGCCACCCCAGAGGAACATGGATTCCCTTCTTACACAAGGTAGTTAATATGACTGTCTGGTTTTGGTGTGTGATCCTATGCAATTGGTGTTGGAATTCCCATGCCAGGGCCCAATCTCTTCTCTGTTCTAGATTTCCAACTAGTGACACTGCTTCTCTGTCAGGGATCTCCCGCTCTCCAGGGATCCTTGTAAATTCTCTTAAGGCCCTTAATGGATTTGCTCTTCTCCAATCCCAATCACAAGTAAGACACCATGTGCTCCCCACCAAATGTGACTGGAAAATCCACCATTTGTCTTTACAGCCCCGCAAAAGATTTTTACCCATGCCCGACAAGAAGATTCCCGACATTTAGGACACTTGGCGTAATTTAATAATTCTCACCTCACTTCAGCCACTACTGAAAGAGCAAGGGTCAGTTCATTCCAGGTTTTCCATGGCAGAGGGCACTTTAACTCCTGTTCCAGTTCCTGTAGGGGTTTTCTTACCAAGAGTCTCAATCAGTACAGTTCTCTGTCCCCTAATTCAGTCATTCACGTTTCCAGCTGGCACAGGTTCCTGTGCCTTCCGAAGGGTTGGCCGTAGATCTCCAGGGCGACTGGTCACCTCCCAAGGGGTGTCTGCAGGGATGGGTCCTTTCACTCGACTGGCATGTGTCCAGCCTTTTTCAGCAGTTGGGATGGCTGTTTCTGTGGTAAACCAGACAACATAGGGACCTTCCCATTGGGGTGTTAGGGATGTCTCTTTCCAAGTCTTAATTAGGAGCCTATCTCCGGGTTTAAGCTTATGCATTATTATATCCAAAGGGGGTCTTTGTACCAATAGCCCTTTTCGTCTTAATTCCTCCCTCCGTTTCATTAACTGTTGTATGTAACACTGAATTTGACTATCTTGGATGCAAGGATGGTTCCCCGGAAGTTCTAAGTCGTAAGGCATTCCATAAAGCATTTCAAAGGGAGAGATTCCCACATCCGTCCTAGGTTGGGTTCTAATGTTTAGCAATGCCATGGGTAAACATCTGACCCAAGACATTTTAGTTTCTACCATGAGCTTGGTGAGTTGCTTCTTGATTTCTCTATTTGCCCTTTCCACCCTCCCTGAGCTTTGAGGGTGCCAAGGGGTGTGATATTGCCATTTAGTGCCTAAGGCCCTGGTTACCTCTCTCAGTATTTTGTTTGCAAAATGGGGACCTCTGTCAGAGTCTAATATTTCTACTAGTCCATACCTAGGGATTATTTCTTCCAGCAGGGTTTTAATCACCACATTTGCAGTAGCCCATGATGTAGGATATGCTTCTACAAAGTGGGTTAGATGATCTACCAGTACCAATAAGTACTTGTATCTCCCTACCTTCGGTAGCTCGGTGAAATCTATTTGTACATGTGAAAAAGGTCGGTGTGCTAATTCCCTTCCTCCTGGAATCCTTTCTCGAGCCTGATGTCTGTTAACTCTTTGGCATGTTATACATCTCCTAGCTACTTGTTTTGCTATATCGTAAATTCCTATACACATGTACTTAATAGTAAACTGATCTACTAAGGCTTGGGTTCCCCAATGAGTCTGCTCATGCAGCTGCTGCACTATTCTTGGGCCATAGATTTTGGCAGTACCTCCCTATCATCTGGCAATTTTCGAATACCCCCATTCTCTTTTATTCCCATTTTGTCTGATTTCTCCTTTTCCTGGGCTGTAAAGCTCAGGACTCGAACTTTCTCATCATCTCGCGTTCTCCTTATCCCCTGATCCTGGAATTTTCTGAGAGCAGCTTCCTTTGCCCCTCTGTCTGCTGTGTTGTTTCCTCTGATCAAATGGGAGAGACCCTTTTGATGTCCTTTAACATGTACTATTGCTGTTTTCTTTGGGCCTCTTAAAGCTTGTAGTACCTGAGTAATTAGTTCCTGATGTATTAATTCTCTTCCTCGGGAGTTTATTAACCCTCTTTCTTCCCAAATTTTCCCAAAGGTATGTACCACTCCAAAGGCGTATTTTGAGTCTGTGTAGATGGTCCCAACCTTAGCTTCCAAGAATTTTAGAGCCCGCAATACTGCATACAGCTCACAGGCCTGGGCTGACCAACTAGCACTCAAAGGTCCGGATTCTATTATTTCCAAATTTTCACCTGCTACAATCGCATATCCAGAGATTCGCTTTCCCTCAACAACTCTAGAGGACCCATCCACAAATAACTTTTCTCCCTCTTCCAGTTCTTCCTCTTTGAGGTCCGGCCTAATTTTTGTTTGTTTTTCTATGCTATGTAGGCAGTCATGAGTTAAATCCTCCTGTGGATCTCCAAACAAGAATTCAGCGGGGTTTTGCAGAGAGGTGGTTTCAAGTATCAACCGAGGGGATGACAGTAAAATGCCCTCGTATTTCAAAAGTCTTGAGTCTCTTATCCATTTTTCTGCCTTTTGTTGCAATACTGCCCGTATGTTATGGGGGGTAAAGACTTTCAGTTCTCCTCCATAGGTAATTTTGAGAGCTTCTTCCACTAAGAGGGCTGTTGCCACTATAATCTGCAAACATGTTGGCCATCCTCTACTTACGGGGTCTAGGATTTTAGAAATAAATGCTACTGGTTTTCGACTGCCGGCCCAGTCCTGAGCCAGTACCCCAAATGCTACTCCTGCCTCAGTGTTAACAAACAAATAAAAGGGTCTCCTAACATCCGGGAGGCTTAGCACCGGGGCATTAGCCAATTCCTCTTTTAATTGTTTTAATGATTCATCATCCTTCTCAGTCCATTTCATCAAACCTTCAGTAGTTAGTTTTTCAAACAAAAATTTTACTTTACCACTAAAGTTTTCAATCCATTGTCTGCAGTATCCTACAAGACCCAATAGCTGCCTGATTTGTCTCGTATTTCTTGGGGGAGGAGGGGAGAGGATTCCCTTAACCCTCCCTGGGTCTAGTGTTTTAGTTCCTTTACTAAGTCGGTGTCCTAGGTACTTCACTTCTTCTTCTACCAATTGCAATTTACTTTTGGACACCTTCAGCCCCTGGATGCTTAAAAAGTTCAGAAGCTTAATGCTTTCTTCTCTAACTGATTCCTCGCTTTTTCCAGCAATTAAAAGGTCATCTACATATTGAACAATGGTTACTCCTTGGTTTGGGGTATAGGATTTCATTATTTGCTCTAGTGCCTGCCCAAACAAATTCAGGGATTCTGTGAATCCCTGTGGGAGCACTGTCCACCTTAGTTGTTGCTTTCGGCAGGTATCGGGATCTTCCCATTCTAATGCAAAATAATCTCTACATTCTTCTTTCAAGGGGCATGCCCAAAAGGCGTCTTTCAAATCTATAACACTATACCAGTGATCATCTGGTTTCAATTGACTGAGCAATGTGTGGGGGTTTGCTACTACAGGGAACCGGGCAATGCTTCTCTTATTTATTTCCCTTAGATCATGTACTAATCGGTATTTTCCGTCTGGTTTCTTTACAGGTAAGATGGGGCTGTTGAAGGGAGACATGCAAGGTTCCAAGAGCCCTTGTTGTATTAACCGTTCTACCTCTGGTTTTAGTCCCCTTCGCCCCTCATCTGACATGGGATATTGTTTTATCCTTACTGGGATTTCTGGGCTTTGAATGTTGACTGTGAAGGGCTCTATATTCCATCTTCCTGCTGTATCAGGGGTATACCAGACTTCTGGGTTGATTTTCTCTTCGTCAGTGACCCGTAAGGGGCACAACCTGACTTTCAGCTGTTTTTCTTCAATATTTATGTTTATCCCTAATTCCACCATTAAATCTCTTCCTAATAAATTGTAATCAGCTTCAGGGACCAGCAGCAGTGATCCTACCCCTATTTTCTTCTCTGATTCTATTAAAACATCTTTAATTACAGGAACCTTGAAGGGTTCTCCTTTTGCCCCAATAACCTGTAGTGTGGAAGGTGAAATCTTACATCCCAGGGGCAAAGATTGAACTGTTGATCTCTCAGCCCCTGTATCTACAAGGAAGGATATGGGGGTTTGCTGGGGACCCACCTTAAGTTTTACCAAGGGCTCCGATGACATTTGCGTCCCCAATAGATAGAGCCCTTGACCCCCCTAATCCTCTTGGAACGTTTTCTCATCCCTAAGCCTCTTTCAGCATTCCCTCTTCATGTGTCCTTTTCCACCACAATAGTAGCACACTGTTCCTTCTCTCCCTCCAGTTGGGGGTCCTCCTAAATCCCAGGGACCTCTCCTCATGCCACCTCTTTCTCGTGCTGGAAGGTTGTTTCGTTGTCCCTCCCTGACTGCCGCCACCATCATCCGAACTTGTCTTTTGTGTGCCTCATCCTCCCGTCTAACATATACCTTCTGAGCCTCCCTGAGCAATTCATCAAGTCCTCTGTCCTGACAATCCTTTAACTTTTCTAATTTCTTTCGAACATCCTCCCATGATTTGGCTACAAACTGTGTTTTAAGGAGTGCTTGCCCCATTGGCGTCTCTGGGTCCACCCCTGAGTATAACTGAAAACTCTTCCTTAATCTTTCCAACCATTCAGTGGGGGTCTCATCTTTTCCTTGGCACTCTTTGAATGCCTTGCTTATATTTTGTCCCCGGGGCACAGCCTCTCGTATGCCCTGGATTATGATGGTTCTTAAATCCTGCATATGACCACGATGGTGGGGGTCCTGATTGTTCCAGTTGGGATTTTGCAAGGGCCATTTCACATCAGCCGCGGGACCTTGAACATGTTGGGTGTCCCAAATCCTCATTCCTGCCCTTCTAATCATCCCTCTCTCTTCTGTTGTAAATAGGATTCCTAGAATGGATTGCATCTCCACCCAAGTATATATGTTTGGCCCTAGGAACTGATCCACTCTTTCTGCTACTCCTATAGGGTCTTCTAATAATTTTCCCATCTCTTTCTTAAACTCATGGACATCTCCTGAGTTCAAGGGGACAGTGACAAACCCCATCCCAGCTTGAGGTCCTCCTAATGCTATTTCTCTGAGAGGGAACAACCCACTGCTCTCTCCTTCCTCAATTACTGTCCTCATCTGACTCCGAGTACGCCTTCTGCAATCCAGGGAGTCCGTGACCTGCTGTCTATTAGGAGCCGATGCCGGGAATGCGTTTAGGGGGGGTTCAGGGGGAGCTGGTGGTATATACGGGGGAGGATAAATAGGAACATATTCCTCTGGTCGAGACTTTTTCTTTTTTTCCTCCTCCCCTTGACTTCCCTTAAGGGGGAACAGCCTAGCTGTTTGCTCATTACTTTCTACCAACCATAATTTAGCATATGCACTCTCCTCCGAGTTCACCGGCTCTTTAGAATTCACATAAATGTTCAGGGCTTGACAGACCCAATCCTCGAAGGATCCGAAAACGGGCCAGTATATACTTCCTGAATCCAGATTCTTGCCTCCCCACACTACCATACAATAATTTATCATTTTTGCCTTATCCTTCCCCTTTCTGGAAGGAAAGTCATCCCAATACTTAATCATTAATCCTAACGACTTTCCTTAGGTATTGGGGGTAACTGGGGACCCTCCCCCATGGGATCAGAAGGCTTGCTTTTCTTCTGCCCCATCTTCCAAGGCACCTCCACACACACACACGCACAAAACCCCTCGGTCGTGGCTCACTCCCTCGCGGGCTACGAGAACCGCATGTGGAGCTGCAACTTACCAGGGCCCTGGATCAAAGTGTGCCTGTGGCTCTCTCCCTTCTTCTATGGCAGAGGAATATCCTGCACCCAAGGATCACAGAACAGGTCTTCTAATGAGGGTCTGTCCAAGGAGTTCACGGATAAACACCACCTGATCAGATCTTTGCACTCTGGGCAGAGAAAGCAGAAACTGCCGGTCAGCCAGAGAAGGCTCCTGTTGGCTTTGCCCCACTATTGCCATGCCCAGGCCATTGTGGATGCGCTCAGGGCTGGGCCTAAACTTTCCCATCAATTCCCTGTTTTGGAGGAGAGCAGGACATGTGCCACCTCCTCAGCAGCTGCCAGAGCGGGATGCTCACGAGCCCACTGCTGGCTCCCAGCACTGGGATTTCCCCCGTGCCCAGAGAAGAGGATCCACCTTGAGAGAGCCCTTGTGGCAGCGGGAGCTGGCCCCAGCTGAGGTTCCGGCCCCTCCTGAAAGGGTGCTCCCCGCAGACCATCTGGTGCAGCAGGATGCCTAGGGACCAGATCGTTGCTGCCTCGCCATGGTACCAGCCAAAGTGGGTCCATTCCGGGGGGCTGTAGGACAGTGTTTCTATGGAATACAGATGGAGTTCAGCAGGGGGATGCTGCTGCTCCCAGAGCCTGGCCCCAGCATCCCTGGGCCTGCGGGGGCTGCATCAGTGGCACACGGGGTGACCACTGCCCTCTCACCAGCACCTGGGACTTGTGCACAAACTTAGGCTTGGAAAAGAAGCCACTGGTGTCGGAAGAGGGCAGAGGAAGCCCTGGGTAGGCCTGACCATGACAAGCAAAGGAAAAACCCTCTCTGTGCTGGGGAAAACATGCCCTTATCCTCCCTGCCTGCATTGCCCCAAAAATATTAGGAAGCCAAGGCAAACAGGGAGAGTGGAGCAGTGCAAGCCCTTCCTCTCGCCTGCACACCAAACTGGCTGGGGCACAGGTTCCACCCCCCTCTCTGCTACCCCCACCCACGGGGGTTTTGGTCAGGCTGGCTGCCCCAGCCCAGCCCCAGTCCTGGGCAGAGTGGCTGGCAAAGGCTGCCAGCAGGGCTGGAAGATGGCTCCCCACCCAGCCCCGCTCTAAAGCAACTCAGCTGAAGACTCAGTCCCCTGACTGGCAGCAAAGGGGAGAATCCCCGCTGCCACAGCCAGCTTGGGCTGGGAGATGTTGGGCCATGAGATCCCGGGACCAGGAGTACACCCTTACGTGGGCTCACCTGCAAAGTGGGTGTAGGCTGTCTCTTGCAGGTAGGTGCCACAGCCAAAGTCGATCAGTTTGGCCTTCCCGGTGGCCAGGTCAAGCAGGATGTTCTCTGGTTTGATGTCCCTGTGCAGGACCCCACAGCTGGTGCAGTGCCGCACGACCTCCAGCACCTGGCGGAACAGCACCCGCGCCACCTCCTCGGGCACGAACCGCCGTGCCCCAATGAAACGCTGCAGGTCCTGACACTGCTCTGGCCGCTCCAGCACCATCACGATGTGGTTGGGCAGCTCGAACCACTCCAGCAGCTGCACCACACCAGGGAAGCCAGTGGACACCTTGGCCTGCAGCACGATCTCCAGAGGGGCCCTGCTGCCGTCGGGCTGCGGGAGGAGCACGATGCCCTCAGTGGGGCCGATGCCGTGCCGGGGCTCGGGGAGCCCTCAGCCAGCCCGGGATGCTCTGCGCCCTGCGCTGGACCGACGCCCGCTCCCCCTCGAGGCGTCCTGGCGGCTTCCACCCTGTTGGGCCTCGGCTCATCCCCGCCCGGCCCGGCCCGGCTGCTGCCGCTGGCCCCGCTCACTCACCAGCTCGCCCCAGTGCCGGACGCGGTTCCGTGGCACCCTTTTGATGGCCACCTGCAAGCCAAGGACAGCAGCGGGCTCAGCTCGCCGCCCGCCCTGCCCAGCCCCATCCTCCTCCTCCTCCTCCTCCTCCTCCTCCTCTGCCCCCTCCTCCTGCGCCCGCCGCCGGCCCCGCCGCTCACCGGGGCGCCGTCCGAGAGCCGCGTGGCCGCGAAGACGCTGCCGAATCCTCCGCGCCCCAGCAGCGAACCCAGCCGGTGCCGCTCCTGCAGGGCCTCGTGCGCCGTCCCTGCGGGCGGGACGCGGCTGTCAGCGCTCGGCCCGGGGCCAGCAACGGCCCCCGAGCGCCCCTCAGCCGCCCCGGGCCGGCCATTCCCAGGCCTTCGCTCCTCGGAACGCGGCACGGGAGGCTCGGGGCCGGCGGCCGCGCTGCCGAGCGGCGGAGCTCGGGCCGGGGAAGCCGCAGCGGAGGCGGCGGCAGCGGCCGCGCCGCCTGTGTCCTCCGCGGGCCCCGCGAGGAGCCGGGGCCGGGGCCGGGCTCGGGACTGGAGCCTGCCTCGGGGCCGGGGCCGGGCTCGGGCCAGGCGGAGGCAAAGGGCGGCGATGCCGCCCCCGCACCCGGCACTGATGCCCGCCCAGCAGCCCCACCGCCAGTACGGCCAGAGCCGGGCGGAGGCGAGAGCGCGGCGGGACGGGCGGGGCCCGGCATGGCCCGGCCCGGCAGGGGGAGAGGGAGGCGGGGAGAGGAGAAGGAGGCGGGGAGAGGAGAGGGACGCTGGGCAAGGGACCCCGAGAGAAGGGTGCCCGACAGCGGGAAAGGGAGACACAGAGAAAGAAAGAAAGAGAGAAAGACCAAGAAAGAGAGAAAGAGAAAGATCGTTATAGAGTTATATATGCTTATGCTGCTTCTGCCGCCGCTGCCGCCGCTGAAACTGAAGCACCGGGGCCGTTCGTCCCCGTGTCCGTTCCCCGCTCGCCCCACGAGCCCCACGTTCGAGCCCCGCGCGCCCCGGGCACAGCCCCTGAGTCTGTCCAAACACGGGAACTTTGCAGCGGTGAGCCCAGATGCAGAGCCCTGACTCCTGCACACTGGCACAGCAATCCCCTCGCTTGCTGCTGTGCATTGGCCTGGCTGAGGGTCAAACACTGTCGGGCCACCTTCCCTTGCTGTAGGATTCCTACCTGACCCAAGCACTGCACTTACATCTCCAGTGTTGCCTTCCAGTAAAACCAGGGGAAGGAAAACTGTGTGTGGTTCATGGTATTTTCGAGTGTCTTAAAATCACTAAGTCACCGATCTTAGAGGTGTGGTGCATCTGGAATTCCTGGGATGGAGATTTGCCACCAGGAAATTATGCCACTGGTGAAATTTTCATGATGACTGTGCTGGCTTAGGGCAAATTTGGGGAGGAAACCTCCAGAAGGGGTCTGTCTAGAAAGCAAGTTCAAGCGGCCCCTCCCCCTACTAGTTCAGGAAAAGACTTCCCTGGAGAAAAGTGAAAAAAACCCCAATTTATTTAACAAGTAAAGTATTCACAAGCATGAAAAATGCATAATATTAAATAAAACCTCTGACAGTGCTGAAGAGATGGCAAATTCAGAAAGTCCTTTTTGTGGGTTGTAGTTGGCTCACTCGGTCTCTTCTAAGTCCCTCTGGTGCTGGAATGCAGCGTCCCAGAGCTCGGTGGGCCACAGGTGTGAGCTGCCGGTGTTTTTCTGGGTTTTCAGTCCAGAGCAGGTTTAAACAGTTCCAAGAAAAAGGAAAAAGGAAAGTCACAGTCCCGGGAACTTCTCTGCCTAAGCTAGCTAAAAACCAAATTGCTAGACATGGGCTGTGAAGGCATCAGGAAATTTCCAAATCTGGGCACTGGTGGTCCCAGCAAACACCAGATCTGGATGGTGCTGGAGCCAGAACCTGGAAATTTCCAAATTTTGGCTTTCTGTGCCAGCAAATCACTGGACTTGGGCTGTGCCAGCACCAGGAAATTTTCAGATCTGGCACTGGCACTGCCAGCAAACAGCAAATCTGGGTGGTGTCGTTGCCAGCGTCAGAAATCTGCCAGATTTGGGCTCCGCTGGCACCAGGAAATTTCCCAATCTGGGCACTGGCACAGCAAACACAAGATGTGGGCGGTGCAAGAGCCAGTAGCAGAAAGTTGCCGGGTTTCGGATTTCTGTGCCAGTAAATTGCTGCTGCACTTGGGCTGTGTCAGAATAGGGAAATTTCCAGATCTGGGCACTGGCGGTGCCAGCAAACACCAGTGAAACCTTCTGGTCCTTGTCCAGACTGTTGACCAGTGGTTTCCCTGAGAACCAGCTCTGGCCACTTTACAGACAGAGACTGCTTTCATCTGGTGCTCTGGAAACAGAACTTTAATGAAGGCAAACACAACAAACAGGACGGTGCACACAGTAGAGAGAGCAAAGCAGAAAAAAGCCTGGGTCCAGGGTCTAGCAGGGATATTTATCCATTTATTTATGGGGAAGGGTTAAGGTGGGATCTGAGGGAAGGATCCAAGAGGAAGGAAGGATTAAGAATATTACAGTTTTTGCAGTATAAAGTAACCAACGGTAGCAAAGAGAACTCAGAACTTTCTAGTAACAATCTGCATAACTGAACAAGAGGATTATGGGCGGGAGCTCCTGCTGACCCCAACTAAAGAGGGTTTTCCCACGGCCTTAAGCCGAGGTCTCCCTCTTGTTTTAAACCAGGGGCCGGGGCCGGGCTCACTGCCCACACCAGATCTGGGCAGTGCTGGGTTGTGGCTTTCTTTGCCAGACAATTGCTGCATTTGGGTTGTGCTGGCACAGGGAAATTGCCAGATCTGAGCACAGGCAGTGCCAGCTAACTGCAGATCTGGGTGGTGCTGGTGCTATCACCAGAAAATTGCCGGGTTTTGTCTTTCTGTGCCAGCAAACTGCTGGACTTGGGCTGTGCTGCCACTGGGAAACTGCTGGATCTGAGCACTGGCAGTGCCAGCAAGCACCAGATCTGGGTGAGGCCAGCACCAGGTATTTGCAAGGTTTTGGCTTTCTTTGCCAGAAAATTACTAGACTGGGGCTGTGCCAGCACTGGGAAAATCCCGCATCTGGGCACTGGTGGTGCCAGCAAACACCGGATCTTGGCATTGCCAATGATGGTAGCAGGGAAATATCCAGATTTTGGCTTTCTTTGACAGAAAATTGCTGGACTTGGCTCTGCCAGAACAGGGAAATATCCAGATGTGAGCACTGGCAGTGGCAGCAAACACCAGGTCTGGGCGCCTGTATTGGCATCAGGGAATTGCCAGATTTTGGCTTTCTGTGCCAGCAAATTGCTGGACTTGGGCTGTGTCAGCCCTGGGAAATTTCTGGATCTGGGCACTTGCGCAGCAAACAGATCTGGGTGGTGTGTTGTAGTAGTTTTTATACTTTGTAATAGTTTTGTAAGAGTTTTGGGTTTGAATCCCCGTATTTTTCCCAAATGGCTCATCCCAGATGGTACCCCCCTCCCTTTACCTGTGTAATCCCTTTCCCTTGCTGAGATCATCCCCAAATCCCCACCCTGGCTCTCTGTCAATCACTCAGCATCCCATCCCCTCCATCCAGAAGCTTCGGTCCAGGATGTCGAGTGATCAGCCAGAGGCCAGGGCTCAGCCCCCCAAGCCCTGCCCCATACGCTGTCCTAAATGTCCATCCCCCAGTACCCATCCCTTAGGGTCACTTCTTGGTTAGTCAAATGTTATCTACTTTGGGTTTCCACCTCCCTTTAAATGTGACCTTGGCACATCTCCCGGGCTCTCGGCAGGAGGCCCCTGAGGTGTAGGGGCTCCTTTGGGACTCCTAGAATAAAACCTTGGATTAACCCCTGCTAAGAGTCGGCCCTTTATCTTCTAGCGATGTCTCTGGTGTCTCTTGTGCTGCACAGGCGACCAGCCCAGGTGCCCTCAGTACCCTCGGGGCACAGAGAGTGTCTCCCCGCTATCGGCCATGTCGGGGCTGCCCCCGGTGTCTGCCGACTTGGGACTGGCTGAGGGTTCCTGAGAGGCTCCCAGAGAGACAGAGACAGCGCCCGTATAGGTAAACTGAATCGCCCTGGGATTTTGGAGGTAATTACAAATTGGCCCAAAGGTGAAAATTTTGGTGTCACAGATGAAGAGCAAGAACCAGTGACACAGGCTGAAGAGGCTCCTCCATATAACCAACTGCCCCCAGAGGAAACGCGCTACGCTTTTTTCACTGACGGTTCCTGTCGCATCTTAGGGATGAACCGGAAGTGGAAAGCAGCCGTATGGAGCCCCACACGACAGGTCGCAGAGGCCACTCAAGGTGAAGGTGGATCAAGCCAACTTGCAGATCTCAAAGCCACTCAGCTGACCCTGGACATTGTAGAAATAGAGAAGTGGCCGAAGCTCTACCTCTACACTGATTCATGGGTGGTAGCCAATGCTCTGTGGGGATGGCTGGAGAGGTGGAATGAGTCCAACTGGCTGCGTAGAGGAAAACCAATTTGGGCTGCTGAAGAGTGGAAAGACATTGCTACCAGGGTAGGGAGGCTACCTGTGAAGGTCCACCATGTAGATGCTCATGTCCCCAAGAGTTGGGCTAATGAGGAGCACCAAAACAATGAGCAGGTAGACCAGGCAGCAAGGATAGGGGTGTCAAAGATAGACCTAGATTGACAACAGAAGGGAGAGTTATTCCTAGCTCGATGGGCCCATGATGCCTCAGGCCATCAGGGCAGAGATGCCACCAATAAGTGGGCACGAGACCAAGGGGTGGATTTAACCATGGACAGTATTTCTCAGGTTATCCATGACTGTGAGACGTATGCTGCCATCAAGCAGGCCCAGTGGGTGAAGCCCCTGTGGTATGGTGGGCTGTGGTCCAAGTACAAGTATGGGGAGGCCTGGCAGATTGACTGCATCCCACTGCCCCAGACACGCCAGGGCAAGCGCTACGTGCTGACCATGGTGGAAGCCACCACGGGATGGTTGGAAACCCACCCTGTGCCTCATGCTACTGACCGGAACACCATCCTAGGCCTGGAAACGCAAATCCTGTGGAGACATGGCACCCCTGAGAGGATTGAGTCAGACAATGGGACTCATTTCAAGGACAGCCTTATCAACACCTGGGCCAGGGAACATGGCATTGAGTGGGTGTACCATATCCCCTACCATGCATCAGCTGCAGGCAAAGTGGAGAGGTACAATGGACTACTAAAACCCAGCTGAAAGCTTTGGGTGGGGGATCTTTCAAAAATTGGGAGCAGCATTTAGCAAAGGCTACCTGGTTAGTTAACACCTGAGGTTCCACCAACCGAGCAGGTCTTGCCCAGTCTGAGTCCCTGAATATAACAGATGGAGATAAAGTCCCAGTGGTACATGTCAGAGGTTTGTTAGGGAAGAATGTGTGGATCAATTCTGCCTCGAGTACAGACAAACCCATTTGTGGGGTTGTCTTTGCTCAGGGACCAGGTTGCACATGGTGGATAATGCAAAGAGATGGAACAACACGATGTGTACCTCAGGGAGATCTGATTGTTGGGTGAGAATGATATGCAAATATCACTGTTTGTTGGATGTTACTGCCATTGTCTGTACATTACACCATACAGACATGAGACAGAAGGAAATGTGTAAGTGCTGAAGGTCTGGGCAAGTGGAAGATAGAGAAGGAGATGTGCAAGTGTCGAAGGTCTGAGCAAGTGATAGATGGAGCTTTGAGTGAGTAAGGTGAAAGGGGTGAAATCCTGCAGCTCTGTAGCATAGGGCCTGGATTCAGTGGTCCAGCGTGGGGATGTGATGAGGGCATGATGGGTATTGCTTGTAAATTTTGGGGGAGCCGATGGAAATTTTGTGTGAATAAATGCATGATGTGTGGTAGTATGTTGATGATATGGGGATAAGGGCTGGAATGTCCCAGGGTGACGTTATGATGCTTGTATCCCCATTCATGTGTTCTGTTAATGTTGGATATTATGTTCTGTACCTTTAAGACTGGCTCTGAAGAGGGAAAGTTTTGTTTTGCTTTTCTTATCAGCCTGGCGGGACACAGAGACTGCAGCTTTTGTTTTTTCTGCTTTTGCTTTGCTTTGCTCTCTCGCTCTTGCTTGCTTCGCTTCTGCTTGCTTTTGCTCATTAGCTAGTTTAGCTAAACTGTCCAACTTCTTCCTGGACTGTTTCTCCTTTCCTTTTTCTGACCATTTCGAACCTGCTGCAGACTGAGACCTGGGAAACACCAAGAATCTGCACCTTGTGGCCTGCAGCAGCTGCCCCAGCACCGGAGGGACTGAGAACAGAGTGACCACCCCCCAAGAGGGACTTCCTGAATTTGTCATCTTTTTTTCAGAGTGGTGTCATCCAGAATTGTTCATTTTGTGTGCTGGGGGGTGCTGTGCCTATTAAATAAACAGGTTCTTTCCACTCCTCTCCGAGGAATCCTTCCCGAACCGGTTGGGGGGAGGGGCTGTGTGGGTTTGCTTACTGGAGGGGCCCTAATTTGGAAATTCTCCTCCAAATTTGCCCTAAACCATGACATCTGCCTATTCCCCCAAAGTCTCTGGGCAGGGATGGCCTCAGTGGGGGCTGCTGACATCCTCAGCAACTTGGAGACCGCTGCTGAATTTTCCTGCTCCAGAGGCTTGTTCAGCCTTCAGCTCTTCAGTGCAGGAATTCAGTGTCCCAGGCCCTTAACAAGCCAAGACTCTGGGAATAATTTGATTTTAATTTTCAAATCCTTTGTGGTTAATTTGACAGATTTCAGTAGTGTATTCAAACTGAATAAATTCTATTTAAAAAGACACTGAGAAAAGAATTTTTAGGTCCTATTTAGGTTTTCTTTTCCTGTTGATATATTAATATGTGCAATCTCCAGTTGGCATTGAATCCAGGTACCTCCTTGTGCAGTTTGAATAGATAGGAAAATCAAGACCCTTCATGGCTAACAATCAATCAGACTCTGTCCCTACGCCCTCCCCACCATTTCCCTTGTCCAACCCCTGGCACTCCTATGGATCAGGAATGGTGTGGCCAGCAGGAGCAGGGCAGTGATTCTTCCCCTGTGCTCGGCACTGGTTGGGCAGCACCTCAAGTGCTGTGTCCAGTTCTGGGCCCCCAATTTAGGAAGGACACGGAGGGGCTGGAGCGTGTCCAGAGAAGGGCAACAAGGCTGGGGAGGGGTCTGGAACACAAGTCCTGTGAGGAGCAGCTGAGGGAGCTGGGGTTGTTTATCCTGGAGAGGAGGAGGCTCAGGGGAGACCTCATCACTCTCTACAACTCCCTGACAGGAGGGTGCAGCCAGGTGGGGGTTGGGCTCTTTTCCCAGGGAACACTGACAGGACAAGAGGACACAGCCTTCAGCTGCACCAGGGGAAGTTTAGGCTGGACAATAGGGAATATTCTTAAAACAAAGGGTGATTGGGCATTGGAATGGGCTGCCCAGGAAGGTGGGTGAGTCACCATCCCTGGAAGTGTTTAAAGAAAGACTGGATGTGGCACTGAGTGCCATGGTCTGGGTGACAAGGTGGTGTTGGGTCCCAGGTTGGACTTGATGCTCTCCAAGGTCTTTTCCAGCCTGGTTGATTCTCAGATGATTGTGACACTGCAGGGCCCTGGGGAAGCAAGGGGCCATTGTGACACTGCAGGGCCTGGTGGCACTAAGAGGACCATGGTGACACTGTGTACGACATGGCAGCACAGAGCCAAGGGGCCATTGTGACACTGTGGGGCTGGATGGAAGCAAGGAGTCCATGGTGACAGTCTGGGTCCTGGTGGAACCACAGAGGCCACTGTGACACTGCAGGGCCTTGTGGAACCATGCAGAGCAGTGAGACAGAGCAGGACCTGGTGTCATGATGGGGCCATTGTGACACTGCAGGGCCCCATGGAACCAAGGGGCCAGAGCTGCTCCTCAGGGACTCCTGGAATGAAGGAAACATGTTTGACAGCATGGTGGCCCTTGGGACCAAGAGGCCATTGTGACACTGAGAAACCAAGGAGAGCATTGCTGCCCTGCCAGACCTCATGGAACCAAGGCTTCATTGTGACACTGTGGGGCCCAAGGATGCAAGGGACTTTGTGACACCAAGGGATCCCATGGAATCAAAGGGACATTGTTACACTGGGAGGCCTCATGGAGTCATGGAGACCATTGGGAGACTCTGGGGCCTCCTGGAACCGTGGTGACACCAAGCTCGCTGGGAGTGTGGATCTGCTGGACGGTAGGAAGGCTCTGCACGGGGCCCTGGACAGGCTGGATCCAGGGCCCAAATCCAACAAGGTGAGGTATAACAAGTGCAAGTGCTGGGTCCAGCACTTTGGCCACAACAACCCCTGCAGCTCTACAGGCTGGGGACAGAGTGGCTGGAGAGCAGCCAGGCAGAAAGGGACCTGCAGGGACTGATGGACAGCAGGCTGGACATGAGCCAGCAGTGTGCCCAGGTGGGCAAGAAGGCCAATGGCTCCTGGCCTGGATCAGGAATGGTGTGGCCAGCAGGAGCAGGGGGTAGATGGGCTGTTTGCAGGGGAGGGAACAGGGATGGGCAAGAGGAAGAAATCTGGACCTGAGAAGAGTAAAGAAAGCACAGGTGAAGGAAAGGAAATGCTCAGGGCAGTTTGGGGGTGGCTGCCAGGCAGCCCTGGCTCTGAGCAACAACATCTGTAGTGGCACAGGAAACTCCCAGCTGATGGGAACAAACTTTCTGGCTGAGTGCAGAGGCCAGGACAAAGCTGAGTGGTTTCCCTGGTGTCCCCCAGCCCTTGCTGGCTCCAGGGCTGATGGCATTTGTGCTCCCTCAGGTTCATGTCCCCACAGCAACAGCATGGGGGTGCTGCCCCTGCTGTGTGCAATGCAAACAGGGGCTGCTGAGCCAGTGCTGCCGTGTCTGTGCCTGCAAGGATGGGGCACCTGTGTGAGCTGGGGGAGAGGCCAGGGCTGCAGAGGGGGGATGTTGTTGGCAGCTGCATGAGGACGCTCTGGGACGCTGCCCTGGGCTGTGCAGCGCACTGGGCATGGATCAGCCCCTGCTCTGCTGCTCCTTCCTGTCTGCCCCAGGGCCCTTGCAGAGCCCCAGCCATGCTGTTTGCCCCCAGCCTGCCCACGGCCAGCCTGGGGCTGCTCACGGGGGTTTCTGTGCTGAGCATTGGCCTGGCCGTGTTCTTGAGAGAGCCTGGGCAAGGAGCCTGGAGCCCCCAGGGCCTGGCCTGAGGCGTCAGTGCTGCCCCAGCAGTGCCCATGGCCTGTCCCTGCTGCAGCCCTGGCACTGCCACCCCCAGGGCTGTGCCTGGCCCCGAGAGCACTCAGGCCCTGCAGCAACACCAGGGCCACCAGGGCAGCGGGGCAGGGCCACGGCAGCAGCACTGGCAACACCAACTGCTGCTGCTGCTGCTGGGCACAGCTGCTGGGCCAGCACTGATCTGCCCAAGCTCTGCACACAGACATTTCTGCTCCAGCTCCAGAGAAGGCAACAAAAGGGCATCTCTGCAGAAAACTCTGCTGGGACATCCTTTAGTTCCTTTAAAGCCACCAAGAGCACAGCCCCTCATTGACACAGTCTGTGGGCACAGGGAAGGTAGAGAGAAACAAAATGAGAAATGGCACACACAATGACATTTATATGTAGACAATATGGAAAAAGTAAAACAAAGAGAATAAACCTCACAACCGAACCAACACTAAGTATCAAAGATGACTTTTATTACAAGATATTTGTAGATATTGGCCAGGAGTTTAATGTTTGTGAAACCATCCAGTCATCAGTCTCCTCACTTCAGCCTTGAGCTCCTGGTTCCTCAGGCTGTAGATGAGGGGGTTCAGAGTTGGAGGCACCATCGAGTAGAGAACTGACAGGGCCAGATCGAGGGATGGGGACGAGATGGAGGGGGGCTTCAGGTGAGCAAAGATGACTGTGCTGAGGAACAGGGAGAGCACAGCCAGGTGAGGGAGGCAGGTGGAAAAGGCTTTGTGCCATCCCTGCTCAGAGGGGATCCTCAGCACGGCCCTGAAAATCTGCACGTAGGAGAAAACAATGAACACAAAACAACCAAAACCAAAACAGGAACTAACAACAATGAGCCCTAGTTCTCCATAGCTGGAGTGTGGGCAGGAGAGTTTAAGGATCTGGGGGATTTCACAGAAGAACTGGCCCAGGGCATTGCCATGGCACAGGGGCAGGGAAAATGTATTGGCCGTGTGCAGCAGTGAATAGAGAAAGGCACTGGCCCAGGCAGCTGCTGCCATGTGGGCACAAGCTCTGCTGCCCAGGAGGGTCCCGTAGTGCAGGGGTTTGCAGATGGACACGTAGCGGTCGTAGCACATGATGGTCAGGAGGTAATATTCTGCTGAGAGGAAGAACACAAAGAAAAAGAGCTCAGCAGCGCATCCTGTGTAGGAGATGTTCCTGGTGTCCCAGAGGGAATTGTGCATGGCTTTGGGGACAGTGGTGCAGATGGAGCTCAGGTCAGCGAGGGCCAGGTTGAGCAGGAAGAAGAACATGGGCGTGTGCAGGTGGTGGCCGCAGGCTACGGCGCTGATGATGAGGCCGTTGCCCAGGAGGGCAGCCAGGGAGATGCCCAGCAAGAGGCAGAAGTGCAGGAGCTGCAGCTGCCACGTGTCTGCCAATGCCAGCAGGAGGAAGTGCCTGATGGAGCTGCTGTTGGACATTTGCTGGGGCTGCACATGGGCACCTGTTCATGGAGAAAGGACAGTGAAGAGTTAGAGGAGACACCTGTAACGAAAATCAAAGCCATTTCCCATTTACATCCTCTCTAGCATACATGGACCTTCTTTTGTGTTTAAGAGTTCTGAGGTTTTCATTTTAATCCTCCCCCATGTCTCTCCTTGTATTCTTGGATAGCAGAAACCCTCAGCAATTTTGCTGCCCTGCGTAGAAGAGACTGAATTCTCTTTGGCAAGATGATGAGTGCAGAGTGAGGGGCGATGGTCTGTCACTTCATTCTCTTTGGAGTTTCTCTGGGCTTTCCCTTTTCTCAAATGGAGAATGTTCACACTCCCACATTTCTCTTAAAAATCCCCAGGTACTGCTGAGGGTGTATGGATCCACCACAGCTCAGCTCCACATTTGTAGCCAAGGACTCACGTTGCTCATTTCCCCAACCCAGCAGCATTTTCAGTCTCACAACACCTCTGCCTTTGCCCATCAATCTCATAACTCAGAGATGCTCTGGGAAAGGTTTGCACCCTGGATTGAGGCTCCCAGCTTGGACTGAAATCTCAAGGAGTTGTCCAAGTGTCCTTCTGATGGCATTGGATTGTGGGAGAGGCAGCTCCTTCCCTGGCTGCACTGACAGCATTGCCCAGAGCCGGGCCCTGGGGACAGCGTCACCCTGAGCCAGCTGTGCCCCCTCCAGAGCCCCCAGGGCCGGGCAGCTGCTCCCAGCCCTGTGCTCTGCAGAGGGAACTGGGCCCGGGGCTGCAGAGCTGCCCCACGGCTCTGCTGCAGCTCTGCCTGCACAGGAGGGGCTGCACGCCTTGGAGCCCTGGCCCTGAGGGCAGAGGCTTGGCTGGGGCACAGGAGGGAGGGGGCTTGTTCAGAGGGAGGGGCTGCACTGCAGGGGCTCCTGTGGGCATCTCTAAACTCTCCCTGCCGCAGCATTGCTGGGGTTTGTTTTCTCTCATTGCCTGATCTTCTCTCTGCTTCCTGCAGATTTTCCTCCTGCAGCTGTTTCCCTGTGCCTGATCTCTCCCTGCCAGCACCCACAGACCCCAAATCTCTGTGCACTCTCCTTGGCCTGACAGAGCCCTGCCTGATTGCAGGGCACTGGCTGGGGCAGGTTCCGTTTGCAGCTTGGAGAAAGGACAGTTCAGACTGAGCCTGATGGCTCCAGCAAAGTTGATGCTGCTGCAGTCCATGGGCAGAGTGGCTGAAAGCACATTAGGGATCTCCTGTGAACCTACTGATCACTGAAAGGAAGAGTTCGGATGTCTGAAGCTCTTGTCAAAATTCATAATTAATAATTCAGAATTACCTTTAATATGTATCCCCTCCTCCCTGCCATTCTCCGGTAGTAGGAAGCTGAATTCATAATCTTAAGAAATTTCCTCATTTTTTACAAAATCCTTGCCCTGGAAATATTCTATGACTGATCAGAACCCCTCAGCATGTGAGAGATTCATGAGCATTTCACCTCCCTGGCACCAGAAATACCCAGAGTTGTACTCACAGGCTCTGCAGACATTGGGATGTTCCAGCTTGAGGAGATGGCTCCAGGAGCTGCAGCTGCCTTGTCCTGCAGCCAGAGGTTCCTGTGCCAAGGGCTGGCAGTGATTGTGCCCCAGGCACTTCTCAGCCCCTTCCCAGCCCTGACTGATTGAAGCTCTCTGTGCCTCTGTGCTGTGCCCGCGCTGGCTGCAGGCAGTGCCCCAGCCCTGCTGGGCTGGCAGAAGAGCTGCTCATCCAGAGAAATGTGCTTTTGAAGCTCTTCTTGGTGACCAGGAGCTGCCTCTGTGCCAGGAGCCCAGCCCAGCTCAGCAGCACAGACACAGCACAAGGACTTTAATCAGCCTCTGGGGCTTTGTGCTCAGGCCCTGAACATCAGTCCCTGAGAGGGAGCTGAAGAAACCTCTCCAGAACTCCAAGGCAGAATCCAACTCCAAAGTTTCTTGGACTTTTAATGGGTCCCAGAGAGGGACACGACTGAGCAAGTGTCCCCAGGCCCCAGGCAGAGCAGAGAACTGCAGGCAGTGCTGACAGGTGGGGACAAAGAGAAGCCAAGTCTTGGTGCCCTGGGGCACAGCAGGGTCTGTTCCAGCAAGGGCTGGGAGGAGACACCTTGTCCTGAGGCCCTGGGGCCTCCTGGCCCAGCCCCAGCCAGGCTGGGCACTGTCAGCCCCTTGTGCTGCCCTCAGCATCCCCCCCTAGCCCACATCCCAGTGGCCTCAAGGATCTGCTGCAAGGAGTCCCTGGGGAGCCTTGCTCAGCCATGGCCCTGGGGGCTCCTTCATGCTCCCTGCAGGGACTGCAGGTTTTTCAAAGGACTTTGGCTTTGGCTTTTGCCTTGGAGTCTCTGAGAGGTCTCTGCAATCATGGCCTCCAATTATCTGCTGTAATTAGTCCCTGGAGAGGCTTTGTCAGTAACAACACTCAGTGGGGTCATTAATGCTTCAAGGTACTTCAGTTATTTTAAGGTACTTTTTGTTTCCCTTTTCATACAAATTCTATGAAACGTTTGTGCAATCATGGCCCCAATTATCTGCTTTAATGAGTCCCTGGAGAGCTTTGTACTGACACTCAGTGGAGTTCATTAATGCTTGGAGATACTCCAGCTTTTTAAGGTAGTTTGGATTTTCCTTTCCACACTGAGTGTCCAAGAGATTTTTGTGCCATCCTGGCCACCAATTCTCTCCTCCAAGGAGTCCATGAGGAGCCTGTGTTGGGGATGGACCTCAGTGAGACCTATTATTGCTCTGAGACACTTTGGAGTGTTCTTCTTACTTTGACTCCTGGAAAGGTTTGTGCCATCTCCTCCCAGGCCCTGAGGTTCAAGGGCTCAGCTCCAAATGCACCACAGGACTCATTGGGATCAAGCAAGTCCTGACAAACCATGGCTCTGTCTTGATTTCCCTCTGCTCTAGTCCAGATGATCAGGAAGGTTTCTGTAGTGGTTTTGGTGCACCAATATGAGATTTCTCAGCCAATGCATCAGTGTTGTGGGTTCACTGTTGGCTAATTACCAATGCAGTCATTAGAATATACTTACTCATTTCCTCCTGTGTGGTAGGATTAGGAGAAAGGCAAAGTAGGCTTAAAACTTTAGAAGGTTATAAAGAAAAGTTTATTAATAGTAACTAAAAGAAACAGTAGTAAGAACCTGAACAAAACTTACCACTACAAACAACTTTTTCTTACTTACTGAGAATGTAAAGGGGCCAAACCTAAATTTGCAGTCAGTTTACCACATCTTTCTTCAGTTCCCTTAGGGAGAGGAGTCTGTCTTTCATGCTATGGAGACTTCTCCATAAGAAAACAGTTCTCTCATGGCTCTTAATTGCCATGAACAGCAGCCACCTAGAAAATCTGCAATAGTGAAGTCACTCCCATTTTTTCACAGCTTTTCCCACAGCTTTGTTTATGGGCAATGTCAACTTATGTAGTATTAGTTTAAAGATCAGCTGTTGAAGAGCAGAGGTTCTCTTCTGAAATCTGTTTCTGAAATCATTTTCATCTCTGGGAACAGAGGTCTTCTCTCTGTGAGGGCACAGGGTCTCATCACTCTGCTCTCTTTCGATGTTCAAACTTCTCATTGGATCACAGCTACTTCAACATTTGCTTACTTTACCATGGAGGCCTTTGGTGAAAAGTCATCTCCCCATACTTTTCAAGAGATTATAAGGAAAAAGAGAGTCTGATGTATCAATTCCATCCTTCTCCATAGCTTTACAAGAGGATTTCAGCCCCAAGATCAAGACATTTCCTAATCTCTCACATCTGGGACTCAACTTTCCCTTCACTGACCTCGGTATCTTCATGTTGCTCCTCTGTGTGCCTGCACTTTGTCCTTTTCTCTCACTGGAGGGAGGATGGAAGCACTGAAAGAGTTCATCTCTCACCCGGGGCCTGCAGATGGTTCCGTGCCCCCGGCCAGGCTCGGTGCTTGCGGCCAGAGCTGTTTTACGATGGAGGTTTCTGCAGCGGCTGCGCTGGGGCTGTGTCAGGATGGGCCACGCTGGGGCAGGGCCAGGATCTCAGCAGCCAGGCCAGAGCACAGCAGCAGCACGGCCGGGGGCCGATGGCTTCTCCTGCCCCTGCCCGGGGCTTGTGGCTGAAGCCCAAGGGTGGCAGAATCTTGGCCGAGCCGGCCCGGCCCGGGGCTGCTCCTGGGGCCCAGCGGATCCTGGCTGGGCCCGGGCTGGCGGTGGGGCAGGGCTCAGCAGGGCCCAGATGTTCCCAACTGCAGCCATGGCCCGGCCCGGCCTTGGCCCCGTGGCCTCCCCTGCCCTGCCCGGCAGCCGATGGGGCCTGGCGGGGTCCCTGGGAAGGGGCCCGGCCCCACGGCAGGAGCCGCCCGGCCCGGCCTGGCTGAGACGGGGCCGGGTCAGCCTTGTTACCTCTGTGCCAGCCAGAAGGGAAAGAGACCCTCCCAGGCTTTCCCATCTTTAACATGTGCCTTCACAGAGGTGTGTACAGTTTCCTTCATAGTTTAACAGATTGTCAGTTCTCAAAGCTAATTAATGATTGGGTTTTTGTCAGACATGGAAGAAAACTGCTAGCAACTTCTTCTAGGACATCACTTCCGTGATGCAAAACCACCACAACTGCACAGAGCACAGAGCTCCTTTGTCCATATGTAGTGCTCATGTGCCCGAGGTTTCAAAATACCTCCTTGGGAGATCTCTGGGCCCTCTCCAAGGTGTTTTCAAATGAAAACATTCAGCTCAGTGTCTAAGAAAATCACCAGAGGACAGGGCCAGCCTGACCTGTCTGTCCTGGCTACTTTTGTCTGGGATCAGTCCTTGGACATAAAGAATTGAGAGGCCAAATTCTAATTTTGGCCATGGTCCCTGGACATGAAAGCTGATTCTTTTCCATTGGAAGGAAGGAACAGAGCCCCAGTGTTTCAGGGGCAGATGAGAGGTGGCCACTGGAGGACAAGGCCAGACAGAGCAAGCAGGATTTTGTTCTGAGTGATACCCTTGCATATAGGAATTGTTTGAGGGAGAGTTCCAATTTTGGAAATGGGCATCTGAAAAGGGGGACGGTTCTTTTCCATAGCAAGAAAAGCACGGAGCCCCAGTTTTCCGAGAGCTGATGAGAGGCAGCCCTTAACATCACAACATCAACCAGACCTGTCAGGTGGCCCCTGGGAGGCCAAGCCAGCCAGGCCTGTTCCATGTTCCCTCAGTTCCATGGGACCCCACAGTGTCCCAATGGTCCCTTGCTTCCATGTGTCCCTGAGGTGTCATAATGCACCCTTGGTGACACCAGGCCCTGAAGGGTCCCAATGGTCTCCATGGTTCCATCAGGCCCCACAGAGCCATAATGGTCTCTGGGTTCCATGAAGCCCCGCTGTGTCACCATGGCCCCTTGGCTCCATGGGCTCCAGTGGTGCCACAATGATCCCCTTGGTTCCATGAGGTCCCCACAGTGTCCCAGGGATCTCCATGGGAAGGAAAGAACCCAGCCCCAGTGTTACAGGGGCAGTCACCAGAGGCCAACGCCAGCTAACCTTAATGGTATTGGCAGATTTTACCTGGGAGCAACTCTTGGATATACAGAAATTTAGAGGTGGAATCCTAATTTCAGATATGGACACGTGGAGAACAAAGATGGTTCTTATCCATAGGAAGGAAGGCACAGAACACTGATTCAACAGTGACATTTGGGGATCTGTGGGGGTTATTGGGGCTCCTTTCTGAACCTCGTGACCCAACAGGAGCTTCTCTAATAAACGCTGCCTGAAGCTCCCACTGTGCCCATGACAGGAACCCCTGTGAGTGTCTGGGACATCCCGGCTCTTTGGCAGCCTGGGGACTCCTGGGATGTCACCGTGGAGCCCCCGTGAGTGCCTGTGACAGATGGGTGCCTTTGCAGCCCAAGGTGCCCTGGGATGTCACCATGGAATGGCTGTGACTGCCTCTGACCTCAGGGCTCTTTACCATCCCCAGAAAGGCCTGGGAGGTCTCCATGGAGCCCCTGTCTCTGTGTGTGACATTCCAGCTCTGGAAGAGCCTGGAGACTCTTGGAGAGTCCCCATGGAGCCCCTCTGAGGGCCTGTGACAAATCTGATCCTTAGCAGGCAACCATCACCAGCCCCCTGTTGCTATGGTCAGTTTCCATGGCAACCATCACCAGGACCCTGTTGCTATGCTCAGTTTCCATGGCAGCCATCACCAGCCCCCTGTTGCTATGCGCAGTCCCTTGGCAGCTCCATGGAGACCCCATGCCAGGGGTGGTTGCCATGGACACCAGCTCAGGCCTGCAGCCAGAGCCCGTTGCCATGGCAACCATTGGCAGCCCCATCCCCAGGCTGATGGGATCCCAGAAGCACAGAATTGGCTGAGCTGGGAGGGACCCATCAGGATCCTCCAGTCCAACTGCTGGCCCTGCACAGGACACCCCAACAATGCCAGCCTGGGCCAAACGCTGCTGCAGCTCAGAGAGCCCTGGAGCTGGGACCCTTCCCTGGGGAGCCTGGCCAGGGCCCCAGCAGCCTCTGGCCAAAAACCTTTTCCTGACATCCAACCTGAGCCTGCCCCGACTCAGCTGCAGCCATTCCCTCCACTCCTGTCCCTGGGCACCAGAGGGAAGAGGTTCCCACAGCCCCAGCCAGGGACCTGCTCCCAAGGCTGCTGCCATGGCCACCAGGGCTGGCACCAGCTGGGATGCTCGGTTTCCAGGGGCCGGGCTTCAGGAATGGGATTCCCCAATTTCCTGCTCCCGCTAAAACTGCGCTGCCCTCGCTGCCCTCCCGCCTCCCATGGAAAGCACAAAAGGCAAAGATCCTGGGCTGGGATAAGAACAATTTATTGGGAACAGCAATGAGATAAGGAACAAACAGGAATAAAAACAATATTGTCAACAGAAAGGATAAGAAAAACTATTTACAGGGAAAAATACAACATCAAAAACTGTCTCTGCCTGGCCACGTATTTCATCCTGCCTGGAAAGGACATCCTTCTCCTCTGGGAGAGAGAGTCACTTTCCTGCCCCTGGCAATGTTCTGAGGTGGGAGTGAATGTAATGACAGGGCCATGGCCAGACCCTCACGTTCTTCCATCCCACATCAGGTCATTGGCAGGGGCAGGAAAAGAAGCGGGTGTCTTCCCAGCATGGATCACAGGGAACATGGATCACCAGGGCTCTTCCCAATCTGGCTTCTCCCATGGGGGATGAAGCTGGAGTGGTGCATGAAGCTGTTCCTGCAATCGAGGCACTTGCAGGGCTTCATTTACTGGTGGCTTCGTTGGTGTTTTGTCAAATGAGAGCTCTGGGTGAAGCTCTTCCCACACTGGGGACACGCATAGGGCCTCTCCCCAGTGTGGATGCGCCGGTGGGTGATGAGGGTGGAGTTGTACTTGAAGCCCTTTCCGCAGTCAGGGCAAAGGAAGGGCCTCTCCTGGGTGTGAATCCACTGGTGCCTGGCGAGATCAGAGCTGGTGTGAAACCTCTTCTGACACTGGGGACACTCGTAGGGCCTCTCCCCAGTGTGGATGCGCTGGTGCCTGATGAGGTGGTATTTCTGCTTGAAGCCCTTCCCACAGTCAGGGCAGTGGAAGGGCCTCTCCTCTGAGTGAATCCGCTCATGCAGGTGGAGACTGGAACTGGTCTGAAACCTCTTCTGACACTGGGGACACTCGTAGGGCCTCTCCCCATTGTGGATGCGTTGGTGGATGATGAGGGCAGAGCTGCAGCTGAAGCCCTTCCCACACTCCCCACACTCGTAGGGCCATTCCCCAGTGTGGATCATCTGGTGGCTGATCAGGGTGCTGCTCTGCCTGAAGCTCTTCCCACACTCCAAGCACTTGTGGGGCTTCTCCCCATTGTGAAGCTGCCCATGCACCACCAGCTCCGAGCTCTGGCTGAAGCTCTGTCCACCTTCCTGGCTCAGGGTGGGTCTTTCCTCCTCAGAGCACCCTGGGCTGGGTTTTGAGCCCCTCCTCCTGTGGGATCTCTGGGGCTTTTCCTCCACGTTAGAATTCTGCAGCGTGGAGCCACTCAAAATGGCCTCTTCCACGAGGTTCTGCTGTGGGGATTTGTCCTCCCTGGTCTCCATCCTCAGCTTCTTCCCTGGGGGAGGAAAGACAAGGAGAGGATGGGATTTGCCTCCGTGCCACAGGGAAGGGGAAGGAGATCCCCCCAGTGCATCCCCAGCAGGACGGGGTTGGCAGCAGGGTTGTCCTGCAGCCGCGGGCTGTGCTGGGCTGGGAGATGGAGCAGGAGAGAGGGGGAAACGGGCACTGACTTCCTCCTCACCTGCCTCGTTATCCCAGGGCTCCTTCCTCTTCCGCGCAGCCTCCTCCTCCATCCAGTCAAGGTTTGGGGATGGGAAATCCTGTTCTGGGAACCAAACAAAGGGTGCACACATTGTCTTTTTACAGGATTTAAGGGAAACCTGGGCAGAGTCTAAATCAGAATTAGAGTTTAATAAGAAAATGAAGATCAAAGAAATGCTACAGAAACACTGCCTTAAACTGACAAAGTCAGGATATAACCTGACACCCTGTTGCTCAAGGTGGTGGCAGCAGTCCCATTAAATGGTGGCTGAAGTCCTGTGGGAGTGATGAACGTGATTCTGTCCAAGCAGTGATCCTGTAGAAGGGTCTGGTCTTCCTCTGAAGGTCCAGTGGTGGTTCTGGAGCTCTTGTCCTCTGGGAATCCAGTAGGCAAGCTGCTCCTGGTGTTGCAAGGCTCAGCTTATATCCAGGTAGGAATGCTTGGATCCTCCCCCTGGGCGGAGCATCCCACAATGGGATGATGGAATTTTATCAGTCCTGCAGTGACACTCAATGGCCCATTCACAGAAGATCTCTCCCCTGGAGGGCGTTATCAGGGCTGAGGCATGGAAGAGATCAAGAACACTGCCCCACCTGTTTATAGCAGTTGATGAAGATGGGGATTGAAAACATGCATTTGGTTCCATCTTACACTGCAGCCTGAAACAGTGGGGGAATCCCTGCTCAGGGGGTGAACACCACCCCCCTTACCCAAACTGGCTCAGGTGTAAAACCCCCACCCCGGGAAGGCCACACACACAGGGGACAATGTCACACTTGCCCTGCTCCAGGGCAAATGGCATCTCTCTAATATTTTCTTAACCAGATTGCAAAATTATTTCGGCACAGTGAGTTCAGGGCACTGTTCTTTGACCCCAGTTGCCTTTGACAACAGCATGGTTCCTTCCTCTGAGGAGGTTGTGGGTCTCTCTGGAGGAACTCTTGGAAACTTGGATGCAGCTTCGTCTGAGCGACCTATGGGAGAACTGATGAGGAAAATGGCTGTTGTGGGACTGCAGTGTAAAGAAAATATTTTGTTGTCCCTCCTTGAAAAGTTTGTTAAAATCACTGGAGGAAATGGAGCAAATGATACCAGCAAGACTGACAAGGTTCATTCACCACATGGTGAGGAACGCAAGGCTGCTAAAAGTCCCACAAGAAGCCCAGCTCAAGTAGCTAGATTCCCAAATAACTACTGAATTCCTAGGGTTGGGTTTTTTGCCAAATGTGAGAATCATTATTCTCTTCATCCCTGTCACCTTTGTGACAGCTACACAGAGCTTCCACTTCCTTTTAATAATATCCGTAATGGGCCAAATTTACACTTTTCTTTAATTGTAACCTGCCAGCAGCTGAGCTGGAGCTGTGCAGGAACCAAGGAAACTTGGAATTGCCACAGAATTGCTTCTATTGTCAGCCGGTGCTGCGGCGGCCGTGGGGCAGAGGGGTGGGAAAGGGGGGTCCGGGGTGGCAGTGGAGGAAATGCCGGGCCCGGGGGCTGAGCACAGGGCTGAGCACGCAGAGATGGTTTTGTTCTTGCTGAGCTCGCACTGAGCCAAGGCCTGTCCTGCCCCTCATTCGGCCACGCTGGGGAGGGGCTGAGGGTGTGGGGGAGGTTGGGAGGGGACACAGCCAGGACAGGAGATCCCAGCTGACCCCAGGGATACCCCAGACCATAGGACATCATGATCAGTGCATGAAGTGTGGGGAACAAGGAGGAAGGGGGCACATTTGCAGTGAGGGTTTTGTCTCCCCAGGTAACACTTAAACAGGATTGGGCCCTGTTTCGCCAGTGGGCAGGGCCCGCACCAAAGACACAGACACCAACTTAACTTAAGGAACAGTGTAATTTAGATAATGCCAATTTGCAAAAAATTACAAAAATATTAGGTAGGCAAAGCAAATAATCATTAGTAAATAATTCCAAAAGAGAAGATGTTGAAATGAGTATCACACAACTGTCCATTTCTGGCTGCAGGCTCTGGAGATTCTATCTCTGCCTTCAATCAGGGTTGCATTCCCTAAAGAATCCTGGTACCAAATCCTGCTTTCCAAGGCTGGAACAGTGTCTCAGGTTTAGCTGGGTGTGTATTCAATTACCCTCTATTAAAGGTGGGGCAATTATCATCTGTTAATTGAGCAGTTTACTTTATCTCTTCCAGATGAATCCTCCCTCCAGGGAGATATCTTCTGTAAATGGGCCATTGAGTGTCACTGATAAAAATTCCATCATCCCATTGTGAGAACCTCTGCCCAGAGGGAGGAGGGAGGAGCCATTCCTACATGGATATAATCTGAGAATGTGAACAACAGAGTCAGCCTTCTCCCACAAGATTCCCAGAGGAGCAGCTTTCAGCTCCACTGGATCCCAGAGGAAGACCAGGCCAATCGACGCCACAACTGGACCTTCAGAGGAAAACTCCACCCTCCTACAGGATCACTGCTCCAACAGAACCACACCTGTCACTGCAGGAGCACTGCAGCCACCATTTAACAGGAGTGCTACCAACACTCTGACCCACAGGGTGTCAGGTCATATTCTTACTCCGTAAGTAGTTTTTAGTACTACCGCATTTGTAGATTTAATTTTCCTTCTGAAGAACTGTTATTCCTATTCCTATAGACTTTGCTTGACAGCCTCTTGTTTTGAAAATTATAATTCCAAGTGAAGGGATAAACATTTTCCATTTCAAGGGAGTCTCCTGCCTTCCTTAGCAGACACCTGTCTTTTCAAACTGACACAATGCCCTGGGACAGCCAGGCAGGTGAGGAGGAAGTCAGTGCCCCTTTTCCCCTCTCTCCTGCTCCATCTCCCAGCCCAGCACGACCCCCGGCTGCAGGACAACCCTGCTGCCAACCCCGTCCTGCCGGGGATGCATTGGAGGAATCTCCTTCCCCTTCCCTGTGGCACGGAGGCAAATCCCATCCTCCCCTTGTCCTTCCTCCCTCAGGGAAGAAGCTGAGGATGGAGACCAGGGAGGACAAATCCCCACAGCAGAACTTCGTGGAAGAGGCCATTTTGAGTGGCTCCACGCTGCAGAATTCTAACGTGGAGGAAAAGCCCCAGAGATTACACAGGAGGAGGGGCTGCAAACCCAGCCCAGGGTGCTCTGAGGAGGAAAGACCCACCCTGAGCCAGGAAGGTGGACAGAGCTTCAGCCAGAGCTCGGAGCTGGTGGTGCATGGGCAGCTTCACAATGGGGAGAAGCCCCACAAGTGCTTGGAGTGTGGGAAGAGCTTCAGGCAGAGCAGCACCCTGATCAGCCACCAGATGATCCACACTGGGGAATGGCCCTACGAGTGTGGGGAGTGTGGGAAGGGCTTCAGCTGCAGCTCTGCCCTCATCATCCACCAACGCATCCACACTGGGGAGAGGCCCTACGAGTTTCCCCAGTGTCAGAAGAGGTTTCACACCAGCTTCCAGATCCTCCAACACCAGCGGATTCACTCAGAGGAGAGGCCCTTCCTCTGCCCAGACTGTGGAAAGGGCTTCAAGCACAGCTCCACCGTCATCACCCACCGGCGCATCCACACTGGGGAGAGGCCCTACGAGTGTCCCCAGTGTGGGAAGAGCTTCACCAGCAGCTCTCATTTTACAAAACACCAACGGAGCCACCAGTAAGGGAAGCCCTGGAAATGCCTCGATTGCAGGAACAGCTTCATGCACCACTCCAGCTTCATCCCCCATGGGAGAACCCACGTTGGTCAGAGCCCTGGTGATCCATGTTCCCTGTGATCCATGCTGGGAAGACACCTGTCCCTTTTCCTGCCCCTGCTATTGCCATGATGTGGGAATGTGGGATGGAAGAACGTGAGGGTCTGGCCATGGCCCTGTCATTACATTCACTCCCACCTCAGAACATTGCCAGGGGCAGGAAAGGGACTCTCTCTCTCTCTCTCTCCCTGAGGAGAAGGGTGTCCTTTCCAGGCAGGATGAAATACGTGGCCAGGCAGAGACAGTTTTTGATGTTGTATTTTTCCCTGTAAATAGTTTTTCTTATCCTTTCTGTTGACAATATTGTTTTTATTCCTGTTTGTTCCTTATCTCATTGCTGTTCCCAATAAATTGTTCTTATCCCAGCCCGGGATCTTTGCCTTTTGTGCTTTCCATGGGAGGCGGGAGGGCAGCGAGGGCAGCGCGGTTTTAGCGGGAGCAGGAAATTGGGGAATCCCATTCCTGAAGCCCGGCCCCTGGAAACCGAGCATCCCAGCTGGTGCCAGCCCTGGTGGCCATGGCAGCAGCCTTGGGAGCGGGTCCCTGGCTGGGGCTGTGGGAACCTCTTCCCTCTGGTGCCCAGGGACAGGAGTGGAGGGAACGGCTGCAGCTGAGTCGGGGCAGGCTCAGGTTGGATGTCAGGAAAAGGTTTTTGGCCAGAGGCTGCTGGGGCCCTGGCCAGGCTCCCCAGGGCAGGGTCCCAGCTCCAGGGCTCTCTGAGCTGCAGCAGCGTTTGGCCAGCGCTGCCAGGCCCAGGCTGGCATTGTTGGGGTGTCCTGTGCAGGGCCAGCAGTTGGACTGGAGGATCCTGATGGGTCCCTCCCAGCTCAGCCAATTCTGTGCTTCTGGGATCCCATCAGCCTGGGGATGGGGCTGCCAATGGTTGCCATGGCAACGGGCTCTGGCTGCAGGCCTGAGCTGGTGTCCATGGCAACCACCCCTGGCATGGGGTCTCCATGGAGCTGCCAAGGGACTGCGCATAGCAACAGGGGGCTGGTGATGGCTGCCATGGAAACTGAGCATAGCAACAGGGTCCTGGTGATGGTTGCCATGGAAACTGACCATAGCAACAGGGGGCTGGTGATGGTTGCCTGCTAAGGATCAGATTTGTCACAGGCCCTCAGAGGGGTTCCATGGGGACATTACAAGAGTCTCCAGGCTCTTCCAGAGCTGGAATGTCACACACAGAGACAGGGGCTCCATGGAGACCTCCCAGGCCTTTCTGGGGATGGTAAAGAGCCCTGAGGTCAGAGGCAGTCACAGCCATTCCATGGTGACATCCCAGGGCACCTTGGGCTGCAAAGGCACCCATCTGTCACAGGCACTCACGGGGGCTCCACGGTGACATCCCAGGAGTCCCCAGGCTGCCAAAGGGCCGGGATGTCCCAGGCACTCACAGGGGTTCCTGTCATGGACACAGTGGGAGCTTCAGGCAGCGTTTATTAGGGAAGCTCCTGTTGGGTCATGAGGTGCAGAAACGAGCCCCAATAACCCCCACAGATCGCCAAATGTCACCACAGAATCAGAGATGACTCAGACTCAGATCAGAAGGCTAAGGGCTAAAAGCCACCTGTTTTTTCAATCCCCTTCTTTTATATCTTGGTTTTCTACAGGTGGACCTCACTGGTCATTTAATCAACACATTTCACGTGATTGGCCAATTAAGACAACATCCTTCAGTAAACAACTTTATGAAAAAAAGCCAACTTATTAGAAACATTGTCAGGGCACCAGTTATTGATGTTTGTTTTCTGTTGGGCCTTTCTGGGGGCTCCCTGGATGGGGGAAACCCTCCAGTAGCAGTTCTGTGCCAGGTAAAAGGAGATGCACGGGACTTTTTCAATCTTCAGCTTCGCGTTTATTGTTATCTTATCTAAAGTTTTGCATTGCTGTCCACACCAGGCTCAGCATGCTGGAAAAGCACCGCAAAATGGCCCCAAAATGTACGGTTTCAAGGTCTTTTAAAGTTTTTTCATCCAATTAACTCTTAAAACGTACATTATTTCTACTTATTGACCACTAACTCATCCTTTGACTGTCCACATGACCTCTGCACTGTGCTTTTCTTGACCAATCATCCTGTGCCACCAACACTGCAGAAAATGGAATAGATATAGAAGACAGGGACTACACCCAAATTCCTGCATCTTGCTTCCTACCTACACCATACTAAAAATCCCAAAACCTAAATTTCTCACCCAAGTGACATGCTGTACTACCCTCTAATCTATTTCACACTTTGGTAAATTCTAATCTATCTCAAAGTCTTGGAAGTCCTCTCCATGGGCAAAGGTTCAAGGCAGTGTTTCTCTGGGGGTCAGGATTCCTCAAGGCAGACAGAGAAATATTCCCTGTACCCTAGATTCCTTCACATTTAACCTTAAAAACTTTAAAGATTTTAAGTTACCCAAAGATGTTCCAGGTAAGTAGGATTAGAAGGAGAAGAAATAGAGACCAACAGAAAGACAGAAGATCCATAGAAAGACACACACATGGGTAACAACAGCTCATGTTCCAGCATCACCAACAAAAGGAACCCCAAGAAAAGACAGGCTCCAGACCCTGGGCTGGCCTCATGCTCCGGCTTTTAAGCCCCTGGGCCTTCATGGGCCCCGCCCCTGGGGTGGGACTGCCAGTAGCTTGTCCAATCAGAGACAGGATAGATGCATCTGTTAGTGTGTGATTGATTGACAGCTCAGCCAATTAGAGAGGGGTTAGCACCGCCCCTGCTGTGTGATTGACAGCTCTGCCAGGCCAGGGCTGGGGGCGGGGCTCTGTCCCACCACAAACCAAAGCCTGACCTGGCCCTGGCCCCACATGGAACAGGTCTGCCTGGTTTGGCCTCCTGGGGGCTGTCTGACAGGTCCCACTGAATTTGACATGTCAGGGGCCATTTCCCATCTAACCTTGAAGCACTGGGGCTCTGTGCTTTTATTCCTATACGAAAGAACTGTCTTTCTTCTCTAGGCACCCATGGCCAATATTGGGTTTCTGCATCTAAAATTCTGTATATCCAAGGTTTACTTCCAGACAAAATCTGCCCATACAGTCAAGTCTGGCCAGCCTTGGCCCCTGGTGACTGCCTCTCATCTGCCCCTGCACCACTGGGGCTCACTTGTTTCCTTCCTATGGAGACCATTGTGACACTGTGGAGTGTTGTGGAGCCAATGGGCCATGGTGACACTGCAGGCCCTTGTGGAACCTGTTACACTGTAGGAACTTGTGGAACCAAGGGGATCCTTGTGACCCTGCAGGGTACCATGGATCCAAGGGGCCACTGTGACACTGTGGGGCCTCGTGGAACCAAGGACATCTTTGTGGCTCTGCTGGGCCGCATGGTCCCAAGGGGCCAGTGTGAAGCAGCAGGGCTTTGTGGGGCCAAGAGGCCATTGCTGCATTTCAGGGCCTCATGGAGTCAAAGGGCCATTATGATCCTGCAGGGCCGTTGTGATCCTGCAGTGGATCCATGGAGAGCATTGTGGCATCGCAAGGCCCCATGGAATCATGGAGACCATTGTGACCCTGCAGGGCCTCATGGAAGGAAGGGGCCATTGTGACACTATGGGAACTTGTGGAACCAAGGGGATCATTGTTGCACAACTGGGCCCCAATGGAACCAAGGGGCCATTGGACACAGCCAGGCTTCATGGAACCAATAGACCATCATGACACTGTGGGGCCTTGTGGAACCATGGAGACCATGAAGATCCTTAAGGACTTGTGTAATCAAGGGGCCATTGTGACACCTTAGGGCCCATGGGAGCAAGGAGCCATTGTGCCACTGCAGGGCCCTGTGGAACCAAGGGAACATGAAACAGGTGTGGCTGCCTTGGCCTCCCAGGGGTCACCTGACAGGTCTGGCTGACCTTGGAATGTGGAAGGCCACTCCCATCTGCTCCTGAAACACTGGGGCTCTGGGCTCTTCTTTTTATGGAAAAGAACTGTCCATTTTTTCCAGGTGTCCATAGCCAAAATTAGGATTCCACCTCCAAATTTCTGTGTATACAATGGTTACTGCCAGACAAAAGCTGCCAGGACAGACAAGTCTGGCTGGTCTTTGATTCCTGAGTGCCAGCACTCACCTCTTTTCCAAACACTGGCAGGGGCTCTGTGCTTTTCTTTGTATGGTAGACAAACATCCCTCTTCCCTAGGCACAAATGTTTGAAATTAGGACTCTGCATTCATAAGTTCAAATATCCAAGGTTTGCTCCAAGCAAACCTGCCAGGACAGACAGGTCAGGCTTGCCTTGGCCTCTGGTGGTTGCTGTTCATCAGCTCCTGAAACATGGGGGCTCCATGGTTTCCTTCATTTGGAGACCAATGTGACACTTGGGAGCCTTGTGAAATGAAGGGGCCATTGTGACACTGCAGAGCACCATGGATCCAAGGGACCATTGTGACACTGTGGGGCATCGTGGAACCAACGACTTTATTGTGGCTCTGTTGGGCCGCATGGTCCCAAGGGACCAGAGCAAAGCAGCGGTGTGGGAGTTAGCCCAGCTGTAACTCAGAGTCAGACAGATTTTACTCCGAAAGGATTAGGCATGATTTTCAAGCCCTGGGATTCATTTGTTTAACTTAGGGTAAGCTTGAGAGTTCCTCCATTACCCTTTAGTGTTGCTATGCTAACTTGTCCAAGTTCTATTCCCCTATTGGTTACTTGTTTCCCCTATAGGGCTATTGTTCTAGAGTGTTCTACCCTCAAGTGTACATGCTGTTTCTTCCCCTTTGTCTCGGGTCTTTGGATCCTGCCCCTCATACTGTTCTCGACTTCTCCATGTTTATTGTTTTTCACCCTGTGTTATTAAAGTTCCTTTTAAACAACTCCATTGATCCTGCTCCTTTTCATTTTTGCCACCCTCACCCTGAAGTCAGGGAACCAGAGAGGTTTGTCACAGCCACCCTCATTGTGACCTTTGGCGCCCCAACAGGGACCATGACACTCAGGGCTCCCTGTGTCAGTCACGTCAGCTGGGGTTAGCTGATGGATAGGCCAGTGCTCCCCGGGATTTTGGATTGTGCTGAGCCCGGCAGATTCATCGTTGCTTCAAGGGACCTTGGCCAGGATCGGCAGGGACAATGACAGTTTCACCTGCATAGGATTGCAGGTGGGTTTGGGGAAATGCAAGACATTTATTGCCCATTTTGCCACTGTGTTTTTACAGTATGAACCAACGTCCCATAATTGATTTGGGGTGTTTGGTGGCTCTTCCCCCTCAAGTGGACACAGAGAAAAATGGGCAGCCAAATGTCCAAAGTAGAAAGGAGCATAAATGGGTGCTTTAATTCTCACTCATCATGATTCATTCAAAGAATGAATTAAAATCAATCATGAGGTGGATCATTAAAAATTTTCCAGATGCCTCTGCTGACGAAATCCATACCATTGAATTATTGGACTCAGTGGGAGTTAAATTGTACAACCTTTCGATCAAAATGGACCCCATTGCACCCCGCATGCTCCCCATCTTCCACACCATCCTTGAGACCCTTCACCAGCAAGCAGAGTGTTGAAAACTCAATCCGTTGGTCACTCCTAACTCAGGACCTCCCCTCAAACCTGCCTTTCTCAGACCTTCCACGATGGTCCGAGATGGCAATGGCCACGCTGTCTTAGAGCATCATGCCCTGGAGACTCAAGATGAAAGGAGCCCGAATGTGGCTCAGGAGCTCGACCATCCTCCCTCCATCTTGGCTCCTCCACTTCCTGCTGCCACAACCTTCTCTTCCACCCTGAACGATCCTCCAGACTCCACGCCCACAACTGCGGGTCACGCCCCCACTGTCAATCATTCCACCTTCACCCTGGGCCTTGCTCCAGAACTCCACCCCAGAAGTCCGCCATCCTAGATCAAGGCCCTTCCTCCCCAACACCTGACAAAATGGCAGCGCCCTCTCCCTCACCCTCCAGCAACAATATAACACCATGATCAAAGATAAGAAGCCCAGCTGTCACACTATTTCTAACCCAAATACTTCTGGTCCAAGTTATTCTTCCTCCCAAGAAGAAAGTTTCGACTCCCCAGAGCCACCTTGCCCTTCAACCCCAGAAGATCCCTGGGAAAGGATCTGGAAGGAAGCAGTTAAGGAAGGAGACTGGCAGATAGTCTCGAAACTCCTTGTTGCCCCCATATGTTATGAAAGAAGGGGGCAGAATCCCAGGGATCAGCCATTGGTTTATGGGGAAATCAAGGATCTGTGTAGGGCAGCTAAAGACCATAGGAAGGACTTACCTTGTTTTAATGGCCTAATGAGGGAAATGTTTACAGCACATCTTAACCCCCTATGATTTAAAATATATTATGACCATGTTCTTGTCACCTATAGAATACACCCTGTGGGAAGAGGGATGGAAACGTTTGCTAAATGGATTAATAGAAGACTGTGCTAATAATGAGGCAAGGGCACAACTGACAATCAACCATCTAGCTGGAGAAGGACCACATAGCCTGCCAGATGATCAAGCAGCAGGTATCCCCAGAAGACCATTGGATGATATAAAAAAAAATGGTTTTGAATGCTTGAATCCAGGTACCGGATGGTACCACCTCCAGTTTGGACTATGTAAACATAAGACAAGAACCTGGAGAGCACTACATGAAATTTATTGATCACCTTAAACAGGCACTAGAGAAACAAGTCCGGAATGAAAGGACTCAAAATGAATTACTAAAATGGTTGGGGGTAGCCAATGCCAACCCAGAATGTAAGAAAGTGCTGTGTGCCCTTCCACTAGAGCTGGAACCCACACTCCTGCAGATGACTGAGGCCTGAAATTTCCTCAGCACAACAGAACACAGAGCAGCTGTACAAGCCCAGGCCATCGGGCAAGGAGTTGTAGAAGCCCTAGGGCCCATGCAATTCCCCTTTAAGGGGGCCCAGCAACATCTACAGGGCCCAAAAATATATTTCCAGTGTGGTCAACAAGGACGTTTTAGAAAAGATTGTCCCCAAGGAGGAGGGGCCTATCCGGTCCCTAATGGATTATCAACATCAAATTAGGTGGAATTTCTCAAAAGGTAACTACACCAAGCAGCCAAAAACTGCCATTGGAGTGCAAGGTGGCCTCAGGCTATGGCACAAATGTTCAAGCCAATGATGCCTACAATCGCTGAATTGTACACCCATTACAGATAATGTAGCCCTAAACTCCAGCACCTCATCTCCCATTTGCCAACCACCTTACCACCAGGAGCAAAATTGAAGTTGGTGAGTCTGGAATCTGTTGTTTTAACTGATTATTTTGCCCATGAAATATCAACAGGACAGCTGGGGCCCGAAGATCAGCCCTGTGAACTATTAATTTTAGTAAACTACCAATCAAGCACTGAAGGATTTTTTTGTATTGCCATCCATACTATCAATGTCCTCACAATGAGAAATTACAGTGTTGGCCCTGTCTCCCAACCCACCTTGTTTTATACCCCAAGGACTAACAATTGCCCAAGCAGGATGCTGATGACACTTCACTAGGGATGTGATAAATCATGATTGACCAAAAATCACCTGCACTCTGGAACTTAACAGTGAAAAGATTGTTTTGACAGGGCTTGTGGACATGGGAGCAGACGTGACAGGTATCTCACGTTCCAAGTGGGCTCCTAACTGGGCATTTACAGCTACTGCAGGAATATTGTCCGAGATTGGAGGTGACCGTGACAGTGTCCGAAGTGCAGAACTTATTAACATCAAAGGACCTGAAGGCCAAATTGCCACAACGAGACCATTTGTGATAAAGGACCTTGGTGTGTCCCAGATAAGAACATCAAGCCCTACCTGGAGCCACTGAGTGTGGATTCTGCAAAGGCACCCCCAAGTCCACCCCAAGACAAAACCCACCAGACAGTGACTCTAGCACCTGGACTAGACAATTCTTTTGAAGATGACACGTAGGAAGCTTCTACTCACATTCCTCAGCCTGTTTGCAACCATGCTCCTCGCGAGTGGATGGGTAGCCCTCAAAAACACAAAGCACAGTGTATGGATAACTCTAGCTAAAGCCATGAAACAAGACACCCTGTGCCTGTCTGTCGCTAGCCCTGATGACCCCTTCTCCACCTGCCTACTGGAGTTGCCTACAGATGTCTGGCCAATACCTGAGGGTGCCATTTGCAGTATGCCAGGGGACAATCCTGACGGCAAATAGAAGTGCAACCCTGTCGGTGCTTGGGACTACTGGACCCAGAATCTCCTGCATGCACCACTCGAACTCAGGGGGTAGAAATTCTCAGCTCTGTAAAAATGGACTTTTGTGTAAGGTTTTATTACTGTCTGAGATGGGAAGAGGGCGAAAGACACAAAATTACAAGAAAAAAGAAACTATCAGGAGAGATATCTCCCCATACCATCCCACTTACAAAAACCAGACCTGATGGTGTAATTACACCTCTCCCATAATTTCTTGGTCCAGTAGCTACCCACTCCAGTTGCTGCAGGGTGTGTTTCTTATTTGCAAGGATAGAGCATGGCCTGGTGTCCCTTCACACATCAAAGGCAGACCTTGTAGCTTGGGGAGGCTTACCTTGCTGGAACCCAACACAAAAATGATTAATGGCCAGAGAAACAGAGCAAAAAGATCTACACACTACATGGAATCTGATTGCAAAAATAATGTCATCTATTGGAGTCAAAACAAAAGAATAGCAGCCTCCATCTTACTACCTTGGGTGGCTGCAGCTAAAGCTTTAGGGCAATCAGACCATCCTGGGTGCCTGTTGAGTAAGCAAACCAATGCTGCCTCCCTCACATTGAGTGGCTGCTCTCAGACACAGAGACCATCAGACACGCCACCTTGCAGAACAGCGATAGAGTTTTTACTATGGGCACAGGGGCATGGCTGTGTAGACTCTGAGGGCATGTGCTGCATGAACCTCTCCAGCCACAGTGAGTCAATCCACAAGAGCATTCAGGTACTGAAGGAAGGGTTCAAGAAGCTTCAAGTGGAAAACAAAGACTGGTTCAATACACTCTCCCAGTCCAAGGGACTAAAGGGTTGGGTAATGTCTAGCTAAAACAGGACTATTAATTCTCTTAGTTGTTGTTATTGTGTTGTTAATGGTCCCACGTTTGTTTGAATGTTTTTAGAAGGTCTTACAAAATCCTTTCAGGTCCATCTTTGTTGTAAAACAGGAAGGCAGAAGATACCCAACACAGGCTCCTCGTGGACTCCTTGGAGGAGAGAATTGGAGGCCAGGATGGCACAAAAACCTCTCAGAGACTCAGTGTGGGAAGGAAAATCTTCAAAAGTATCTAAAAGTATTCTTAAATCCATAAAGTACCTTAAAAACCTTGAGTATCTCAAGGCATTAATGAGCCCCACTGAGTGTCAGTACAAAGCTCTCAAGGGATTCGTTAAAGCAGATAATTGGGGCCATGATTGCACAAACCTCTCACAGAGTCTGTAGCAAAAGGGAAACACCAAGTACCTTAAAATAACTGAAGTACCATGAAGCATTAATGAGCCCCACTGAGTGTTGTTACTGACAAAGCCTCTCCAGGGACTAATTACAGCAGATAATTGGAGGCCATGATTGGAGAAACCTCTCAGAGACTCCAAGGCAAAAGCCAAAGCCAAAGTCCTTTGAAAAACCTGCAGTCCCTGCAGGGAGCATGAAGGAGCCCCCAGGGCCATGGCTGAGCAAGGCTCCCCAGGGACTCCTTGCAGCAGATCCTTGAGGCCACTGGGATGTGGGCTAGGGGGGGATGCTGAGGGCAGCACAAGGGGCTGACAGTGCCCAGCCTGGCTGGGGCTGGGCCAGGAGGCCCCAGGGCCTCAGGACAAGGTGTCTCCTCCCAGCCCTTGCTGGAACAGACCCTGCTGTGCCCCAGGGCACCAAGACTTGGCTTCTCTTTGTCCCCACCTGTCAGCACTGCCTGCAGTTCTCTGCTCTGCCTGGGGCCTGGGGACACTTGCTCAGTCGTGTCCCTCTCTGGGACCCATTAAAAGTCCAAGAAACTTTGGAGTTGGATTCTGCCTTGGAGTTCTGGAGAGATTTCTTCAGCTCCCTCTCAGGGACTGATGTTCAGGGCCTGAGCACAAAGCCCCAGAGGCTGATTAAAGTCCTTGTGCTGTGTCTGTGCTGCTGAGCTGGGCTGGGCTCCTGGCACAGAGGCAGCTCCTGGTCACCAAGAAGAGCTTCAAAAGCACATTTCTCTGGATGAGCAGCTCTTCTGCCAGCCCAGCAGGGCTGGGGCACTGCCTGCAGCCAGCGCAGGCACAGCACAGAGGCACAGAGAGCTTCAATCAGTCAGGGCTGGGAAGGGGCTGAGAAGTGCCTGGGGCACAATCACTGCCAGCCCTTGGCACAGGAACCTCTGGCTGCAGGACAATGCAGCTGCAGCTCCTGGAGCCATCTCCTCAAGCTGGAACATCCCAATGCCTGCAGAGCCTGTGAGTGCATTCTCTGATTGTCTCTTGTGCAGAGCAGCCAGGGGTGCCCAGGGCTGTCCTGCAGAGCAGGGTCCTGCAGCCCAGGGCGCTGTGCTGGGGCAGGGACTCTGCTGCCTGCCAGGGACAGCTCTCAGCCAGCCCTGGCAGCTGCTCCCAGCACTGGGGGACAAGATCTGGGTGGCAGGAGACAGCTGGTGAGGCTTGGAAGTGTTCTCCTTGTGTGGGGAGGATGCAGCATTGTTCAGGACTGCTCCCAGCATGGCATTGAACTGCAGAACATTTCCAAATACATCACACAGGGAGCCCAGCAAGGACGGGGCTGCATAAAAGGGAAAATCCTGCTTTATTTATCTATTGCTCGGAGTTGCCATGATGGTAAATCCTGCGTAGATGTTCAGCTCTCAGTTCAGGTCGAGAAGTAATAAAAAAAAATTCTATTGGATTTGAATAAACTCGGCAGTGACAGAAATCAGCACAGGGCCCCTCACAGGCAGCATCAGTGTCCCTTTTCCAGCCTCCTCAGGGTTGCTCTGGTGTTGCCATCAGAGCCTGCAGAGTCAGAGCTGCCCCTGGGCAGTGCCTGAACTGGGTGGGCTCTGCAGGGCAGAGCTGAGCCCCCAGGGCTGGGCTGGGCTCTGGCAGCACTGGCAGGGCCCAGCCCTGGGCACAGGGAAGCAGCTGCTGGCAGGGACAGCTCCAGGCAGCAGAGCCCTGGGCAGGCAGTGGGGGGAAAGTGCCCCCAGGCTCTGCTGGGATATTTCAAGTCCTCTCCAAACCCAACTATTCCATGATTACTTTTCTTACAGATCCCCATGCCAAGACATCACAGCAAATGTCCAACAGCAGCTCCATCAGGCACTTCCTCCTGCTGGCATTGGCAGACACGTGGCAGCTGCAGCTCCTGCACTTCTGCCTCTTGCTGGGCATCTCCCTGGCTGCCCTCCTGGGCAACGGCCTCATCATCAGCGCCGTAGCCTGCGGCCACCACCTGCACACGCCCATGTTCTTCTTCCTGCTCAACCTGGCCCTCACTGACCTGGGCTCCATCTGCACCACTGTTCCCAAAGCCATGCACAATTCCCTCTGGGACACCAGGAACATCTCCTACACTGGATGTGCTGCTCAGCTCTTTCTCTTTATGTTCTTCATCTCAGCAGAGCTTTCCCTCCTGACCATCATGTGCTACGACCGCTACGTGTCCATCTGCAAACCCCTGCACTACGGGACCCTCCTGGGCAGCAGAGCTTGTGCCCACATGGCAGCAGCTGCCTGGGCCAGTGCCTTTCTCAATGCTCTCGTGCACACGGCCAATACATTTTCCCTGCCTCTGTGCCATGGCAATGCCCTGGGCCAGTTCTTCTGTGAAGTCCCACAGATCATCAAGCTCTCCTGCTCACACTCAAACCTCAGGGAACTGGGACTCATTGTAGTTAGGCTTTGTTTATCATGTGGCTGTTTTGTGTTCATTGTTTTCTCCTATGTGCAGATCTTCAGGGTCGTGCTGAGGATCCCCTCTGAGCAGGGACGGCACAAAGCCTTTTCCACCTGCCTCCCTCACCTGGCTGTTGTATCCCTGTTTGTCACCACAGGCACATTTGCCTACCTGAAGCCTCCCTCCATGTCCTCCCCATCCCTGGATCTGGCCCTGTCAGTTCTGTACTCAGTGGTGCCTCCAGCCCTGAACCCTCTCATCTACAGCCTGAGGAACCAGGAGCTCAAGGCTGCAGTGTGGAGACTGATGACTGGATGGTTTTGGAAACATTAAACTGCTGGCAAATTTCTGCAAATCACTTGTAATAAAACTCAACTTTGATATTTCTTCTTGGTTTCATTTCCTTTGTTTTCACTTTTACTTTTCCTTTGTTTTACATTTTTCATATTGTCAATGAAGAAAAGCCATTCCTTGTGCAATTTCTCATTTTGTTTCTCTCCACCTTCCCCGTTGCCACAGACTGTGGCAATGAGGGGTTGTGCTCTCAGTGGCTTTAAAGGAACTAAAGGACCTCCCAGCAGAGTTTTCTGCAGAGATGCCCTTTTGTTGCCTTCTCTGGAGCTGCAGCAGCAATGTCTGTGTGCAGAGCTGGGGCAGATCAGTGCTGGCACAGCAGCTCTGCTCCTGCTGGCCACATCATTCCTGATCCAGGCCAGGAGCCATTGGCCTTCTTGCCCACCTGGGCACACTGCTGCCTCATGTCCAGCCTGCTGTCCATCAGTCCCTGCAGGTCCCTTTCTGCCTGGCTGCTGTCCTGGAACTCTGTCTCCAGCCTGTAGCACTGGGGCCAAATATCAGGGTCTGGCACTTGGATTTGTTAAACCTCACCTTGTTGGATTCATCCTCTGGATCCAGCCTGTCCAAGTCACTGTGCAGAGCCCTCCGACCCTACAGCAGATCAAATCTCACATCCAGCTTGGTGACATTTGCAAAGATGTCCTTGGTTCCATGGGGCCCCTCAGTGTCACAGTGGCCTCTTGGTTACACTAGGCCCTGCACTGTCACACTGCTCTCCTTGGTTCCATGGGGCCTCAAAATGTGACCATGGTCCCCTTGGTTCTATGGGGCTTCACAGTGTCACAATGTTCTCATTGGTGCTGCAGTTCCACAGTGGCCCCTTGGTTCCATGGGGCCCCAGGGTGTCACTAAGGCCCCATGGCCACATGAGGTCCCACACTGTCACCATGGTCTATGTGGTTCAACAAGTCCCCTCAGTGTCACAAAGGACTCCTCGTTTCCACGAGGCCACACAGTGTCACAACGTTCTTCCAGATCCCTTGAGGCCCCATCGTGTCGCAGTGGCCCCTTGGTTACACAGGATCCTGCAGTGTCACAGTGTCCCCTTGGTGCCATGAGGCCCCGCAGTGTCAGAACGGCCCCTTGGTTCCACTGGGCCCTGCAGTCTCCCAATGGTCTCCTTGGTTTTGCAGTGTCAAAATGGTGAAACCCCTTGGTTACACGAGGCCCTGCAGTGTCACAATGGCCTCTGTGGTTCCACGAGGACCCAGACTGTCACGGGGCACTCCCTGGGTCCATTTGGCCCCACAGCACCACAATGGACCCCTGGATCTGTGGGGCTGCACGGTGTCACCATGGTCCTCTTAGTTCCACGAGGCCCTGCAGTGTCACAATGGCCCCAGAGTGTCCCAATCATTACAGAATGAGAGAATCAAATAGGCTGGAAAAGACCTTTGGGATCATCAAGTCCAACCAATGCCCTAATACTGCCTTGTCACCCAAGCCATGCCACTGAGTGCCACTGGAGAGGGACAGTGACTCTGCCACCTCCCCCCTGGCCAGCCCATTCCAGTTCCCACTCACCCTTTCTGTGAAGAACTCCTTCCTATTGTCCAGCCTGAGCCTCCCCTGGTGCAGCTTAAGGCTGGGTCTTCTTGTCCTGCCCTGCAGCAGATCCACACTCACACCCAGCTTGGTGCCATCTGCAATTTGTGAATTCTGGACTCGATCCCCTCACCCAGATCATCAGTGAAGATATTAAACAGGACTGGGCCCAGCACAGATCCCTGGGGACAGCACCAGTGCCTGGACACCAGCTGGGTGCAGCACCATCCCCACCACTCTCTGGGCCCAGCCTCCAGCCAGCTCTTAAATCTCCCAGTGAGGGGGGAACCTGCCCAAGCCGTGGGCTGCAGCTTTTCCAGGGAATGCTGTCAGAGACAGAGTCAAAGGCTCTGCTGGAGTCCAGGCACACAACATCCACAGCCTTTCCCGCATTCACAGGTGGGTCACCTGGGCATAAAAGGAGACCAGGTTGGTCAGGCAGGACCTGCCACCCCTAAATCCACTGAGCTGGCTGGCTCTGATCCCTGGGCCATCCTGTGGGTGCCCTGTGATGGCACTCAAGGTGATCTGTTCCATAACCTTGCCGGGCACCCAGGTCAGGCTGACAGGCCTGGAGTTCCCCAGCTCCTCCTTCCAGCCCTTCCTGGGGATGGGCTCACACTGGCACCTCCAGTGCTCTGGGCCCTCCCTGCTGAGCCAGGACTGATGGAAAATGATGGAGAGCAGCCTGGGGAGCTCATCCACAGCTCCCTCATCCCCCTGGGATGGATCCCATCTGATCCCATACACCTGTGAGCACCTGAGTGGCTCAGCAGGTCCCCAGCTGCTTCCTCCTGGATTCCAGGGGGCTGTTCTGCTCCCTGTGCCCATCTACGAGCTCAGGAGAACACTTGTCCTGAGGACAGCCTGTCCTAATATTGAAAATTGAGACAAACAAGGTGTTAAGTAGCTCAGCCTTTTCCTTATCTTTAGTTACTACATTCCCCACTGCATCCAGTGAAGAGTAGAAGTTCTCCTTCTCCCTCCTTTTGCTATAATTTTTTTAAAAAAACCATTTTTATTTTATTACAGAAGCTGAAAGGTTAAGTTCTGACGGAGTTTTCAAGTATCAACTTTTTTTTCTGCATAACCTAATGACATCCTTAAACACTTCCTGAGTTGTCAGTCCATTTTCCCCTTTTCCCACAAAAGCTCCATGGGCAGCCAGGCCAGTCATTTTCCTCACTAGCTCATCTTTTGCCACACTGCAACAGGCAGCTCCTTCCCCCTTAAGATTACTTCCTTGAAATGCGTTCATTCTTCCTGGAACCCGTTTGTTTTTAAGGGCTGTTTCCCTTAAAAAATCAGTACCTGATTTGGTACTAACCCAAATCAGCATCCTGAACAGGCCAAAGTCTGCCCCTCCTAATTCCAGTGTAGAGGTTTTGTTGCTGCCCCTCCTTCTTTCTCAGAACACTGAAAACTTGATTATTCCATGGTCACTGTGCCCCAGGCAGCCTCTGAGCCCCACATCTGCCCCCAGCCCTTCTCTGTCTGTGAACAGCAGCAGACAGAGCTTTCCTTGGCAGTGGGAGTGTTACCAAAGATTCGGTAAACCAGAAAACTCTTTTTAGCCCCAATGTAGCATTAAGAAGCAGCATTCTTTATTCTGCTGGATGCACGGGGGATAGCTCCTCTCAAAGCCATGCAGGCTGAGTACAGGAAAGTTTCTGTTTATTTTCTGTATTTTGCTCACATATTCATTGATTCTCCTGGAATAAACATACAGATGATAATCATTTCCCCAAAGTAATTAAGGTATTCCCCCTCCCCTTTACCCATGTGTTTTTCTGTCCTGGGGGTCTCTCTGGTGGTCCCTGGTGGTCGTGGACCCCAATGTTCCAGTGGGTCTGGCTGAGCTGGCAGGACACTGAGGCTGCTGAACTTCCAGTTCCCCTTCTCACACAATGGGCCTTGTGTGGTTTCCATAGGCCTGGGGATGTGGAGAACAAGCTCCAGGTGTCAGCTCAGCTGGTGGAGACAATTGATCATCTGGTAACATGAGGTCACAGAGTGGGCAATGACATCACAGAGTGGGGTATGTGAGGTCATCGAGCAGGTATGGCATCATAGACTGCCTCTGTGACATCAGAGACCAGCTGTGTGACATTAGAGAATGGGCTGTGACATCCCAGAGGGGCTGTGTGACATCCCAGAGGGGCTGTGTGACATCCCAGCAGGGCTGTGTCAGGTCACTGGGTTGGTCACTCGGCCCCAGCTCCCCCTCACAGTTTCTCCCAACAAGTCCAATGCTGTCCATGCCCAGCGGGGTCCCTGTCCCCCGGGAATCCCCCTGGCCCACCTGGAGCCACAGCCTCCACCAAAGGATGTTCCACAGGATCCACCCCAGAGCCTGACATGGGGACAAGGGGCCAGGGCTGTGTGACCAGGACATCAAGGACGGGGATTATCCAGGTCACTGTGGCCTGGGTTGGGTTGCCCAGGGCAGGAAAGATGTCTGGCAGCTGGAGCAGGGTCTGGGAAGGGCCTCCAAGGTGGGGCTGGAGCCCTTGGGCTGTGAGCAGAGGCTGAGGGAGCTGGGCTTGTCCAGCCCAGAGCAGGGAAGGCTGAGGGGCTCCTCATCCCAGCCTGGCAGTGCCAGCAAGGAGGGGATGGAGAACACAGAGCCAGGCTCTTCACCGGGGGCCTGGTGGGAGACAAAAGCCAATGGGTGGAAGGGGAAAGAGGGGAGATCAGCCAGGAGAGGAGGAGATGAAATGAGTCAGGCTGGTTTCAGCATTTCCTCAGCACCAAGAGCAGCCTGACCTCCCTTCTCTATCCACCACTGACAGCTTTGCAAATCAGGAATTGTTGGAGCTGTATCGCCTACTCCAGGATGAGCATCCTGATACAAGAACTAAATTGTGCTTATATCTATCTCAGAACAACATTTGTCTGAAATTAATTTTATTATGGAAATCACTTCTGGATGGTTGAACTCATCAGATGCTGCTGGGATGTTGCACATAGCTCAGGGAAGAGAGTAATTGTTATTAAACTGTGTCCTGTTCAAGTATGGTCTGTTTGCCATGAAGAGAAACTTTCTGTGCTTCTGAGTCTCACCAGTTCCGGGTCCTTCAAAGGAGACAAGCCTGATGAGTTGTGGTTCCCAGTCCAGTGGCTGCACTTGGACCTCCCTCCATCCCCAGAGCAGAGCTCCCTTGTCCCAGAGAGTCCCTGGCAATGCAGGGATGAAGGAATGGGGGGGATCAGGGGCAGGGCAGAGCCAGGGAGAAGAATGACTTTTGCATTTAATGGAGCAGTTCCTTCCCTTGGCTTTGCTGGCTGACAAGAAATGAACATCCCTCTGTGTCTCGGGCAGCTCCTTCTCCAAGGAAAGCAGGTGGGAGTTGGAGCCAAGGAGCTGAAAGCTGCAGGTGCAGCCTGGGCTGGAGGGAGCTGAGATTTGCACAAGGCTGCTCTGAGTGCCAGGGCTTGGATGGGGGAAATGGTGGGCTGGGGGTAGGGACAGAGTCTGATTGATTGTCAGCCATGAAGGGTCTTGATTTGCATATCTATTCAAACTGCATGAGGAGGTACCTGGATTCAGTGTCAATTGGAGATTGAACATATCATTGCATTAACAGGAAAAAAAACCTAAACAGGACCTAAAAAATGTTTTCTCACTGTCTTTTTAAAAAGAATCCATTCAGTTTGAATGCACTACTGAAATCTGTCTAATTAGCCACAAATGATTTGAAAATTGAAATCAAATTATTCCCAGAGGCTTGGCTTGTTCAGGTGTTCTGAATGTTCAGGAGCCCTGGGACACTGAATTCCTGCACTGAAGAGCTGAAGGCTGAACAAGCCTCTGGAGCAGTGAAATTCAGCAGCAGCCTCCAAGTTGCTGAGGATGTCAGCAGCCCCCAGTGAGGCCATCCCTGCCCAGAGACCGTGGGGGAATGGGCAGACAAGGAGAGCGTCCCTGGGGCTGGGGCAGCACAACTCAGAGGCTCCAGCGGCTCCAGCTGGGCAATGGAGTGTGGAATGGGGCTGGGAAAGCCCTGCCTGGGCTGGGCCAAGCAGCACAGACAAGCCCTGACTCCCATCCCCCAAACAACTCTCTCAAGGAGACATTTAAAAGGAATTACAGTTGTTTGTGTACTCTGAATTGGACTCCCTGGAGAAATGCCAACAAGAGATTCTCAGGAGCTCAAAAGAACTAAACAGCCTTTACTGGTGACTTTAGAAAATCAGAGAAATTGTGGGAAAGGGTTTTTTATGACATTGTAGCTGTTTTGGTTTTTTAATTTAAATTTTCTTCTAATGTTGAGATTTCTTAATTAAAGTATTTATGAATGTGGTGGGTTTTAGTGTCGGTTACATATTTATGTATTTATTTTGTTGTGAGATAGGATTAGCAGAAAGGTAAAGTAGGATTAAAATTCTAAAAGGGTATAACGAAAGTTTTATTAAAAGTAACTAAAAGAAAAAAAAGTAGTAAGAATTAAAATAAACTCTTTAGAACACTTTATTTTTCTTTACAACTTTTTCTTTTTACTGACAATGTAAAGTAAGTAAACTTAAAATTTCTAGTTCGTTTACTATTTCTAGAATAGTCTTTTTTTAGTTGACTTAGGGAGAGAAGTTTTTCTTGTTAAGGTTATGGAGATTTTTTTACAAAGGGGAAAAAATAGGAATTTGTGGTTCTTAATTTTGTCATGGATCACAGTTGCCTGGGGAACTTTGTTATTCTGAAGTTGGTTTTTGTGCTACAAGCTGTTTTACAGCTTGTTGATGGGCCAAGTCAACTTATGGGGTATTGTTTTAAAGATGAATTCTTTAAAGGTAATTTTTTTGTTTTTTACTTTACAAATTATTTTTATCTCTGGGAATAGAGATCTTCTCTAGGGGCTAGTGGATTACTTTTTTTTTCTGTTTAAACTTTTTATGAAGTTATAGTTTTTTTAAAAGTTGTTTATTTTAGTATGCAGGTTTTTGTTTGATATTATTTTGAATATTTTTCTTTTTTTATAATTTTATGTGTTATAAAGAAAAAGAGTTTTCTCTTTATAGTTTACAACAGGATTTTTATTTTAAAATTAAGATATTTTTCCTTCTTTTTTAATTAGATTTAGATTCTTCTTTACTGACTTTGATGGTTTTATGGGTATTTATATGCTTATATTTTGTTTTTTTTTTTTACTTGAGGGAAGATTGAAGTATTGAAAGGGTTAACACTTGACCCACTGGTAACTTGTGGTGGAATTTGTGGTTGGGTTGTGTAAAATTGGTTTTATGGCTGGTTTTGGGGTTTTTATGTTTAATTTTAGTTGTAGGGTTATTTTGTGTGCGTTGTAGGTTGTAGGGGTTTTTGGTTTGAGTTGTGTTGGGGGCGGGTCTTGATGGTAAGATTTTAATAGCTGTGGCTGGCTTTGTTCTGGTTGGGGTTTTGTAGCCGCTTTTGTTTTCCTGTTTGGGAGTTGTTGGGGTTTGGTTTGGTCAGAATGGGACCAATGGAGGGGGCAGCCTGGGGAGGGGGAAAGGGGCTCAGCCCATGGCAGGGTTGCTTGGTTTGGTTTGGTTTGGTTTGGTTTGGTTTGGTTTGGTTTGGTTTGGTTTGGTTTGGTTTGGTTTGGTTGAGATGGGGGCCAGGGCCAGGGCCCGCTGCTTCTTTGTTGACTGGAAAAGAAAGAGGAGGTTCCTGGGTTTTTCATCTTTAGCATATGTGGTTAACAGAGGCGTGTTCAGTATCTTAGTGGTTTAACAGATTGTCAGTAACACAAGAAGTTTTCCATTACATTTAAAAATTCTTCTCATGTCAAACTACGACAGATATTCAATCAACAAAAAAACACTTCTGAAAGCATTGCCTTGGCCCATTCAATTTCACAAACTCTAAGCCTGTTCAATTTTAAGTTACTCAACATTTGCAGGAGCACAGAAACAGAAGAAGAAGACACAGAAAGAGAGAAAGACATAAAAAGATACAGAGAAGCACACACACACAGCTTCCAACTCCTGGAGTCCAGCAGCATTGAGATGGAAATTCCAAGAGGATGCAGGGTCAAGATGTGTGCTTGCCTTGTGGTCAGCCTTCAATACCCCTTGGTCTCCCTGGGCCCTTCCCCCAGGTGGGGCTTGGGCTCATTTGGTCCCTCAGGAGCTGGGCTGGGGCTGCAGAGGTGGCTGTGGAGCATTGCCTGTGCTGTGCCAGGGACTGGCAGCCACTGCTGGGCTGGGATAGAGGCTCTGAGGGGACTGGGGTTCCAGGGCAGGGCAGGGCAGGGGTTCCAGGGCAGGGCAAGGCTGGACCTGCCCCTTCCTCCCCCACACATGAAATGTTTTGAGCCAACAATCTCCTCCAGTCTGTCACAACAGGGAATGTTGGAGGTGAAATCCCAATTCTGGCCGTGGGTGCCTGGAGGAGCAGGACAGTTCTTTTCCATAGGAAGGAAAGCACAGAGCCGAATGTTTGAAAGGCAGGTGAGAGACTCATTAGGCCAAGGCCAGCCAGATTTGTCAGGAATGGCAGATTTTGTCTGGGAGCAGTCTTTGGATTATGGGAATTTTGGAGGTGGAATCCCAATCTTGGCCATAGGCTCCTGGAGAAGCAGGACAGTTCTTTTCCATTGGAAGGAAAGCATGGAGCCTTCCCCAATGGTTTGGGGACAGATGGGAAGTGACCCTTGTGAAACCACTGCAAGACAGACTTGTCCTGGCAATATTCCTATTGGAACAATCCCTGGATATAAGGAAATTTGGAAGTAAAATCCCAGTTCTGGCCATGGGTACCTGGAGATGAAGATCTTTTCCATAGGAAGGAAAGTACAGCGCCCCAGTGTTTTATTAGCAGAAGAGAAGAGACCCTCAACGTTCCAAGGTCAGCTGGACTAATCAGGTGGCCCCTGGGAGACCAAGCCAGACCTGTTCTGAGTTTTCTTGGTTTTATGGGGCCCTGCAGTGTCACAATGGCCCCTAGGTTCCATAAGGCCCCACAGTTTCACAACGGCCCCACTTATTCCATGAGGCCTTGCAGTGTCACAATGGTCTCAGTGGTTCCCCAGGCCCCACAGTGTCACATCACTCCTCTGTTCCACGAGCCCTGCAATGTCACAATGGACCTTTGGACCCTGGGGGTTTGCAGTGTCACAATGGTCTTGTTTGGCTCCACAGTGTCACAATGAACCATTGATGACAGGAGGCCACTCTGTGTCACCCTGGAGCTTTGGTTCCATGCAGCCCTGCAGTGTCACAATGGTCTCCTTTGTCTCCACAGTATCACAGTGGTCCACTGATGACATGAGACCCTACAATGTCACACTGGACCTTTGGCTCCATGAGTGAGGCCCCATTGTGTCACAATGGACCCTTGGTTTGATGCGGCCTCTCAGTGTCACAATGATCCCTGCATTCCATGGAGCCACACAGCGTCAGCATGGTCCCCTTGGTTCCATGAGGCCCAGCAATGTCACAGTGCTCTCCATGATTCCATGAGGCCCCACAGTGTCACAATGGTCCCTTGGTCTCACAGGGCCCCACAGTGTCACAATGGTCCCTTGGTTCCATGGGGCCTGTGCTGCTGCATTCCCCCCTCCCCTTCTCAGGCCGCCCTGCCAGCTGAGAAATGCTCCTTGGGGCTCGGCCTTGGCCAACAGCCCCTGGGCTCAGCTCCTCTGCAGCTCATCACAAACACTGTCTGCTCCAGGCACTGCTGCTGCCCAACCAGCTCCTGCTTTCTGTAGGAGCAGCCCTGGGAACTGGTTTTGTTCCCTCAGTGGCACAACATCCCTGTTCTCACCCTGCCAAAGAAAGCTGTTGGTGCCAAGTGCAGCCAGGATGAGCCATTGCTGGGACTGAAGCCCCTCTCTTGGGGCCCTGCAAACAGCGCTCCAAAAGGAGCCCTTGGAGCTCTCCTGGGCCAGCGACTCCCTCTGAGTGGGGCCTCTCCCAGCCAGGAACTCTCCCGTTTGCTGCACTCAGGGATCCCAAACAACGACGGAGCCTGGGCCAATCCCCCCACTCCTCCCGGCTCAACCCTTCAGCCGCTGGGGAGATGCCAAAGGATCCACAGGGAGCATTTCCTGCCCTCAGGGGAATTTCTCACAGGTGCCTTGCACTGACTCTTTGTGTCTGTGTGCACACAGGAGTGCCTGTGCTGGGAAATGTGGCAGAAATGCTGCTCTCTGACGGGTTTGAGTGCCTTGCATAGCTGAGTCAGTCAGATATCCAAATATCAGTAAGTAAGGTTAAGTCACGAGGTCTAAGCAAAGTTAAATGCTGCTAAGAGTTGTTCTTTTGCTAAGTTGTTAAGTTTAATATAAGTTATTAGCTAAGTTAAATATTGTTGAGTGTTATTCCTCTGTAAATTGCAAAGTCATAGGTTATAAGTTAGGTTAAATACTGTTAAGTGCTGTTCTTTTGCTAAACTCTGATGTTTAAGGTATCAGTTATGGCTAAGGTACAAGTTAAGTCCTGTTAAGCTTGAGCTCTGATAAACTTTTATCCTTGCCCTCACTGTCCTTGTGTCACACACACATAGGGACAGTTCTCAGTTCATTTCTGGTTTGATTGCCTGGATTTGGTTTGGTTTTGTCATTGCTTTGTTTCCTTGGTGTGCCAGAAATGTCCAGTCAGGAGCAGAATGACTCTTGCCAAGGAATTTTGTGGTGCTGTCCCTTAATATTAAATCTGGTTTTTGCTGATCCCTTGCTGGGGATTTTTTCAGCGCTCCCAAGCCCTCGTTGGTACCAGGGTGAAGGAGCCCTGACCCAGGCTCTGGCCCTGGGAGACACGGGGACACTGCTGGGGGGTCCCTGTCCCCCTCTGCCACCCCCAGGGCCCCGGCTCCCCGTCCCCAGGCTCTGGGGTTGATCTCGTGGAACATCCTCTGGGGGAGGCTGCGGGGCCGGGGGCGCGGGGAGCCGGGGGGACAGGGGACCCCGCTGTGCACGAGCAGGGTTGGACTGCTCTGGGGGGAACTGTGAGGGGGGCCGGGGCAGAGTGACCTCCCCAGGGACCTCACACAGTCCCTGTGATGTCACACAGCCATTTGTGTGATGTCACACTGCCATCTCTCTGATATCACAGAGCTTCCTGTGATGTCATACAGCCCCTGTGATGTCACACAGCTTCCTGTGTTTATACACACCCCCTGGGATAGCACACAGCATCTCTGTGAGGTCCCAGAGCCTCCTGGGATGTCACACAGCCCCTGTGATATCACACAGCCATCTCTGTGGTGTCATACTGCCCCTGTTACATCACACAGCCCACTTTGATGTTACAAGGACATCTCTGTGATCTTACACCACCCCTGTAATGTCACAAAGCCTCCTGAGATATCACACAGCTCCTGTGATGTCACAGACCCAACTCTATGATGTCAAGCTGTGATGCCATACAGCAGTGCTCTAATGTCACAGAAGACTGTGATGTCACAAAGTCACCCTGTGATGTCGCAATCTGTTCTGTGATGTCACAGCCTGCTCTATGATGTTACAGAGCCACCTGGTGATCTCACAACTCACACTCTGATGCCACAGAGCCACAATCTATGATGGCAGAGTCTGTTCTATGGCCTCACATACTGTTCTGTGATGTCACAGCCAGCTCTGTGATGTCACAAAAACTTTAAGAAATCAGTTACATTGAAATGCTGCAGTTTCTTGTACTTTCAAGAGATCCCTGCCAAGGACACAACTGGGAAAGTGTCCCCAGGTTCCAGGTAGAGCAGAACACTGGTGGCAGTGATGAGAGGTGGGGACAAGCAAGGCAAAGGTGTCTCTGGTGCTGAGCAAACCTGCGCCTCTGTCCCTGCAGGGTGTCGGCATCCCCCGGCTGCCCCACCTGGCTGGCCCCTTCCTTTGCTGACAGCTCTGCCTCCTGCCTGCCTCTGCCTGCCCACACAAAGCCTTGGGCTGCTCCAGGCTCCTGCTGGGGGACGTGCTGCACCACAGCCCTGCCCTGGCAGGGAAATTCCTTTCTCCTGGTGTCCACTCGGGGCCTCCCCAGCTGCCCTTGGTGCTATTATGTCTTCTTCAGGCTCATTCCCACTAGGAAGAAAAGCTCCAGCCTCTCTGAAACCATTCTCCAATCCCACCCAGGCTACTCCTGTTCTGTCCTCAGTCTCCACACCATTGACCCCAGACCTCAGCCTCTACCTGCTAGTTTAGTGATGAGGCTTCCAAAAGCCATCTTGGGAGATTTTTGGGTCCTCTCCAAGGTCTGTAAAAATGGAAAAAAGCAGTCAAAGTTATTTTCTCCCAAACCTTGCAGTGACAGAAGAAGGGTCAATATCTTTAAACTGGATGAGGGTGGATTTACATTTATTAGAAGGAGGAATATTTTACAATGATGAGAGTGGCACAGAAGTGTAACTGTTTTTGGGATTCCAATTCTCCATCCCAGGAATGGTCCAAGAGCAGGAGCTTTGTGCAACCTGACCCAGTGAAACCTTCTCATCCTCAAGAACAGAATTCCTGTAGTGTGGGTTCTCTGATGTGCTGGGTGCCCTCACAACGCTTCTGGCCAGAATGTCTGCTGAGGGCAGCCAGGCTGCTGCAGGGGCAGTGACCTCACAGCCATCACCATGGCAGCCCTGTCCCCTGGGCCTGGCTCTGCCCTTTCCTCTGCCCCTGCCTTGGCTCTGCTGGCATGAAGAGTTTTGTCATTGATATCTTGTCCCCAAGGTGCTGGGGCCAATGGCTTCCCAGTCAGGCTCCTGGAGCAGAAGTGGCTTTTCAGAGCCCAGCCAGGAAGGAGCCCTGAGGCAGCAGCTCTGCAGTGGTGGCCACCAGGCCGGGCTGCCAAGGGAGGCTTCTGGCCATGGCCTGCAAGCAGCTGCTGCTGCCAAGGTGCCTTTGGTGCCTCAGGCTCTCCCTGGCACAGCTCCCAGCACGGCACTCTGCCCTTGTGCCCGAGGCCTTCCCTGTGCTGGGGCTGGCCTGGGGCTTTTCCTGCAGTGGGACCTGCCCTGCTGATGGCACAGGAAAGGCAGTTCCTGCTGGAGCAGGAGGCTCTGGCTGCAATGGACTCCAACAACTCCAGCAAGGCCCTGTTGACTTCAATATTGCTTCCTAGAGCACTATGTTGTAATAATTGTTATAGCTCCTGTACTGTGGAGTAAATAACTCTGGTTAAGATCTTTCTAGCTGATCATGATCAGAATCAATCAGAGCTCTATTTATATAAATTTATCTGGTATTCCATCGTTAATCCTGTGGGAGAAATTGGGTTAAAGTTTTATCCACCTGTCCAATCTTTTACACATAAACCTTAAATTCTGGGGCTGGGATTGGATCCAGCTGCTCCCAATCTCCTCTCTTAGAAGGAATTTTTGAAGTCTAGGGGCCCTGCAGGGGTTTGAGGATCCATGGTGTCTGTTGGGTGTAATTTCTCCATCTCATGACTCAGAAGGAGTTTCTCCAATAAAGAAACAAAGCTTTTGCCTGAAGCTCCCACTGTGCCCATGGCAGGAACCCCTGTGAGTGCCTGGGACATTCCGGCCCTTTGGCAGCCTGGGGACTCCTGGGATGTCACCGTGGAGCCCCTGTGAGTGCCTGTGACAGATGGGTGCCTTTGCAGCCCAAGGTGCCCTGGGATGTCACCATGGAATGGCTGTGACTGCCTCTCACCACAGGGCTCTTTACCATCCCCAGAAAGCCCTGGGAGGTCTCCATGGAGCCCCTGTCTCTGTGTGTGACATTCCAGCTCTGGAACAGCCTGGAGACTCTTGGAAAGTCGCCATGGAGCCCCTCTGAGGGCCTGTGACAAATCTGATCCTTAGCAGGCAACCATCACCAGGACCCTGTTGTTACACTGTGTTTCCATGGCAACCATCACAGGGACCCTGTTGCTATGGTCAGTTTCCATGGCAACCATCACCAGGACCCTGTTGCTATGCTCAGTTTCCATGGCAACCATCACCAGCCCGCTGTTGCTATGCTCAGTCCCTTGGCAGCTCCATGGAGACCCCATGCCAGGGGTGGTTGCCATGGACACCAGCTCAGGCCTGCAGCCAGAGCCCGTTGCCATGGCAACCATTGGCAGCCCCATCCCCAGGCTCATGGGGTCCCAGAAGCACAAAATTGGCTGAGCTGGGAGGGACCCATCAGGATCCTGCAGTCCAACTGCTGGCCCTGCACAGGACACCCCAACAATGCCAGCCTGGGCCTGGCAGCGCTGGCCAAACGCTGCTGCAGCTCAGAGAGCCCTGGAGCTGGGACCCTGCCCTGGGGAGCCTGGCCAGGGCCCCAGCAGCCTGGGGCAAAAACCTTTTCCTGACATCCAACCTGAGCCTGCCCCGACTCAGCTGCAGCCACTCCCTCCACTCCTGCCCCTGGGCACCAGAGGGAAGACGTTCCCACAGCCCCAGCCAGGGACCGCTCCCAAGGCTGCTGCCATGGCCACCAGGGCTGGCACCAGCTGGGATGCTCGGTTTCCAGGGGCCGGGCTTCAGGAATGGGATTCCCCAATTTCCTGCTCCCGCTAAAACCGCGCTGCCCTCGCTGCCCTCCCGCCTCCCATGGAAAGCACAAAAGGCAAAGATCCCGGGCTGGGATAAGAACAATTTATTGGGAACAGCAACGAGATAAAGAACAAACAGGAAGAGAAAAAATATTGATAGCAGAAGGGATAAGAAAAACTATTTGCAGAGAAAACTACAACATCAACAACTGGCTCTCCCTGGCCACATATTTCCCCCTGCCTGGAAAGGACACCCTTCTCCTCAGGGAGAGAGAGAGAAAGAGTCCCTTTCCTGCCCCTGGCAATGACCTGAGGTGGGAGTGAATGCAATGACAGGGCCATGGCAAGACACTCATGTTTTTCAATGCCACATCGTGTCACTGGGAGGGGCTGGACAAGGGATAGGTGTCTTCCCAGGATGGATCACAGGGAACATGGATCACCAGGGCTCTTCCCAATCCGGGCTCTCCCATGGGGGTTGAAACTGGAGTGGTGCATGAAGCTGTTCCTGCAATCAGGGCATTGGCAAGCCTTCCCTTACTGCTGCCTCTGCTGGTGTCTGGTCAAGTGAGAGCTTCGGGTGAAGCTCTTCCCACACTGGGGACACTCAAAGGGCCTCTCCCCAGTGTGGATGCACCGGTGGGTGACAAGGTGGGAGTTGCGCTTGAAGCCCTTCCTGCAGTCAGGGCAGCGGAAGGGCCTCTCATCCGTTTGAATCCACTCATGCAGGAGGAGATGGGAGCTGGTCTGAAACCTCTTCCCACACTGGGTGCACCCGTAGGGCCTCTCCCCTGTGTGGATCATTTGGTGGATGATCAGTTGGGACCTCTGACTGAAGGTCATCCCACATTCCCCACATTTGTGTGGCCTTTCCCCAGTGTGGATCCTCTGGTGGCAGACCAGGGTAAAGTGCTGGCTAAAGCATATCCCACATTCCCCACACTCATAGGGCCTCTCCCAGGTGTGGATGCGTTGGTGGGTGATGAGGGCAGATGTGGAGAGCTTTGTGGACAGTTGGCTAGCTGAGAAAGGTCACGTAGACATAATAATACTGTTGGTTAAGCAACAAGGAGACAAGTCTAGGAGTCAGCAGTCAGTGTCCAATAGTGGACAAGGGCATTGTGCCCTTGGTGCAACAACAGGATAGGGAAGAGGATCTTTTGCCAAAAATATGAAGATAGTTTCAATAGAATAACTACAAGAATGTAGAAGTAGCAACAGAATAACCATAAGAGTGCAGAAGTAGACATAGTTGGTTGATAAGTAACTAACCAATAATGAGCTCAGCCTTGCAATATGTATGAACTTCATTAACACCAATATAAATAAGTGTGACTATCAATAAAGTTTAAGACTTGCTGATCACTCATATTGAGTGCTGCATTTCTTCCGCCAATCCAACAACATGGTGACCCCGATGTGATTCCTGTAACGGCAACCACGGTGGATTGGTGTAGGAGTTCGGGTCCTGTCGCAGCAAGGATGGCGGATAAGCACCGCTGAAAAAGGGAAGGTACCGCGCCCGGGGTGACCTCAACAAAGAGCCCGGCCAATACGTGCTGCCGAGACCTTGTGGGGCTGCAACAGCACTGATGTTCTTAAAATGGAAAGAGAAAGGCAAGTAGCATATGATTTATTTACTTGCTTTTTACAAAAGCGTCAGGTTAAGGGCATAGATTTGCAGAAAGAGCTTCCCAGGTTAGCTTATGGGTGTGAACAAGGAATTTTTCAAAATCCTCATACAGTACATGAACTAACGGAGTGGCGTAAATTTGGGGACGCTGTGGGAGGCAGTTATAGATGAAGATAAAACTGCAAAAAAGTTGGGAAAGCTATGGCGAGTTGTGCATAACGAGTCATTACAATATCAGGCAGAAAAGAAGGCTGCGCAGCAAGCTAGCATGGCGTGTGATAAGAATAAGAGTTATGGGGACTGGTTCAATTGTCCGTGACCTCCTGCCACATCTGCAGTCATTTTGCCACCAACATCAGCTCCTGCTTCAAGCAGCAGCTCACTCCCCGCCTGTGCTACAACAGCACTGCCTGCACCGCCTGTGTCAAACCCTCCATCTCCTCCTCCTGGTAATGAGCCGATCCCTGGGTCAGAGAGTGACCTAGCGGGGGCCATTGCACGGGGGCGAAGGGAGGCATGGGCAGTGGTAGCAAAAGATATCATCGTTACGGGGGATAAAGAGCCTATAAAAGCAGCTATGGATGTTGCTTGTCCAGTGATATATTCACCTGTGGCAGGGAGCGGGTTTCAAGCAACAATAACTGCTCTAGACTGGAAGCTGCTGTCACAATTACGGTCCCCAGTTAGTCAATTTGGGCTAACCAGTGAGCCCACAAAACAAATGCTTGACTATATCCAGGGGACTCAGGTGTTACTGCTGGCTGATTGCAGTGGAATAGCGAAGCTTATCTTCACTCAGCATCAGCAGCTCTTGTTTAATGCACACTGGCAGGCACTCTACCAGGAATGCGTAGCAGTAATACAGCAGCCAGGCGACCCATTACACAGGATAACCCTAGAGGAGCTAATGGGTCTAGGGCCTTTTCTTCGGACAGAAGCACAGGCGTTACTCAGTCCTGATAAATGTCGGGAGGCTATGCATCTGGTGCTGTTGGCTATAGATAGGATAAAAGAGCCAGGCAGGGTCCCCTCTTATATGGGAATAAAGCAAGGAAGAGATGAGTCATTCGGATCTTTTATAGATAAGGCAGCCAATGCTATCGAGCAGGCAGGAGTCCCTGATTTCATGAAGGGTACTTTGATGAAACAATGCGCACTCAAGAACTGTAATCAGGCTACGAGGAACGTATTAAATACCCTAAGAGCTAATTGGTCTATAGAAGAAGCTGTAGAACGATTGGCAAATGTGCCCATAGGAAATCAAGCGATGTTAGTAGAAGCAATTAAGGAGTTAGGAGCAGGATTACAAAAACAGGCAGCAGCCTCACAGTCAGGTGTTAGCTGCTCTTGTACCCCTACAAGCAGCAGCAACAAATACTCCACGGGCTCCATCTGCTGGCCGATTTAAATGTTACCGGTGTGGAAGCATAGGACATACCCGAAGGGCTTGTCAAGCAGCCAGCGTCTGGTGCCAAAATTGTCGTTTGGGTACCCACAACACCAGAGCCTGCCGACACCGCTCGGGAAACGGGAAGGCCAGCGCGTCCACAAGCCGCTGTGCCCAGACACAAGTAGCTGCTGTCAACACCGCAGCCCAGCTTCCCTTCAACCTGTCAACACCTCAGCCCAGCTTCCCTTCAACCAGCCACCACGGGAGCCTCGGGCTGGACATGGCAGCCGCAGCAGCAGTAACATTGATGACCACCCAACCGGAAAAGGTTCCGACTGGAATAAAGGGACCAATCATCATTGATGGACAACCTATCCGAGCTTTGCTCCGGAGACAATCATCGGCCATTATGATGGGATTGTTTGTTTTAGCCGGGATAATAGACGCTGATTATATGGGGGAAATTTTTGTGCCATGGTGCATACTCCTTTTCCACCAGTACGAATCAAGAGAGGATAGCTCAACTGGTTCCATTGGAGCAGATGACTAAAACTTTACCCCCTCGTCAATCACAGTCAAGAGGGGAACGAGGCTTTGGTTCCACTGGAGGACTCACTCTATTAACAATGAACCTGAATGATCGACCAAAGCGCACTGTAATAATAGAGTAGCAGGGTGGGAGGCAAACCTTGGAAGGTTTATTACATACTGGTGCGGACTCCAGCATTATTAGTCCAGATTTCTGGCCCCACAACTGGCCATTACAGCCAACCACAGGGACAATTACCAGGGTTGGAGGCCTAACACTTGCAAGAAAATCACCCATGTTACCTGTAACTATTGGCGGAAAAAGTTTACAGAATGTTTTTTCAATTGTACCTTTGCCCCCTACTGTGCAGTGCCTCATTCGTTGGGATATTTTGGCTCAAATGGGAGTAGTGCTGACAAATGAGCACCCTTTGGGCGAACGGCCATTGCATGGACTTTCCTGATCCCACTCCGATGAAAAACAGAGGACCTGGTGTGGGTTGAGCAATGGCCCTTAAAAGGGGAAAGTCTCATTCAGGCACACAAGCTGGTGCAGGAGCAGTTTGACCAAGGACATCTCCGGTCATCTGTTAGTCCTTGGAGTGCTCCTGTTTTTGTGATCAAGAGGAGATCTGGCAGGTGTCGTCTCCAGCATGATCTACGTGCCATCAATGATCAGATGCATAGTATGGGAGCCCTGCAGCCTAGATAGCTCAGTCAGTAGCTTTCTGGCTCCAGGGGTGGCAGCAGCAGGCACCCATGCCACCCTAAATAAGTTGGGATGCTGGCTTGCGAAGCAAACCAATGCCACTTCTATGGTGCTTTCTAGCCTTTTGCTTGATGTTGATTCTATTCGCCATGCAACGCTTCAAAATAGAGCTGCATTTGATTTTCTTTTACTTGCACAAGGCCATGGTTGTGAAGAATTTGAAGGCATGCATTGCATGAATCTTTCTGACCATTCATGATCCATCCACTCCCAACTCTCTGAGTTGCGGAGGTTAACTGGAAACTTACAGGTAGAATTGGGCTTCTATATTGATGAATGGCTCAAATCTTTAGGCCTGGGATCATGGTTACACTCTATTGTTAAGGTCAGCATTATAGTGGGCATTATAGCTTTGTTAGTAGTATTAATTTTGCCGTGGTTTTGCATATGCTTACAAAACATGGTGCAAAGGATGATATCTGCTGCATTTAATCAGACCATGCTTGTTCAACAGAAAAACAGGGGAAGTGTGGAGAGCTTTGTGGACAGTTGGCTAGCTGAGAAAGGTCATGTAGACATAATACCGTTGGTTAAGCAACAAGGAGACAAGTCTAGGAGTCAGCAGTCAGTGTCCAATAGTGGACAAGGGCATTGTGCCCTTGGTGCAACAACAGGATAGGGAAGAGGATCTTTTGCCAAAAATATGAAGATAGTTTCAATAGAATAACTACAAGAATGTAGAAGTAGCAACAGAATAACCATAAGAATGCAGAAGTAGGCATAGTTGGTTGATAAGTAACTAACCAATAATGAGCTCAGCCTTGCAATATGTATGAGCTTCATTAACACCAATATAAATAAGTGAGACTATCAATAAAGTTTGAGACTTGCTGATCACTCATATTGAGTGCTGCATTTCTTCTGCCAATCCAACAGGTGGAGCTGAAGCTGAAGCCCTTCCCACATTCCCAACACTCATAGGGCCATTCCCCAGTGTGGATCATCTGGTGGCTGATCAGGGTGCTGCTCTGCCTGAAGCTCTTCCCACACTCCAAGCACTTGTGGGGCTTCTCCCCATCATGAAGCTGCTCCTGGGCCACCAGCTCCGAGCTCTGGCTGAAGCTCTGTCCACCTTCCTGGCTCAGGGTGGGTCTTTCCTCTTCAGAGCACCCTGTGCTGGGTTTGGAGCCCCTCCTCCTGCAGGTTCTCCAAGGTTTTTCCTCCCCATTGGATTCCTGTGCCCTGGAGTCACTCAAAACGGCCTCTTCCATGAGGTTCTGCTGTGGGGATTTGTCCTCCCTGCTCTCCATCCTCAGCTCCTTCCCTGGGGGAGGAAGGACAAGGAGAGGATGGGATTTGCCTCCATGCCAGAGGGAAGGGGAAGGAGATCCCCCCAGTGCATACCCAGTAGGACGGCGTTGGCAGCAGCCGGGGGCCATGCTGGGCTGGGAGATGGAGCAGGAGAGAGGGGGAAAGGGGCACTGACTTCCTCCTCACCTGCCTGGGTGTCCTGGGCCATCTTCCTCTTCCTCGCAGTCTCCTGCTCCATCTGGCCAAGGTGTGGGAATCCTGGTTTGGGGAAAAACAAGGGATCAGCATGTTGGGTTTAATGGTCCCGCTGCCCAAGTTTTGGATGGAGATGTCACTGCTCCCTCCAGCCTCGGGGGCCCGGACCCTGCTCATCCCCAGCCTCCCCCATTCCTCCAGGCTGCTGGGGATCCCCCGGCTCCGGCATCGCCCCTCTGCGCTCTCCCCACTCCAGGGCTCCCACGTTCTCCCCCAGCTCTCCCGGGGATCCCCAAACCCAACATCACTCCCCTGCCTGCAGGTACCGGCAATCGCCATGTGGGACACCCCAAGATCACTCCAGGGCAATTTCCGGCCCAGCTTTGGGGTCCTGCAAGATCCAAACATCCCCTGCCCTCCCAAACCACCCTGCCGGAGACCGCCCGATGCATTTGGGGTGAGCTCCCCGCTCACCTGCGGTTCCGGGGGGGCGATGCCGGGGGACCCCGGCCCGAGCGGGGGAACCGCGTGGGGTTGGTGCTGCTCCTCCTCCTGCTCCTCCTCTGTCCCTCCTCTTCCTGCTCCTCCTTTCCTCTCGATCCTCCCTTTCCCTTTGCCTTTCCTTTTCCTCCTTCTCTCTCCCTCCTCTCCCTCCCGTTGTATCTCCGCTCCCAGCCCGGCCCGGGCAGTGCCGGCACCCAAAAGCAGCCGCGCTCTGCCCTGGGGGGGTTCCAAAGCGGCCCCGCCCCGCCCGGCACTGGGAGCGATCCTGGGAGCGCTGGGAACGATGGTGAGAGCACCGGGCAGGAACTGGGAGCGCTCTCCCTGCCGGTCCCGCTCTTACTGGGAGCGCTGGGAACGATGGTGGGAGCAGCGGGCAGGAGCTGGGAGCGCTCTCCCTGCCGGTCCCGCTTTTACTGGGAGCGCTGGGAGGGGACTGGGAGCAAACAGCGCCCGGACGCGGCTGCAGCCGGCGGGGGGCGGAGCCAGGCCAAAGGGCGTGGTTATGCAAATACGGGAGCGATCGCGCGCTGGGATTGGTGGGTGGGAGCAGCGCGGGGCTTCCTCGGTCACGTGAGGCCGTGAGGGCCGGAGCGATGTTGGCGGCGTCCGGTGAGAGGGGACAGGGAATAGGGACAGGGAATGGGAATGGCGATAGGAATCGGGACCGGGAATGGGGACAGGGGCCGGGAATGGGGATAGGGAATGGGGTCAGGGACCAGGAATGGGGATAAGGAATGGGAATGGGGAATGGGAATGGGGAATGGGGACAGGGACCGGGAATGGGGATAGGGGATGGGAATGGGGACCGGGAACGGGGAATGGGGACAGGGACCGGGAATGGGAGCAGGGAACAAGGACAGGGAATGGGAATGGGGACAGGGACCGGGAATGGGAACAGGGAATGGAGACAGGGACCGGGATTGCGGACAGGGACCGGGAATGAGGATGGGGACAGGGCCAGGGACCTGAAATGGCACTGGAAATACGGTACAGGGATCAGGAATACAGGACAGGGACAGGGAATGGGATCCGGACTGCGATGGGAGCAGGACGGGAACGGGATAGGGGGGACATGGGAACGGGCCGGGGAAAGGGGAGTGACTGTGGGAATGGGGCAGCCGCTACAGGGGACACGAGGCGTTGGGATGGGGGCACATGGGGACAGTTCCGGGGCAGGGGGTCCTTGATCAGCTGTCCCAGAACCTCCTCCAGGGTCTCCCAGTGCAACTGGAGCCGCTCAGCCTGGTGTCCCCAAAGCCCTGAACAAGTCCCAAGTCTCTCCCAGGAACCCTCAAGTCCCTCACACCCAGCATCCCCCACATCCCCTGCAAGACCCCCCGTGTCCCCATCGTTGTCTTAGCTCAACGTCTTTATTTTTACCCTGCTTTTAGGAGGTTTGGAAGGGCAAAGAGAAATGAAAAGAAAATCCAGGCCATGGGGTGGGGAGCCAGGAGGATATGGAGGCCCCAGCCAGGTGTCTCCTCAACAGAGATCACCAGCACCACAGACCATTGGGGCTCTGTCCACCGGGGTCACTGGGGATCATCCAGCGCGGATCCTCCCGTGGGGGATGGAGCTGGAGCAGCACATGGAGCTCTTCCCACACTGGGCGCACTCGCAGGGCTGCCCTTGGTGGTGCCTCCGTTGGTGTTGGGTCAAAGCTGAGCCATTTGAGGTGCTCGTCCCACACCTGGGACACTCATAGGGCCTGGGACATCCCCAGGAGTGGGGCTGGGATGGGCTCTGGTGCCTGGGACATGCCCAGCAGCAGTGGGGCTGGGATGGGCTCTGGTGCCTGGGACATCACCAGGAGCAGCAGGGCTGGCTGTGATGCTCTCCAGTGCCTGGGCCATGCCCAGGGGTGCTGCTGGCTGGGGTTGGGTTTGTGCCTGTGCAGTGCCCAGGGCAGGGTCACAGTGGGGCATCTCTCAGTGTCCCCAGCAGGTCACGCTGTCCAGGGCAGCCGTGCCAGGGCTCACTGCGCACACGGGGCAGGCTGGGCTGGACGGGGCTCGGGGCACAAACGCTGCCCCCGGGGCTGGGCTCTGCCCCTGCCTCTGGGGCCCAGCCCCTGCCGGCAGCGCCTTGGGCAGGGCACGGGGCTGCTGCTGGCCCAGGGGGACAGGCCTTGCCCCCTGCCAGCTGCACGGGCCCCTCGGGTGCCCGTGCCACATCCCTGTGCCTCCTGTCCCCGCTACTCCCTGCCACCTTCACTCCCTCCATCAAAGCCCCTCTCAACCTCTTCACTGTGACCTCTGGAAGGAAAGAAAGAATGAAGGAAAGGAAGTGTTGTCTCTTCACCCTGGCTGGATGCCAGGCACCCACCATGGCTGCTCTCTCACTCTCCTCCAGAGATGGGCAGGAGGGAGAAAAATAGAAAATAGAATGAAGGCTTCATGGCTTGAGTTAAGGACTGGGACAGATCACTCAGCAAATGCCATCATGGGCAAAGCATTTTTGAAATTACAGGTATTAATTGAATTTATTTCTATCCAGATCAGGGCATGATAGTGAGAAGTAAACTAAAGCTTCAAAAACACCTTCTGCCCGATCCTCCCTCCTTCCCAGCTCTGCCTCCTCCCCCAGTGGTGCCGGGAGACAGGCACTGGGGGCTCTGCTCCGTTCATCACCCGTTGTTTCTCCTGCTGCTCAGGGAGAGGAGTCGTTCCCCTGCTGCACCGTGGGGTGCCTCCCCGAGACGCTTCTCCATGAACTTCTCCAGGGTGAGTTCATCTCACGGACAGCAGCTCTTCACAAACTGCTGCAGCTGCCTCACTCTCCCATGGGCTCACAAGTCCTGCCAGGACCCTGCTCCAGCGTGGGCTCCTCTCTCCACGGCTTTGCAGGTCCCTGCCAGGTCCCTGCTCCAGCACAGGTTTCTCATGGGGTCACAGCCCCTGCTCAGGCACCCCCTGCTCCAGGACGGGCTGCTGCAGGTGCTGCAGGTGCCTCTCTGCTCTCCGGGCCCTCCAGGGGCTACAGGGGCCCAGCTGCCTCCCAGGGGCTGCCCAGGGAATCTCAGGGCAATCAGCTCCAGCCCCTGGAGCAGCTCCTGCCCCTCCTCCTGCCCTGCCCTGCCCTGGGGTGTGCAGAGTTGTTCCTCTCACATGTTCTCACCCTGCTCTTCCCTGCTCACAGTTACAACTACACAATCACCCATTTTCTTTTTCTTAAATCTCTTTTCCCAAAGGTATTACCACCATTTCTAATTGGGCCAGCCTTGGAGCCGGCTGGATTTGACTCTGTGGGACGTGGAGGAGCAGCTGCTTCCAGCAGCCTCTTACAGAAGGTGCTCCTAAAGCCCCTCACTAAAACCTGGCCATGCAAACCTAGTATAAGTATGGCAGGGATTTTATTAATTCTTCTTATTTCCATTATCTTCTTTTTTTTTTTTTTGCTAATTATAGTACAGTTCTTATTATTACTAGTAGTTTTAGTCTTTTTGACTCTATATTAATAGTGGCTAGAGTAGAACTGGAAACAAAGGTTCTTCATTGCAAGTAGAAGTTATAATTTTGGCAGCCTCTTTCCCTCCCCTGTTCTGTGTCATTGCTGTGTGTGAAGCTGCTGCTGCCAGGGCTCCCTATTTGCCTGGTTTGGGAAATTCAATGGCATTGCTCACATGTCAGAAAGAGAGGGCTCCTTCCATTCAAATGGATTGCCTGAGCTCTTCTAGTCCCAGTGTTGGAAGTTTGTTTTCTAGCATTGTTGACTTTCTCAGCTTCTGTTACTATTTGTGATTTTATAACAAAATGTTCTCAGATGTGACTTTGCAAGATTCTCTAATCAGATTCAGTTTTTTTTTGCTCTTGGATTTCTTAATGGTGTGTCAGAGCTGAAGGCAGCATTTTGGGTGGGAAGCCTTCAGTGGGAGCTGGGATTGCCTCAGCAGCAGCTGGTTGTGCAGATGTGAGCAGAGATAACCGAGATGCCATGAAGGGAATGTTGTGCCCGGCGGGAGCCCGCAGTGCCCGGCTGGAGGGAGCTGCGCTGGGAGCTGCAGGTTGTGCCGGGGCCGGGCAGTGGCCGGAGCCCCGGCCAGGGGCCGGCAATGGACACTGACCCTGGGCCGGGCAGGGGCTCGGGGCCCTGCGGCGCCGGGCGCTCGGTGCCCGCTCACAGCGGGGCTGTGCGGGAGCCGGAGCAGCGAGAGAGCCCGGGCCGAGCATCAGCCCCGGGGCGGGCACGGCTGGGAGGGGACCCAGCCCGGGGGTCCCGCAGAGCCTCCCTGCTCCAGAGCCGCAGCTGCGGCAGCACCGGGGGCAGCTGCCGGGACCTTTGGGGCACGGAGGAGCCGCGGGCGGGCGTTCCAAGGGCTCCTTCGGGGCAGGATTTTGTCCCGGTGCGGGGCAATTCCCGGGGCTGGGCGGGCTGGGGCCGCTGCCGAGCGCCGCCGCCTTTGCCCGGAGCCCCCGGGCAGAGCTCTCTGCTCGGGGCTGTGAAAAACCACGTTCACTCTCCTGTGAAGATTTAGAGTTTAATAAAGGACAAGGGGAGACAAGGACCACAGAGCAAAGGTTATTACGGCCGGCTGCATCTTGGCACTGAACCAAGTCCCCCTGTTATCTTCGGGGATAGCCCTTCAATACCTTTTCCTGACATCAACCTGTTGCATATTCATAGACCCTTGTGCATAGTAAACTTTTTCCCAAACTAGTTTCCATATTCCAAGAACTGTTTAGCATGGCTCCTCCTCGGTTCCACCTTTTTACAGCATGCGTATTCCTGGTTGTGGTTTTACTCCTTTTTTATTATCACCTTCAGTTTTGGCCCCGGCCCACGCTGCCTCCAGACGGTGAGTGCTGATAGTTGGCACATCTGCAGCAGGTGTCCTCATCCCACGTTCATTGGATGTTACCCTGTTGTGGTGTGTTTTATGTTTGTTCAGTTTTCCCCCCATTGTTCTCTCAGAAGGTCCTGCCCTGTTACCAGTTTGTGTCAATCCCCAAACCCCTCCCCAGTTGTCTTGGTTATCTTTCTTGTTCCCCACCCCTGGCAGCCTGCCTGTCACTCGACACCCCTGCCTCTTTTTCTAGAAAGTTCGGGCCAGGATGTCGGGTGATTGGGTTAGGGGCCAGGGTCCCTCCCACAACTGTGTTTGATGGGTTCTCCGATTATGCCAATCCTTAAGGTATCCCTCTCTGATTTGCTATCTTTCACCCCTCCCACCCTCTGTAAAACCCGAGGCTTTCCTTGCCTCCGGGCTCTCAGCTTCTTCCACCTGAATCTCTACGTTTCCCTACCAATAAAACCACCCCCCCTGAAGAAACTGAGAGTCGCCTCTTCATTTCATCCTGCGACTTCGGAGCTCTCTACTGCGGCCACACGTCCGCAAGGCTTGACATCGCCTTGGGCACAAGGCCCTGACTTCGGGTTGGGGAAGTGCCTTACTGGCTGGAGGTTGGCTGGACACTTATCTAGCCTGGGCGTTTTACTTTCCACCGGCCACCGGTCCATTACCCCATCCAAGCAGGCATTTTAACACAAGCATACTTATATCAGCTATTTCACTACTATGTCTAAGCTTAATTAACAACAGAAATAAAAACTGTATCTTTATAACAAAGTTATTTTAACACCACACGTAAAATCCATGTGAATATTTGCGAAAAGCCAATATTGCAATATGTATCTATAACAGGGCCGAGGGCCGGGTGCCCCTCGGCGGCTCCGGTCCGGCAGAATTTTGGGGGTCCCGGTGTTGGTGCCGGCAGAGCCCCGGCGCTGGGCCGGGGGGTGCGTGGGACCCTCCCAGGGGGGCTTGGGCTGCCCGGGGCAGGCGCTGCATCCTCAGCCCGGAGCCACGGGGGGATCGCCCGGGACCGGCGGGCTGGGGGCTGGGAGAGTGGAGAGGGCGGCACCGGAGCTGGGGGAGCCTCTGCAGCCTGTGGGGTCGGACACTCCGATAAGGGGGACCCCGGGAGCCCTGAACGGGGAGCCCGGATAGGGGGAACCCGGGCAGCCTGGAGATGTTGGGACCATGGACAAGGTCCCAACTTCAGGGCCTTGGGAAACCTGGGCCCTGAAATGGGGACCACGCAAAGGCGGCACCCCATGAGCCAGAGGGAGCAGGAGAGTCCCCGTGCAGGATAAGGGGAGCAGGGGGGTCTCGGTGCCGGCAATGGGGGTTCAGGGTCCCGGTGCCGGGGGCCCCACTCCCCCCTGGCCCCCCAGGAGCGCCTGGCCCCAGCGCTGGAGCCATCGCGCTGCTCCTCCTCGCTCCCAGGATGATCCCAGTAGAACTCAGTCGTCCAGGAGCTGCTCCCAGGATGATCCCAGTACAGCCCAGTCTCTCCTACTCCTGGCATCCCCCCCAGCCCTCTCTGCGTTCCGACCTGTCCCGCCTCCGTCCCCGCCCCTCCCGCGGGCTGCGAGGGCTCCGGGAGCGGGGGAGGAGAGGGAGGGAGGAAGGGAAGAAGAGGCGGAGCGGCAGCAGGAAGCAGCAGCAGGAGAGGGGAGGATGAATCGCGGGGCTCCGGCGCTGCCTGACCTCGGCCTCGCAGCCCCGGGAGCATCGCCCCCCATCCCGCAAGGGCCCGGGCAGGGGGAGCGCGGCCCAAATATCCTAGGAGTGCCTGGGTTTGGGGTTTTTGGGGGGGATGTTTGGAGCTGGCAGGGCTCCAAAGGCGAGCCGCAGATGGCCCTCGGGTGGACATCGGGGGTCCCCGGGAGGTGTTTCTGGGGGGTCCCGGTGTGGGTGACGGCAGAGCCCCGGCGGGGGGCGGGGGCATGCGGGTCCCCCCGGGGTGGGGGTTGGGCTTCCCCGGCCGGGCCCTCCGAGCTCTGCCGGGGCCACGTGGGCAGCTGCGTTCCCCTCTACTCGCTCCCTGAATGGGCTTCAGAGAGTTCCAGACAGAAAAGAAGCACGACTGAGCACCTCCTCCATGTCCTCCTGACTTCTCCTCTGTGGCTTGCACTTAGGCTCCCAGCTTCACTTTCCTTGTCTCCTTCTCTATCCCAGGTGACTACACCACGGATCCTGCCAACAAACACGTCTTCCGTACCGCACCGGCCAATAGCCTGGCCATGGTGCTCGGTGCACGCGATGGGACAGAGAAGTGCTGTGGGGGGACCCCCTACAGCCAACTCGTTCCTGGCTGACCCGGAGCTTTTCCGAGGCATTCCCTGTGCAGGTGACCTCGAGGCCAGGCTGCGGGACTCGGTGACGTGGAGCATTTCCAAAGCGTCTGCCATCCCTGCGGCTGGTGCCCTTGAGGACGGACTGTGGGACTTGCAGTCCTATTTCCTTTTGGAGACTTCTCTCTTGCTGGTGCCCTCGAGGACAGACTGCGGGACTTCCTGTCCTGTAGCCTTCCCGAGGCTCCTCTGTTGCAGGTGCCTTCAAGGCACAACTGCAGCACTTGCTCATCTTCAGCGCTTCCGAGGCCTCTCTGCTTCAGCAAGCACTCCTAACTGCAAAGAGTGACATGGAGCAGAGACCCCCCCAGCGTGCCCAAGCTGGCCTGGCTGGAGGAGGAAGAGGCTGGAGCTACCTCAGCACAGCAGCCTGAAGAACTGGAGCAGTTCCAGCTGCTGCAGGAGCGTGAGTGTCCGAGCTGGGCCGCAGGGCTGGTGCCTGTAGCCAGCTTGGCCCCATCCCATCCCATCCCATCCCATCCCATCCCATCCCATCCCATCTCATCCCATTCCATCCCATCCCATCCCATCCCATCCCTGTCCTGTCCATGGATAGGACAGAAGCTGGGCTGGAGCACCTGGCAGCCATGCTCCATCCCCTGGGGCATCCTGAGGCTCTCCCTGCCTGGGCGGTGCAGGGCTGGGCTGTGTTCTCTGGCCTCTCCCGCAGCCCCTCAGCTCTGGCTGCGCTTGCTCTTTGCCAGATGCAGCCAAGGACCCGACAGAGGAACAGGAAGCTGCCCGTGGCCGCTTCGGCAGAACGGCGCAGGTACCTGCAGCCATCCCCACCTGGGCTGGGCCTGCTGGCACTGCTCAGCCAAGCAGCAGGCTTGGAGCGCTCCATGGATTCTCCCTCCCTTGCTGCCCTTCTCCTGCGGACCCTCTGTGAATTCATCACGTGCCTTTGGCAGGAAGAGACCGCTGGTGCGGGCACGGGCATCTTGGAGAACCTTCCGTTCCTCGATGCCGAGACCGGTGCTGCCATGCTGGATTTGCTTGTGGAGAAGGGTGTCTCCAATCCAGTGCGAGTAAGCAGCCTGGGGCAAGGGCTCATTGGCCCCAGCAGTGGTGCGGCGCCTCGAGCTGGGTCTGCCGGGCTCCCTCGGCCTTTGAGGCCCAGCCTGATGCGTTTGGAAGGGGAGCACTTCTCAGGGGAAGTTGCTGCTCTGGCACCTCTGCCAGTCTGCCCGTGCCTTCTGCAGGTGCCCGCCATGGTGAGGTACATCCACCAGTGGCTCACGGCCAATGAGGCTGCTGGGCACAGGCTGGACAAGGCCCTTCTGGAGCTGACCGAGGAATACCCCAGTGACGTGCTGATCACCCTCTTGCGCTGGGCCCCATTGTGTGACAGGTGGGGCAGCCCCACGTGCCTTGAGGGCTTGGGCTTCACCGGCCCGTCACCCTGTAGAGCCTGTCCCTGCTGACTGCCAGACAGGCAGGGAGTTGCAGGATCCTCTGGCTCCTCTGTTTTCCAGTGCGGCCATGGCAGCTCCTGAGCCTGGTGCCATGCTCCCTCCCTGCCCCTCGGGGCCCCTGTACCCACGTGGGCTGGCTGGCCGCTGCCGGCCAGGGGCAGTGGGCAGAGGCAGGGCTCAGGGCCAGCGCGGGCCCCTGCAGCTGCCCAGGCCACGGCGCTGTGGACAAGACAGCCCTGACACAGAGCTCTGACCCCACAGAACTGCCGCCACCATGTGGGCAACCATCATGTCCTCGAGCAGGACTGCGGAGCTGGCGCTGCAGCTACTCCTCGATGTGCTGAGCGCCTGGCCAGTGGGCAGCGTGTCCACCTCCGATGGGGACGACGCAGGAGTCTTTGCCCTGGCTGTGAGTTGCTGGAGCTGGCCTTTGCCAGCCCCTAGGCCACCGCTCCAGCAGCCAGCTCTCTGTCCTCCCGCCAGCTGCATCCTTCTGCCTCAGAGACCGCGCTGAATCCTGCCTTAGGGGCAGGCTTCAGGGGCACCAGGCCGGCTGTTTCCCCCCCTTGTCTCCCCCAGCCTCTCCCTCGCATGCTCGGGCCCTGCCACGTGCATGTCTTGGCCACTGAGCCTTGTCTCTGGCTCTTTTATTTCTTGCAGGCAACCGTGGCGCTGTGGAGAGTCTTCAATCTGGCCTGGCGCTCGCCTGTCGTGCTGGAGTATTTCCCCAGTCTCTTTCTGAGTCTGCTCTTCCAAGCGTACATCAGCATGCAGGAGATGCCAGAAGAGGTTGAGACCTTCTGGAAGGGATGCCAGGAGCAACACGGCCTCTCCGCCAAGCCCAACAGGTGCTCCATGCCAGTTCTCCCAGCCTCCCCATCCCTCCCATGCCCCCAGGGCAGGAGCCGGGGCTCCCAGCGTGACCTGGCCTTTGCTTTGCACACAGCTTTGCCCTGCAGACCCTGAAGGCCCTGCTCTGCCAAATGCGCTATGAGCACGCGGTGCTGTCCATGGAACGCAAGCGCGCCTGGGACACGCTGCTCCGTGCCGACACCCACCACTGCGCAGTGGGTCTGCTGGCCAGGTGAGACCTCGTTCTCCCCACCACCCCTCTCCTTTGTGCCCGCAACGCCCCACACAGTCCCCGTGGTCATGGGCGGCAGGGCCTTGTCACCGAGGGAGGGATGAGCAGACTGGAAAAGGCCGGCACAGGAGGGTGCCCGGGAATGGCCGCCTCCCAAAGCGCCCCCGGGGTGCTCGGCAGGAGACCAGAGCTCTGCCAGTCAGCCCTGGGAGAGCTTTGCCCGCCCGGACCAGGAGCAATGGTGCCTTTTTCTCCCTGCCAGGGAGATGCGCCATGTCTCCATCATCTGGTGTTGCGACGTGGCATCCCGCCTCTTTGACCTGCTCAGCCAAGGCATTTCAGACTGGGAACTGCCCGCCCTGGCCTTCCTGGTGGAGGTGAGCCCCATGGCCAGCGCTGCCTGGCTGAGCTGCCTCCCAGCCCTCTGCCCTCTCGTAGCCGCAGCTGCCTGGGACGCTGCACCAAGCCCTTTGCTGCTGCCTTGGCTCGGCCCTGTGCCCTTCTGAGCTCCTGCCAGCTGGGCACCTCTGTGCCTGCTCTGTGCCTTTCAGGTCCTGGATTGCCTGGACTTGAGCCAATGTGGTGAAAAAGTCCTGGAGATCTTGACAAGGCACCTGCAGAGCGAGTCCAGGCAGATGCGTCGCGTGGCGCTGCGAGGCCTCGTGGGGCTCACCTCAATGGTGAGAAGGAGGCAGCAGCTGAAGCTGTGCTGCCAGCGTGGGGCTGGGGCAAGCAGCCCCTTGGGCTTAGCTGGGCTTTGGCAGCTGTGCCAGCTGCTCCCAGCTCTCCAGGGTCGCTGTTCAGCTGCCTGAGTGCTTCGGGACAGGCCTTCGGCCTCTGAGCCCAGCAGCAGCAGCAGCAGCAGCAGCAGCAGCAACATGGGGTTGCCCAGCCTTGTTTTGCACACAGGATCCAAGCATGTACAGCCTGACTGAAAGCCTTGGGAAGCTACTGTGGGATAGAGATGAAGACATCGTTGAGATGACCCTCGTTGTGCTCAGCTTCCTGCCGCTGCAGAAAGACCTGGCAATAGCCAGCCCCATGGCTCTGCAGCTGGCTGAGGCGCTCTGGCACCTCTTTGACAATGTGAGGCTCTGTGCCCCCAGCCATGGGCACTCGGGTGGTGCCTTGGGCCTGGGCACAGGGGCGCCTGGAGCAGCTGATGTGGAGGGCTTTTGCTTCCTTTCCAACAGGACAAGAGCCTTGTGCGGCTGCTCTCCATTGGCCTCTTCCAAGACGTGATCACGCTGGTAGTGGCAAAGGGAGAAAAGGCCCTGAAGAAGCACGTGAGCCAGAGCCTGCTCCCACTCTTCTTCCACTGCCACGATGAGAACGGGCGTGTGGCACAGGTAAGGCCTCCTGGGTGTCCCCATGGGAGGGGGCTCAGCTGTCTCCCCAGCCCCTGGCACCTGAGGGGCTCCAGCCTCCTCCTGGCCTTGGCACAGAGATGCGGGTCCTGTGCCCTGGGCTGCGGTGCCATCTCTGGGTCTCTGCTGCTCTGCTGGCCTCTTGGGAAACACTGCTTTCTGCAGTTAGGTTCCTGAAGAGGAAGGATCTCAAGCAGCTGCTGAAGACGGATCAGATGTGGAGATTTGCCGAGTGCTTGGTAAGGACAGGCTGGAATGCCCAGCCCGATGCCTGGAGAAGCCGCCTGCCCCGGCGCCTGCGGCTGCTGGCCGGGCCTCAGGGCTCTGTGGGCGGGGGGCGAGCAGTGCCGGCCGGCCGTAGAGGGCGCCCGGCCCAGGGGCAGGGCCCGCATCAACCCTTTCCCTCCCTGCCCTGCCGCTCTCTGCAGCTGGCAGAGGACAGGAGCCGAGCGGCCGAGCACCTGCGCCGGGCCCTGCCGTACCTGCGGAGCGCACAGGAGCCCCTGCGAGAGGCGGCCGTCAGGTTCATGGGTGAGCCCAAAGCCCGGCTCCCGCCCCGCCCTGCCCTGCCCCGCCCCGCCCCGCCCCGCCCCGCCCCGCCGCAGCTCGGCCCCAGCCCCGCCTGCTGTCCCGGCAGCAGGATCCGGGCGCGGGCAAGTGCAGCCCCCGCTGGCCTGGGCATTGCTGCTGCCGCCCTCTGGCAGCCGTGCCCTCGGGCGGCAGCGTGCGCCAGGGACCCGGGCTGAGCCCTGCCGGGCCAGCAGGGCGTGTGGCCTCAGGGCTGGCAGCGGCCGTGTGCGGCAGCTGTGGCTCTGAAGGCAGGACACGCTCTGTGTTCGCCAGGGATGACCGGGCGCTACCTGACAGGGCAGCAGCCGGAGTTCCGCATCATCTGCAGGGGTGAGTGAGGCCCGCGGGCTCCCGCCGGGGGCTGCCGCTGGCACCTGCGTTCCCTGGCCCGCCCGCCCACGGCTCCGCTCCCTGCGCGCCCCAAGGGCAGTGTGGCCACAGCACAGACACCTTGCAGGGGCCTGCGGGACATTCCTGGCCAGCAGCTGCCAGCTCGTCCTTCTTGTCTCCTGCTTCCTCCAGGCTGCCTCCTCCAGGCTGTGGCATGGACGAGGCTGGAGGCTCTCCCCAGCTGCGCGCAGATCCAGCCTCTGACTGTGCCTCTGTTTCTCTCTCTGCAGCCCTTCAAGACATGACGGATGACTCCAGCCCAGCCATCTCATGCCTGGCGCTTCAAGCTCTGTACATCCTTTTAGCTGTACAGAGCGTTCCCTCCTGCCGACTGCAGAAGATGCGAGACCAACTGCGCCGCCTCTGGCAGTCGCAGCCTTTCCTGTGTGGCTGCGGCTGAGTGTCCTGCCGCGGCGCTGCGGAGAACTGATCCGGGAGGCTGCGTCTGCTGGGGCCACCTGAGCCTGCGGGGAACACCTCTCCTCTGCCAGCACTTCCTTTCCCTTCACCCACTAGAGGAACATTAAATTGCTCTTGTTGGATAGCTGGCTGTCCAGGAGCTTTCTCTCGGTGTAGAATGTCTTCAGGCCAACCGGGAAGAGGGCAAAAAGGCTGCTTGCTCTCAGCCACTTGCCCAAGCGTGCGCTGTGGAAGGGAAAGTGGCCAAACGGCCCTTAGCCTTTGGTGCTTCCTGCAGGAATGTTTTTGGTCCTGCGTCAAGTCTTCTGGAGCTGGGGGAACAAGTGTGTTCCGTCTCCATGGAAGAGCAGAAAGTGGCAGGATGTGTCTGCTTCCAGCGCTTGTCTTGGCTCTTGCTTCACAGTGCTGGCAGCGTCATCAGAGACACACCACAGGTTCTCTGATGCCAGAGTCATGCCAATCTTGGGCACTTGCCTGGGTTCCTGCCAGGTTCACCTGGGAAAATGGCTGCTGGTGCCAGTCCATTCCCTTGCCCAGAAGGCACCCGCTTGTGTTTGGACACCAACTGCTGGCCACAGCCAGATGGGCAGCACCTGCAGCATTGGCCATCGGACGCTGGGCTGATGTTTTTATCCAGAGAGCAAGAAAACCAGCCAGAAGCACAGAAGGCAACTTGACAGTATCTCTGTAGGAATGTCATTGTCCTGTCAAAATCAATAGTGGATGGTGGTTTTGTGCTGCAGATAATCACTTCCGAGCAAAAATCATTCCAGGAAGGGACAACAGCTTCTGCCTTCTGACAGATACCCAGTGTGGCCACCAATTGCTCCAGGTGCTCCTGCCAACAGCCACCTGTTGGCAGAAAAGACGGCATAGCCAACAAGGCATGTTGGCTTTGGTTGTCCTCTGGCAGAGATGTCCCCCGCGGCCACAGGTCTCCGACCCAGCACATCACCCCTTTTTTTTCCCTCCCAGCTCATCCCTTTGCTTCGCCTTATATTAATAAAAAGTTTGGCATCTTCACTTTGCCTGCATCCCTGTGGAGCTGAAGCAAATCCAGGGCCCTGGGACACACAGGCCCCTTCTGCCGTTCTCTGCCACGCCGTGTTCTGTGCACGGACCCAGAGGAACTGGGGCAGGTCAGGCTGGAAAGGTCCCTGTGCTGAAGGTGCAATTCCACAGCACTGTGCAGTTCCACATCTTGCTGAGCACCCTGGAGGCCCTGAATTTTGGAAGAGCCAACCTGAGTATGCTCTGAACCCAGCTGAGAGGGATTCCATGGCAAGCATCCACAGAGGGTAAAGGAACTTGGAATGCTGGAAGCTTTCAAGAATAGCTTCTTGAAAGCACAGCAGCGCTCCATCCCTGCACAGGATGAGGAAGAGGGCAGCAGCAGAGAGCATCCGGGCTTAGCAGGGAGCTCTGGCTGTGCCTGAGGGCAAATGAAGCAGCAGCACGGTGCCCGAGACTCGGACGCATGGCCCTGCCGGTGCCCGCAGCGCTGCCAGGCAGTGCCGGGATCCCGGCTGTGCTTCTGCTCCCCACAAGTGAGGAACGGCAGCCCCAGGCTCAGAGCCAGCCAGAAAGCCAACCAAGGGAGAGCAGAGGGAGGGCACCCTTCCAGTGTCTCTTGGGCATGGCCGCAAAACAGCGCCTGCTGCTTCTTCCTCCGCCTGCGTTTGGGCTGTGCTGGTGGCAGAGCCAGCCAGGTTGGGCTCTGCATTCCAAAGCCTGTTGGGAGCGGGCATGAAAAGCGCGGCGTGCACAGCAGAGAGTCCTGGAAGGTGCGGGCAAGAGCATCCTGCAGGAACAGGGCTCTGGTCCCTGGCCAGGAACAGCCTGGTTTTGGTGCCGTGAGCGCAGGCAGGAGTTGAGGCAGGTGAAGAGGCAGCGGGCAGCTTGTGTTTGTGGAGGGCCTGGAGCTGCACCTCTGAACCTGCACCTGGAAACTCACTTGGGGCAATAGGAATTAGAGATGGAGTGGCTGTCCTGAAAGGACCTGAAGTCATTCAGCCTTGCCAGCGTTTCTTAAGGGTGTCTTGGTGCTCCCCAGGAAAGCTGCACATTTGGGGAAACACCTTTGGAGGAAAGGGGCTTGCTTCTCAAGGAAAGTGCTTCCCAGGGAGCTCCCAGTGAGGCAGCTGTGAGTGTCCCCCTTTGGCTCTCTGTGCTCCTTTCAGTCCTTGAGGCCTGTTGCACATGGCAGTGGGGCAGGGAGAAGGCAGGGAAGAGCAGGTTTGGCATCTGCCTGGACCTGTGGAAACCAACCCAAGCACCTGCAGCAGGATGTGTAATCCCCTTTGGACAGAGGGTGGGCAGGAGCATCTGTGTCCAGCCATGAGCCCCAAAGCTCTGTGAGCTGTGAATTAAAAGGCCTTTGCACACACACTTTTCACATCTTTCCTGTCTGCTGTGTTTCAACTCTTGGCAATATGCATTTGCCTGCTGCTTGGTGGCAGCTGCTGTGGCCCAGGGCCAGCACAGAGCTGGGCTGTGTGGGCCAGGCAGCGTGGAGAGCCTTGGCTGATCTTGGTGCATCCCTGGCCTCAGCAAAGGCCTCCCAAGGTGTCCTGCTCATTGGCTCTCCCTGTGCATCTTGGAGAGAACAAGGCAGGCATTTCTGGCAGCTGGGCATCAGCCAGCCTTAAAATGGGGGCGTGTGGTGGAGTGAGCCCAGCTGAGATACGCTGAGTGCAGCCCAGTGCTCCTTGCTCCTCTCTGCTGAGCCGGGAGCGTTTGTCTGCTTTCGGGATGGCCCTGGCTGTGTCAGGGCTGCTCCGTGGACACGAGACAGCCGGTCCTGTCCCGCTGGGTGCCAGCAGTGCCTGGCAGCAGCCCTGCACCCACGTCAGGATGCTGGCCAAGAGAGGCCCTGGAAGCTGAGGCAGCTGATTTGAAGCTTTTGCAGATACACACAGGGGATGGCCAGCAGCCTTCCCTCAGGATACAGCAGTCCTGAGGGGCCTCCCCAGAGCTGCCTGATGCTGCCCACTCCTTGTGGCACCAGTTGCTTTCCTGTGGGATGTTCTACCTCCCCCAGGAGTGAAGAGGGAGCTGGGGAAAGAGCTTGCCCGGCTGCTCTGGATCCTTTCCCAGCAGCCCTGGCTGAGTGGAGAAGTGCGAGCTGAGTGCAGATGTGCCAATGGAGCAGCTGTGCACAGGAAGGCTCGCTGGGAAGGATGATCCAGGAACCACAGGCCTGGCAGCCTGGCTTTGCTGCCAGGGAAGGCCTTGGAGCAGATCCTCCTGAGTGCCATCCCACGGCACGTGCAGGGAACCAGGGGCTCTGCTGGAGGCCGGGAAAGCTCTGCGGAGGGACGGGCACAGCTGGGGGTCCTGGCGGGCTGTTGCGAGCTTCTGTGGGGGTGTTTGGGGGGATGGATGCTGGGGGGCGCGTTGGGGATGGAGTTGTCTGGAAGGTGAGAAGTCTGGGCTGGAATTTGAGTCAGTTTGAAGGCAGCATCTGTGCTTTGGCACAGCTTTGGTGTTGGACGGCAGAAAGAATATCTGTGACTATTTCTTTTACTGGTCCTGTTTCTCCTGCAGGGAACAAGAGGGGAGAGCTGTACTTTATTGGCCACTTAGAGATCTGTACTGGGGGAGGATCGGCCCTTTTGCCATCTCCCCATTTAGTTGGGTTACTGTTGTAACACTGAGTGGTCTTCATTCCTTGAGAGCTTTTATTCCTTAAGAGAATTAGGAGATTATAATCCCTTCATGGAAAACCATTTGCAAACCAAAGAATGGCCTTCCTTTTGGCCTCTCTGTAGTGTTATGTTTTGTAAAGGGACTTCCAGTGGATGATGTTAAGGCATATGTGTTGCTGCTTTGAGATGGGAACAAACTTCAAAACCAATGCCATTCTCTGGGCATTGCTGTTAATTTGAGAAGTTTGCAAATTTTGGAACTACTTGAGCTGAGCAATGGGAATGAAAGCTTTCCTGAAGTGAGGATACTTAAATGCCCTGAGCCCGCAGAGCAGGGCAGCGTTTGCTGATGTTTCGAGCCTTCCTAAAGATCCTGTGGGGCTGCCTTAGACACCTGGGGCCAGGCATTCCTTCCAAGTTGGGCCACTTTGGCTGGGCTGGGGGCGGCCCCAGGGCAGGCGGCAGTGTGTGCAAGGGCCCTGGATGGGATGCTGCCGCACGGTCACCATGTGCCATGGAATGGAACCTGGTGTCCAAGGGCCCTTTGTGACACGTGGGAAATAGAAGCTTGCCCGGGTGCTGGGAGCACGCAACGGGGCACAACGGGACAGAGCAGTGCTGTGAGGAGCCCCCGCACAGCACGCTCGTTCGTGTCCCACCCGGAGCTTTTCCGCAGCCTTGTTCCTACAGGTGACCTTGTGGCCAGACTGTGGGACTTGGTGACTCGGAGCTTTTCCGAGGCATCTCCCATTCCTGCGGCCAGTGCCATCAAGTCCAGACCGTGGGATTTGGTCACCTGAATCATTAACGAGGAGTCTCCTGTGATTTTGGCAGGAGTCCTCAAGACCAGAGTGCAGGATTTGCTGTCCTGCAGCCTTTTTGAAGCTTCCCTGACGCAGGTGCCTTCAAGGCACAACCACAGCTGTTGCCTTGGCGATATCCTGAGCCATCTCTCTTTAAGGTGCCCTCGAGGCCAGGCTCTAGCATGGCAGGCAGATTCCGCAGCTTGTTCAAAGTGTTCAGGGGGAAAAAAAAGAATGACCCTGGTGCTGCTCCAGCACAACAGCCTGAAGATCTGGAGCAGATCCAGATACTGCAGGATGGTGAGTAGCAGAGCTGTGCCACAGGGCTGATGGCTACAGCCAGCTTGGCCCCATCCCATCCCATCCCATCCCATCCCATCCCATCCCATCCCATCCCTGGGGACATGCCCACGGACAGGATGGAACAGGGGATGGGCAGACACCCCGCAGTGGCCGTGCTCCATCCCCTGGGCCATCCCAGAGCTCTCCCTGCCTGGGGAGCGCAGGGCTGGGCTGTGTTCTCCAGCCTCTCCCGCAGCCCCTCAGCTCTGGCTGCGCTCGCTCTTTGCCAGGTGCAGCCCTGGACAAGACACAAGAGCAGGAACCCGGCCCTGGCCACTTCCGCCAAACCCTGAAGGTACCTGCAGCCACCCCCAGCTGGGCTGGGCCTGCTGTCCCTGCTCAGCCGAGCACCACACTTGGAGCACGCCATGCAACTGTCCCTGCCTTCCCTGTCCTTTGTTCTGCTGCAGAGGTTCCAGAAATTCCTGCGCATTCGACGTAGGAAGACCGGCACCTCAGCAGCTGAGGGCCCAGCTCAGCCTGACTCTGGGCTGACTGAGCTCCAGGCAGAGCCTGATGTCAGCCCAGATTCGTCTGGGCACTCACAAGACTCTGAGGCTGCAATGGACAAGGACAGGGCAAAGGTGGACAAGGAAGTGACTAAGGATGTGGCCATCACAAACACTGACATTGAAGAGACTGAGGACATCTCAAATACTGGCACCATGCCCACTCCCATTGTGATTCATGCTCCCACTATGGATTTCTTTGAGGACAGTGCTGTTCCTTCTCAGCAGCAGGTAAGCAGCCTGGGGCCAGGCCTGGAGGCCTGCCAGGATTGTGTGTCCCCTCAAGCCATGGTCACTGAGACCCCTCAGCCTTTGAGTCCAGCACAGTGTGGCGGGAAGGGAAACACTTCTTGGGGGAAGCTGGGCAAGTTGCTGCCTTGGACAGCACTCAAAATCTCCCCCATGTCTCCTCCAGGTGCCAGCCATTGTGAGGAGCATCCACCAGAGGCTGGTGTCCCATGGCACTGTGGATGCCAGGCTGCAAAGTGACATAGTGAGGCTGGCTGAAGAACACCCTGCTGACGTGGTGCTGACCCTGCTGCGCTGTGCCCCAACGTGTGACAGGTACGGGGCCCACGTGCCTGCACAGCTCAGGGCTCACCAGCCTTTGGGGCCCATGGCCCTGCACAGCCTGTGCTATGGGCTCTGCCAGACAGGCAGAGAGGTCCAGGACCCTGGGGCCCCTCTGTTTCCCGAGCCTGCTGCCAATGCTCCCTCCCTGCCCCTCAGGGCACCGGGGCTCTGTCACCTGGGCCCCCACAGCTGCACAGGGCATGGTACTGGCACTGAGATGCCCCTGACACAGAGCTCTGATCCCACAGAGCTGCTGCAATGATATGGAGAACCATTGGCTCGTCACGAGTAACAATGGAGAAAGTGCTGCCAACACTGGTCCGGGTGATGGAGGATTGGCCACTGCACAGCGCATGCACCTCTGATGGGGATGACACAAATGTTTCTGCCCTGGCTGTGAGTTTCTGGAACTGGGCTCTGCTTGCCCCTCAGTCCCCTCCCCAGCAGCTCTCCATCCTCTCCATGCCTCAGGCGCTGAGCTGAACTCTGGGCTAGGGGCAGGCTCAGGGGGCACCAGACCCGCTGCTCCTCCTGCATCTGCCCTTGGGCCCTGCCCCATGGACACCTCGGCACTGAGCGCTGTCTTGGGCTGCTTCTTTTGCAGGCAACTCTGGTGATCTGGGTGATGGTTCAGGTGCCTCAGTACCATGAGGCAATGATTCATTCTTTCTACCCTCTGTTTGTGGCTCTGCTCTTCCATGTTGCCATCACCACACAGCAGATGCCACCAGAGGAAGTCGATACCTTCTGGAGAGCATGCCAGGAGGAGCACCGCCTTCCCAGCAAGCTTAACAGGTCCCAGTCCTCCTGTCCTTCCCATGCCCTTGTGGCCAGTGCCAGTGCTCCCAGTGTGACCTGGGCTTTGCTCTGCACACAGGTTTGCAGTGCAGGCCATGAAGGCTCTGCTCTACCTACTGCGCTGTGACAATGAGGTGATGTCTATGGAGCGCAAGTGTGGCTGGGACACGCTGCTGTGTGCTCACACCCAGCACTATGCCATGGGTCTGCTGGCCAGGTGAGACCCCCTTGTCCCCATTGCCCCCGGCATTTGTGCTCTGTGCCCCACTCAGTCCCTGTGGTCATGGGCCACAGAGCCTCGTCACTGAGGGATGGCCAAGGAGACTGGAAAAGGCTGGCAGAGGAGGGTGCCCAGAAGGGGCCACCTCCCGGAGCACCCACATGCCCTCCAGGGATGCTGGGGAAAGACCAGACCTCTGTGAGTCAGTCCTGGGAGGTGTTTGCCCCCCCACCTCAGAGTCTTGGTGCCTTTTTTCCCCCTGCCAGGGAGATGCGTTATGCCTTGACGCCCCTGTGTTCCCATGTTGCATATCGCCTTCTCCTGCTGCTCAGCAGTGAAAAGCCAAGGTGGGATCTGCCCTTGCTGGCATTCCTTGTGGAGGTGAGCCTCAAGGCCAGCGCTGCCTGGCTGAGCTGCCTCCCAGCTCTCTGCCCTCTCACAGCCACAGCTGCCTGGGACAGTGCCCATGCCCTGTGCTGCTGCTGCTGCTGCCTGGGCCCAGCCCTGTGCGCTTCTGAGCTCCTGCTGGCCGGCTCCCCTGTCACTGCCCTGTGCCTTTCAGGTCCTCGAGTGCCTGGACTTGAGGAAATGTGCTCTCACTGTCGTGAAGATCATGTCAAGTTGCCTGCAGAGCAAGTGCAGGGAGAGGCGTCGCCTGGCCCTCAGAGGCCTCGTGGTGCTCAGCAAGGATCCCTCGATGGTGAGAAGGGGGCAGCGGCTGAAGCTGCGCTGGGGAAAGCTGCCCCTTGGGCTGGGCAGGGCTTCAGGAGCTGAGGCAGCTGCTCCCAGCTCTCCTGCCTCACCTGCCCCAGCGCTTTGGCTCAGGCCTTTGGCCTGTGGGCCCTGCAGCAGCAGGGTGGCCTTGCAGTGCCAGGGCGGTGGTGGCGGTACAGCCGTCCATGGCTTCCCAGCACTGCCTTATGTCCCACACAGGCCAAACCTCTACGCAGCGTGTCTCGAAGCCTTCTGAAGCTTCTGGGTGATGCAGATGGAGAGGTGGTCAGCATGTCCCTCTCTCTGTTCAAGAAGATGCTCCAGAAAAAACATCTCCTGATATCTAGCACTTCTGCCCCAAAGCTGGCTGAGGCACTCCTGCCACTCTTTGACAATGTAAGGCTCTGTGTCCCCAGCCATAGGCACTTGCTGCTGACCAGAAATTTTGTGCTCTCTGGATTTTCAGCTGTTTGCCCAGGAGTACAGGATATTTGATGCTTAAGTATTTTCCTCCTCCTTTCCTCCAGGACAACAGCCAAGTGCAGGTGCTCTCCATTTACCTCTTCCGCAAGATGATGGAGTTGGTAGTGGATGAGGGAAAAAAGCCCTTGAAGACAATTGTGAACCAGAGCCTGCTCCCCCTCTTCTTGCACTGCCATGAGGAGAACCAACAAGTGGCAAAGGTGAGGTTTTCTGTGATGCTGGTGGATCTCTGGCAGGGGCTTGGCTGTCTCCTGCCCTGGCACCTCATGGACTGCAGCCTCCTCCAGGCCTTGGCACAGGGATGTGATTCCGGTGCCCTGGGCTGTGGGGCCATCTCTGGGTCTCTGCTGCTCTCCAGGCCTCTCGAGAAACGCTGCATTGTGCGGCCGGGTTCTTGGAGAAGACTGATCTCCAGAGGGTGCTGAAGACGGACCAGCCATTGAAAATTGATGAGTGCCTGGTAAGGAGGGCCTGCAAGCCCCAGCCTCAGCCTGGAGAAGGCCCCTGAGGGCGGTGCTCAGTGTGCGGGGCCGGGCAGCTGTGCCCCTGCCCGCTGCTGCAGCCAGAGGCCGCGGGGGCTCTTCTCCAGGCTCCCGTGGGCCCCAGCCGGGTGCCCATGGAGCCCCGGCCCGGCAGGGCTGCGGGGTGGCACCGCGGCTCCCCGGGCAGCAGCCGGCCCTCTGCCCCCTGCCCTCGGGAGCCCTTGGCCAGCGGCTGCTGGCCGCGCCTCAGGCCTGTGCGGCCAGGGGAGGCCGGGGCTGGGCGCAGGCAGCGCCCGGCCCAGGGGCTGAGCCCGCGCCAACCCTTCCCTCCTGCCGCTCTCTGCAGCTGGCAGAGGACAGGAGCCAAGCGGCCCAGCACATGCAGTGGGCCCTGCGGTTCCTGGATAGCCCACAGGAGTCCGTACGGGAGGCGGCCGTCAGGATCATCGGTGAGCCCCGGGCCCAGGCTCCCTCCCCGGCCCATCCCGCCGCCGCTCGGCCCCAGCCCCGCCTGCTGCCCCGGCAGCGCCGCCGGCAGGGAGCTGTGCCGCTGGGGCCGTGACAGGCTCTGTGTTCACAGGCAGCGCCGGGCGGTGCCGCAGGGGGAAGAGGGAAGAGCTCCGGGCCCACAGTCAGGGTGAGTGCGGACACCGGGCTGACAGCGGGGCCTGCCCGGGAGAGCTGCATTGCCTTCGCTCCCTGGGTGCATGAGGGGTGGCCTGGGCAGAGCACAGCGAGCGATTTCAGGGACACTGGTCCGGGGGATTCGTGGCCAGCGTCTTGCGGCTGATCCCGTTTGCCCCCCTCCTCTCTTCTGGCTGATGCAAGAGCTGAGTGGGACACCCCTGTGTAGTGGTTTTGGTTCACTAATTGATGATTTCCTGGCCAATGTTCCAATTAGTGGGGTAAGTTCCGTGCTGGTTAATCACCAGTTCATCCAGTAGAATGTAGTTCATCATTTTCTGTGTGAGATAGGATTAGGAGAAAGGCAAAGCAGGCTGCAAACTTTAAAAGGGTATGAAGAAAAATTTATTAACCGTAACTAAAAGAAGGAGTAATAAGAATCAGAACAAAACCTTCAGAACATTTCTCCTCCCCCTACAACTTTTTCTTTCCCACTGACAATGTAAAGGGACAAAACCAAAATTTTGAGTCACTATACTACCTCTAGAAGAGTCTCTCTTCTGCTCACTTAAGGAGAAAAGTCCCTCTTGTTAATGTTATGGAGATTTTCCACAAGAAAGCAGTTCTCTCGTGGCTCTCAATTTCCATCAACAGCAGCCACACTGCAGGGAAATCTGCAATTCTGAAATCGCTCCCATTTTCCACAAGCTTTTCCCACAGCTGTGTTTCTGTGCCGTGTCAACTTATGGGGTACTGTTCTAAAGATGAGCTGTTCAAAGGCAAAGGTTCTCTTTATCTATCTCTAAAATCATCTTCCATCTCTAGCAAGAGAGACCTTCTTCTGTTCCTGGGGGCACAGGATCTTCATCACTCTTCTCTCCGTCTCTGTTCAAACTTGTCCTAGAATCATACCTTCATGTCTTATAGGGAAAAAAATTGTCCTTCTCCCTATATTTTCAAGAGGATTTCAGCCTAAAACTAAAGGCATCTCCTCATCCCTCCCATCTGGGACTTGACTTCTTCACTGACCTCAGCCAGGCCTAGGCTGGGTCAGCTGTGTTACCTCTTTGTCGGCCAGAAGGGAAAAGAGAAAGTTCCCAAGTTTATTTTGTTTGTAACATGTGTTTTTCACAGAGGCTTTCATGTACAGCTTTCCAGATTATCAGTTCCCAAAACCAACCCTTGATTGGTTTCCTATTGGACATGGAGGAACCTGCCAGGAGCCTCTCCCAAAACATCATGTCCATGATGCACAAAGCAGCACACAGTGGCAGGAGCATCTCCTAGGATTCCTGCAGTTGTGGGTGCTGACTGTGGCTCTCTTCCTCTCTGTTCCAGCCATTTAAGTCCCAAGGAAAGACACTAGTCCATCCCACTGTAACCTGGATATTCACAGCCAATTTGCCAGAAGAGCTGAAGAATTAGGTGCCTCTTCAGGATCCGGTGAACCAGTTTCCCAAGAACAGCACCAGGAGACACTGAAGAGCAAACCATCTCCCACTGCCACTGGAGCTCCAGGCACAGCTGATGACTGGCACAGCTGAGCCTGTGAGAAGCTCCCGTAGCTCCTGCCGTCACCCTGCCTGTTGACAGCTCCCTCCCTCCAGCCCTCAGACCCTGCCCATTCCCTTTTCTTACCTCCCAGCTCATCCCTTTGCTTTGCCTTTCATTAATAAATAGTTTGGCTTCTTCACTTTGCCTGCATCTCTGTGGAGCTGAAGCAAATCCGGGGCCCTGGGACACACAGGCCCCTGCTGCCGTTCTCTGCCACGCCGTGTTCTGTGCACGGACCCAGAGGAACTGGGGCAGGTCAGGCTGGAAAGGTCCCTGTGCTGAAGGTGCAGTTCCACAGCACTGTGCAGTTCCACATCTTGCTGAGCACACTGAAGGCCAGCAGCGGGACAAGGAGCCTGTGTGTGTCAGGGACCAAAGTTGTGTCTAAGTCCCTGTCATATTTGGTCCCCTGTTGTGCACATCAGCGAGATAATGAATAAAACCAGGTTCAAAAACGCTCCTGGAAAGGCAAGATCCCGATTTTAGCAGCTTTTCCCACCTTCACGTTTCAGGAATTCATGGGTCTGCTGGATAGGGAATGTTCATCCCAAATTTTCTGCCCACTTCTCTAGGAACACTCTAATGACAGTGGTGATGTGGTGATTCAGTCTTCTGAGGTTTTTTGGGATATTTTTTGGGGATTTCAGGGGGCTGGGATCCAAGGAGAGAGCAGGACACAATCCAGATCCCGAAAATCCCATATAGCACTAGAATTGAGGAGAACTTAGTGGAAACAAGCACAAAGGAACTGGAAAAAAAAGAGTTTTTTAGAAGGAAAAATGGGAAAAAAGAATGATAAAATTCCAAATTAATCCATTTGTGAAGAATAACCTGGAGGTGCAATAGGAGGAATTCCAACACAACAGGTTACCAGGGCCTGGGAGGGCCCAAGTTTTTTTATTTTATTCAGGAACATTTTAGAGGTTTTTTTAAATGTTACTGGATTTTTTTCAAAGAGAATCCTACTTTTCCTTTTTGACTGGACTGGAAGTTGCCTCCTGTTCATGCTGTGCTGGTTTTGCCCATCTTCATTCCTGAATTAAAAATTAAAAAATAAAAAAACAGGAAAAGGATTTCAAAAAAGGAGAAATTTTAATATTAATAAGAATAATATTAATAACAATAAAGTAGTAATAACAATTGTAATAAATAAGTTTCAAGATTCTGAATATTTCTTCTTTGTAGATATTTTGGGAAATGAAAGTTTAGTGTTTTATTTTACAATTCAAAAAACTTTATTTTGCTATGTGTTATCCTGGAGATAAAAACTGCTTTGGTTTCATGGGTTGTTTGGTTTCTTCCCTTGAGTTGCTGGGAATTTTTAGGGTTGAAAATTAAAAGATGTTGAAAATTTTAAAAAAGGGTGGAGAGAAAGAAAAAAAAGGGGAAAGCAGGGAGAAAAGTAAAAAACAAGGGAAATTCTCTTAAAAATATAAAAAGCAAGCAAAGCATGAACAGTTACACTTTGTTTCCAATGTGCGCCTGAGTGCCTTGATTTTTCCATGTTTTTTGGTGCAGTCCTGAGTTGTAGAGTTCTCCGGACAGGATGCTGAGCTTGGTGGAGATTGTGGAGCTGCTGTAGCCATTCCCTTTTCTTTCCTTCCCACCTGTAGTATCCAATGCCATTCCCTTTTTTTTCCTTCCCACCTGTAGTATCCCACCTGTAGAGTTCTCCGGACAGGATGCTGAGCTTGGTGGAGATTGTGGAGCTGCTGTAGCCATTCCCCTGTTTTCCTTCCCACCTGTAGTATCCAATGCCATCACACGTGTCCGTTTTGGAGCACCAAAGGTGCCATTTTTATAAATTCCCAACGCCCAGAATGACATGATTCCATGGGAATTTGTGAGGGGAACAGGAGTGTAGAGAGCTTTTTGGATAATTGGTTAGCTGAGAAAGGACATTTCGATGTGATACCAATGGATAAGGATAGGGGAAACAAGCTGGGGATTATGTAACCGGTGTCCAATCACTGACAAAGGTCATAGTGACCTTCGCTGAAACGGGAAGACGGGGGAGAAAATCGCTTGCCAGAAAATGTGGATATCCTAGGTAGAGAAGCTAGAAGAATGCAAACATAGAAACAAAATAATCATTAGAGCATAGAAGTAGGTGTGGTTGATCTAAGTGTGCTTTAACCAATAATGAGCTCAGCTTTTGCAATATGTTTAAGCTTCATTAACACCAATATAAATATGTGTGAGTTTTCAATAAACTTTGGGATTTGCCATCCACGCATATTATGTGAGGCATTTCTTCCGCCGATCTCGACAAATGGTGAGCCCCGGACGTGATTCAACGGCAGCCACGGTCGAGCGGCGTACAGGGTTCGGGTCCTATTGCAGCTGAGGACGGCAAAAGCACTGCTGAAAAAGGGAAAGTGCCATGCCCCGGGTGACCTCAGCGGAGAGCCCGGCTGATACGTGCTGCCGGAAGCCTGCAAGGGCTGCAAGAAGCGTGCTGTTATCTTCGACACGGATAAAGAAAGGCAAGCAGCATATAATTTATTTCCTAGCTTTTTATAAAAGTGTAAGGTTAAGGGTATAGATTTGCAGAAAGAGCTTCATGGGTTGTTAGCTCATGGGTATGCTCAAGGACTTTTTCGGACTCCTCGCGCAGTGCACAGGTTATCAGAGTGCCGTATATTTGGGGATTAGTTGTGGCAGGCAGTCATAGATGCTGATAAAGCTGCGGGACAGTTGGGAAAGTTATGGCGAGTCATGCATGATGAAATCTTGAAATACCAGGCAGAGGAAAGAGCTGCCCAGCAGGCTAGTGCAGCCCGTGAAAGAAACAGGAGTTATGGAGACTAGTTTGGCTCCCCGCCGACACTAGCTCCTGCTCTAAACGGCAGCTCCCTGCAGCTATCAGCTCCTGCTTCAGGCAGCAGCCCCCCTGCCGCGCGTACTCCAGCCGTGCCGTCCGCGCCACCTGCCCCGGTGTTAAACCCTACACCTTCTCCGCCGCCTCCCGCTCCGCTCCAGAGCCGCCCCGACCCCCGAGCCGGGGGGGCGGCAGGACGGGCCTCCCATCCCACCCCCCGTGGGGCAGCGGGCTCCGGGGTTCCGTCCGCCCCGCGGCTGCCCGGCGCGGTTCTGCTTCCTGGCCACCAGCTCCCTGCATCCGGACACCAGTAGCAGCTGTCACCGCTTCAGCTCGACCTGCCTCCAGCCCGCCACCGCCGGGAGCCTCGGAGTGGACCTGGCACCGTAGCCACAGTAACCGTGATGACTATCCACCCAGAAAAGGTTCCAACTGGAGTAAAGGGACCACTCATTATTGATGGAGCCTATGGGAGCCTTTCAACCAGGATTACCTAATCTGGCTGTGCTGCCAGGGGACTGGCCACTTTTGATTATTGATCTGAAGGACTGCTTCTTTACTATTGCTCTTCGTCCTCGAGACACTGCAGCAGATATTGGACTGTGTTACACAAGGCAGTGTTCGGAGACGTGATCTTGATCTCCCTATACAGCTGACAGTTTGGTGTGGACCAAAATTTTTACTGGGTGCACTTACTCAGCATAACAGAAAAACGGGGGAGATATGGGCCTTGGAATGGATATCTCCTCCACTTTAACAACATAAAACCCTTCTTCAGAAAATTGAGATTTTAGCTGATTTGCTCAAAAAGGGTCGTGATAGGATAATGGGGTTGGATTCAATGCCCAAAAAGATCACTAAAGCCCTTATCGGATGCTATAACTGTTTACACAGATGCAGGAAGAAAATCCAAAACTGCAGCAGTGACCTGGCAAGAAGAGGGACAATGGCATCATCATATACTCCAAGCTACTGAGTTGGACACTTTGCAAACGATGGAGCTATTGGCTGTTGTATGGGCCATGATGCATTTCTCTGGACTTCTTAACATTGTAACAGATTCTTTGTATGTTGCAGGAGTGTGTGAGCGAATAGAGGATGCCTCCATAAAAGAGGTTCAAAACAGGAGGTTACATGAACTGTTTATGCAGCTGCAGAGAGCAAATGGTACCTTGAAAAGATATTTGAGTAAATATATGGATACCAGAGAGCCACAAGAAAGATTGTTAAAGTGTTTGTTTGTTTTGAACCACCTGTGGTTTTTGGGGAAGATAAGGTTCCTGCTGTGATTCATCACTATGTACAAGAAACAGATGATGTAAAGAAAGATGTATGGGTGAGATACAGGGATCCCAAAACAGGACAATGGCAAAGTCCTGCTAAGGTGTTATATTGGGGCCGCGGATATCTTTGTGTTTCTACCCCTACAGGATCTCTGTGGGTACCTCCTAAATGGACCTGAGCAGCTGTGTTTGATGGAAACTTTATGTTATTGCTTTGTTAATTTTTGCTCCTTTTGTGGAATGTGTAGACCATCAGTCATGGGCCCAACCTCAGCCCAAGACTAACATATGGGTCACCCTGGCAAACTTGACTAAACAGGAGACTATTTGCCTGTCATTATCTTCTCCTGGCAATCCATTCACAACCTGTTTGGTTGGATTACCAGCAGATCCCTGGCCATGCCCTTTACATGTACCAACTTGTAAGGTCAGCAATGCTAGGATGAGTGTGGATAATTTGGATCAGTGGATTTCCCACTTTCCTATAGCACCACAGGAACCCCAAGAGTTAGAGTTGCTAGGGTCAGTGATGGCAGATGCATGCATTCATTTTAACCATAGAAGTCTGCTGTCAGTCAAGAACCATTCTAATGTTGTAACTTCCAGCATGGCTGTCTACTGAAATGCATCGGCCTGGTGCAATTATACAACAAAGAGAGTGTCAGTCTCATCAAATGACCCTATTCAATTGCCAGCAGGATACTTCCTGATATGTGGGGACCGTGCTTGGGCCGGTATCCCATCAATGCTGCACGGGGGACCATGTACACTTGGACGGCTGTCTCTACTTACACCTAACATGTCCATGATACTGAACATGAGCTGCCGCCATCGTAGAGGCAGGTAAATGGCTCATGCATTTGTAGCCGACTGCCGCAATGATGTAAAATTTTGGTCCCCAGCGGCCATAATCGCAGCATCCTTCTTAGCCCCAGGGGTATCAGCAGCACGTGCTCATGCTATTTTAAATAGGTTAGGGTGTTGGCTTGCTGAACAAACAAATGCAACTTCTTTAGCGATTTCTAGTCTTTTGCTTGATGTAGAATCTATTTGCCATGCGACACTTCAAAATAGAGCTGCAATTGATTTTCTTTTACTTGCACAAGGCCATGGCTGTGATGAATTTGAGGGCATGTGTTGCATGAATCTTTCTGATCATGCACAGTCTGTACACTCACAGCTCTCTGAATTCCGGAGGTTAACTGGGAACTTACAGGTAGAATCAGGCCTTGGTATTGATGGATTGCTCAAATCTTTAAGCTTAAGGTCATGGTTATATTTTATTGTTAAGGTTAGCCTTGTAGTAGCTATTGTAGCTTTGTTGTTAATATTAGTCTTGCCTTGTTTTTGTATATGCTTGCAGAATATGGTGCGAAAGATGATAACTACCGCATTTAATCAAACCATGCTTGTTCAACAGAAAAACGGGGGAAATGTAGAGAGCTTTTTGGATAATTGGTTAGCTGAGAAAGGACATTTCGATGTGATACCGATGGATAAGGATAGGGGAAACAAGCTGGGGATTGTGAAACCAATGTCCAATCACTGACAAAGGTCATAGTGACCTTCTCTGAAACGGGAAGACGGGGGAGAAAATCGCTTGCCAGAAAATGTGGATATCTTAGGTAGAGAAGCTAGAAGAATGCAAACATAGAAACAAAATAATCATTAGAGCATAGAAGTAGGTGTGGTTGATCTAAGTGTGCTTTAACCAATAATGAGCTCAGCTTTTGCAATATGTATAAGCTTCATTAACACCAATATAAATATGTGTGAGTTTTCAATAAACTTGGGGATTTGCCATCCACGCATATTGTGTGCTGCAATTCCTCTGCCGCATCACGACAGTACACAAAGTCAGATATGTTGAGGGATGAACAGATCTCACAGGGATATGGAAACCTCCCCTGAAAAGCCAGTCCAGGGAGAGCCTGAGGTGTTTTGTGGTTCCAGGCATGAAGATGCTCAGGAGCTTCCACAGATGCTCAGGATGGTGCCTGGATCTCGCTCTGGCAATGCCAGTGGCTCAGCTGAGAGCTGTGGCAATGATTTACACTGCACTGAGAGGGGCCACAGTCCTGCAAGGGTCTTTCATCAGGAGCAAACAGCAGCCTGGACGGTGGGGAATGCTGGATCTGTAGCAGGGCTCATCCTTCACCTTCATGTGGAGCTGCCCCCAAAGTTGCCATGTATCACTTTTTATTTTTCTCCTGTTGGGTATATTTTGGAGCAGCTGTTAGATGTGGCTTTTTATGGTGATCCTATGGGAAGCAGCCATTTGCCTGCTGTGATATCCTCACAACTAATACTAACTCCTCATTGCCTTTGGTTTTATTTGGGGTTTTTTATCTGTTGGATTGGTTTGCGTGGGTTTGTTTATTTGGGTTTTTGTCTGGTTTGGTTTGAGCTTTTTATTTGCTTTTTTATAAATGACTGGTTAAGTTGGCCTAGCCAAACTCAAGAAAATGGAAACCAGGTTCAACTTTCTAGAAATTACTTTTGCCTGGGTTTAGCTGCACCCCCAGGCTCAGGATCACCAGTAGATTTGCAGGTTTTACTCTGCATCATCAGCCTGTCCAGACTCTGCTTGGTGTTGCAGAAATGGAGAAGACAGTGGACATTGTGCCAAGCTTCCTTTCCAACAGAAAAACCTGGGTCAGCATGACAGAAAAGAAGAAAAAAATACAATAAAATTCACCAGTTAGAACAGAACAAGTGTCCCACCATTTCCCCCTCCACTGTTATTAATTCTGTACAATTGAGAGGCAAACCTGGGTCTAAAGCTTCCATCTCTCAGTTCCTGATACTATTTGCTACCCTTCAGCCTTGACACCCCCTGATCTGACCGACTGCTGTCCAGCCGGGGCTGGGGATGCTCAGCTTGGAAAGAGCCTGGGAGGCCTCACTGTGGCTGTGCAGGGCTGGAAGGGTCCCACAGGAAAGAAGGGGACAGAGTGTTCAACAGGGCCTCTGCTGACAGGACAAGTGCAGGAGGCTGATTGAAGCTGGATCTAAGGGAGCTGCTGTTTTACACTGAGGGTGGTGAGGCACCGGCCCAGGCTGGGCACAGAGGCTGTGGGTGCCCCATCCTTGGGAACAGGGCTCCCCCAAGGCCTGGGGGAAGATTGCTCAGCTTGGAACAAGATGATCTTCAGGGTCCCTTCCAAGCCCAACCATCCAGGGATCCCCGCTGCCCACTTCAGTTGGCCCTGGACTCCTGGGAACTGTGATGTCACATCCCCCGTTCCAGGTGGAACTGCCAGCACCCAGCAAAGAGCACAACTCAACCACTGGCCCTTGTGTCAGCCCACACTGCACTCTGCTCCTGTCCACCCCTGCCACCCTTCTTGTCACCTGCTCCCTCCATCAGTCCTGAGAGCTCCCTAGTGCCTGGATTTTGTCATCCATGGCTGCAGGATGCTCACGTTTGTCCTGAGGAAAGTATGGTGCCATTCCATGGAGGGGGACACCACCAGCTGCCCAGGTGGGGTGCAGCTCTGTGGGATGGTGTGGGACAGGGACCCCACTCTGAGGTTTTGCCACCTCTGCAGGCTGTCACAGACAGAGAGGAAGAGATGGACATGGATATCCAGACTTGTATAAAGGAGGACGTGGAGATGGAGGAAGACACTGGAGAGGAAAAGATGGAGGTGGATATCCAGACTTATACAAAGGAGGATGTGGAGATGGAGGAAGACACTGGAGAGGAAGAGATGGAGGTGGATATAGATGTGGAAGAGGAGATGGAAGTGGAAATGGAAGAATACATTGAAGACATGGACATTGATGAGAAAGATGAGGAAGAGCCTATGATCCTGGGATGAAGACCAATGCCAGCAGCAGGACAGGCATGTGGTCCCCACAGGCAGAGTGGGTCCCTGCTGCCAGGCTGGAGCTGGGCTGGTCCCTGCTCAGGGACGTGGCACCCCGTGCACTGGAGTCTGGTGCCATCCGCAGCCTGTCCTGTGCTTGCTCTGGGCCACACGAGCTCCATCCCAGACCCAGCCAGGCTCAGCTCTGGCAGCAAAGTCCTGCTGTGCCAGCATGTGCCAGCCTGGGGGCACATGGAAGAGCCCTCTGTGCCTGACTGGAGTGACCATGGCACACTTGCTTTTCGTCCAGGACTGATGGACATTCCAGACAGGAATGCCACCCTTTTGTACATATGTTTTACAGTTTGTTCTCTTCAGGAATAGGATTTAGGACTTTTGTCTTCTGTAAATACGTTTCATATATTTTTACTAGATAGGTTCTTATGTATATACGTTCCATGGATTGCTGTTGTTAGAAATATTCTTACATTGTAAAAGTGTTCGGTATTGTTGCTGTTCTTCTGGAAATAAACAAATTTTCTTTTTCACATCCCAGTTCTCTTTGCATTTACTTTGGGCACAGGCAGCATTTGCAAAGTTGTGGTTTCCACTTGCTCCAGGTTTCCAGGGCTGGAGGTCCCTGGAGGAGCTGGCACAGCCACGCCAGGAGTGAGGGTCCCTGTGCACAGAGGGGTCCCACTGACTGAGGTCACCCTCTGCCTGCAGTTTCTCTGGACACACTTGGGAGCTGCAGGGGCAAATCCCAGCGTGTCCTGTGCCATGGGATCCCATGTTGGAGCAGGGCTGAGCCTGCCTGCTCCTGCAGAGCCTCAGCCATGGCTCTTCCCTGGGCAGCCCCAGGGCTGATGAGGGTGCACTGCAACCCCTGCTCCTGAGCACCCAGAGGGGCTGGAGCAGCCTGCAGAGCCTCAGCCCTACATGGACCAAGACTGCCCTTGGAAACCCCCTCTGTCCCCAGACTCTGGTACAAGCACAACAGGAATTGATCCTCCCAGTTAAAGGTGTTAATTGGCAACAATTTGTCCCTGGCACTTTCTAGCACAGCAAATGTCAGCACTTGGAATCCCTGTTCTGCACTCCCTGGTCAGGCACCAAAACATCTGAACCTGACAGAACATCTTTAATTAGCACCAACCTGCAGAGAGCTATGGGGGAGAACCTACCCCCAAGCACCCAGAGAAACACTTGGCATTGATAGTCTGGGGCAAGAGCTGAAACTAAAGCAGTCTAATGCCAAGAGAGAGGATTTTTATTGCTGAATTCATTCTCCAAGAACAGGAATGAAAGCTTTTGGTGTCCTCACCAGCCACAGATGTGTACTGCCAAGGTTTGCTTCTGGGTTATGATTGATTTTTATTAATCTGCTCAGAACTCTGATGCTGTTCCTGGCTAAGGTGTAGAGATGATATTTCAGAGCCAGATGAGCTCAGCACAGCTTCTGCAACACACAATTTCCAGATCCAGACTTTCAGGCCATGCAAACTGATACTTTTTCATCTCTGTGCAAAGATCAGTATTAGGACATCACTGCCGTACCACACACTTCTCAGAGCTGTCCCTTTCATCCAGCTCTCCCCAGTCACTTCACAGACTTCACTCCAAGCAGTTTATCTCTGAGAGAGTTCAGTGGCACATGGGATTTAATCCTGGTTTTTCTTCATCTTATCCTGAGCTGTCTCCAGACACGGTGTGTGGGTGCTGTCTGACAGCAGCAGCATTAACGTGCCACCTCCCTGACACTGAGGTTCATGTCACAACTTTTCATCCAAAGCAGCAAATCAATGATTCCCACTGTGTCCCACACAGCTCCATGGGGAGTTTGTGTGGCTGCAGTTCCAGCACCAGCCCTAATGCACAGGAATTTCAGAAGATACAGAAGGAATCAGCCATTCACAGAGAAAACCATCAGTTTGCACGGCCCAGATCCCCACAACACTGCAGACTCTGGTAACCCAGAATCTGCATTTACACTTTGGTCTCTGGGCCTTACTTTTCCTCTCACTAAACTTCTCCCATTTTCCCCTCTTGCTCAGCTTCCCAAGATAATTAAAAGCAGCATTAGGAGCAGGGATAGGTAATGGGAACTGTCCCAAGGCTTGACAAAATTTCTCTTTTCAGGCCTGACAATTCCAGCCAAGGAGAGAGGAAAAGCCCGCATGGAAGAGGTGTGAAATCAAAGCAGTAATCAAATTTAGGTATAATGAGAGAAGCTGAAGAGGTTTTCAATGCTCAGAACAAGATTAGCAGCTCCAGGCACAGGAGGGATGCGACATTTTCCCCGCTGTAACAACTCTGTGATGCAAATTGCATCTCAAATCCTTCTCCCCAGCTCTGGGACCCGTTCAGCCACAAATGTGGTGCTGAATTTTTTAAAGCAAAGTGGAAGCTGGTCAGAGAGGTGGTTTGCAAATCAAAACCAGGGAGGACAGCTTGGAAGCACCAGCTGGAGCAGAGAGAGGCAGAGCCTGGCCCTGAGGTGCAGCACAGCCTGAAACTCTAACCAAATAAAGAACTTGCCACTTGTTTTTTTTCCCTCAGGAGCTACAGAAGGTGCTTGATGGAATCTCTGCCTCCTTCACTCTGCATCAGCATGCAGAGGAGCACAAGAATGAAGATTACAGCACCTTCTGCTGCTGCTGCTTCCATCTCCTGACTCAAATCTCACCAAAATCTGTCACTACTGGGCCTTCCCAAAGCCCCAGATTCACTCAGTCCTTGCAGAATTTCAGTTCTGAGGAGCAGGAAGGGAGATGAAGGCACTTGCAGACACCAGAGATGCAATTGCTGCCTGAGGTGCATTTCACTGCCCAGCTTAGTGCCTCTAAAACCATCAAAATCTGCCCCTTTGAGAGCACCAAGCCAACAGCAGGACATCAGGGCCTGCACATGGTTGGAAATGGCATTTTTTATTATTCCTCTCCCAGTCTCTCATTCCATGGTGCCAGTGCAGGGCTTAATCCCATCATTCAGCAGCAAGTCTTGGCAATGAGCTTCAGATGGATTTCTAGTGCTGAGCAAATAAGAGGCAATTTTACTTTGTCTCCAATGAATGAAATTTCACCTAAATCGGACAAACTCTGTGTTCTGAGGCTGGCCAGGCACCAACCACTGCCAGGTCCCCAACCTGGATGTCATACTGCTCTAATATTGAAAAGTTAAATTTATTTGGCTTTGTGTACAAGATTATTCTCTCTCAAAAGAATTGGAATCCATATCATTGCATTTCCAAGCACTAACCTCAGACCAGCCACAAAGAGTACAAGAGACAAGAAAAGAAATAGAGATTTCTAAGGAGATGGAAATTGAATGCTGAGGTTTTTCCCATGATAGAAAGTTTCATCAATTATCACCTGCCAGCTCCTTGCCTTCACTTGTGTGGCCACCACTGAATACACTCGCAGATAAGAAAATGTTTGTCCTACTGAAAACTGGCACTAGAAGCAGAAAAAGGCTCAGATATCTGGATTCAAAGACAACATAATGAAAAGAGCTGCCTTCTAATAGCAAGATATGATGGACAGCAGGAATGGCTGAAGCCAGCAGAGAGAAGTCCATGAACTATTCATGCTACAAAGATTTCTGACAAAACCCCCAAGAACCCAAATGCAACATTTTGTCTGGCAGAGCTGATAGGAACCCTGTGCATTTAATTCAGTCATTGGCAGCAAATAGAGATCAGCTTGAAGCTCCTTTGGTCCACTACTACTTACTTTTTTTCACCCAAAACATGTAATTACATCTACTTTTTGGGAAGAAATTACTGCTTTCAGTGGTTCAATGCAAAGAGTTTCTCCCCATACCCACTCCTAATCAGTCACCAAGAGAAATATTTTCTAAAAAGATCTCTTCCAAATTTTGGAGTGACTTTCAACATAAATCACTTGGTTATTTTGCTCAAAATGCTAAGGGAATTGAATTGGGCTCCCTCATCTTAAAAAGAAGTGTTTCTTCCTAGCTCTTCACAAAGAGGGACAAAAGACTTTGTTGCAGCAGACTGAAGGGAGGAAGAGGTTTCTTTCCCCCTGAGCTGCACAATAGGAGACAATTTTGTTGCCAAGAGGCAACAAAACCCAGCCAATTTCCAGTTCTTTTAGTGCAAGGGAAAAGTTCTGAGGATCCCAGCTGTGGGAGACACAGAGTGGCAGGAGCAGGGGATCTGCTGGGGGGTTTGGGGAGGGGGGCAGATGAAAGAAATGTTCAAGCAAAACCTGTGAGAGCTCAAGACTCCATCCCTCAGAGGAGAAACTGGATTTGACCCAAATGCCATTCAAATCCAAAAAACACTGAGGCATTTCCCCAAGCTCTGCTGGGCCATCAGGTACAACCCAAATCCCTCTGTGGGACCAGGGCAGCAGATCCCTGGCACTGGACAGGGATGCTCCCCTGGGAAGCCACCTGCATTGCCCATGGCACTCACAAGACCTGCTTCTAAAGACCCCAACGTCCAAACAACTCCACACTAAAAGCCTTTAATTTGGGGTTTCACTTCTCCACCTGTCTGTTGTCACTAGGCAGCTGCTCCACTTCAACACCTTTCTGATGGGTACAAATTTTCTCCTGATTTCCAGCCTAAACAGGAAGTTATTTCCATTCATTCTTCTGCAAGCACTGGGAGCTTGTACCTGCTTTGCTCTTCCTCTCCTGGTGTGCATTTGTGCACATAAAATGCCAAAGCCAAGAGCATTTCCTTGTTTCAATCATGTCATTTGTCCTTATTATTTTCTGCCCATATAATTGCATGGATTTGGTGCTGGCTCAACACTCAGAATGTTGACAGCACAAAGTCCAGTTCTCACACTGACTTCTCCAAGTTTTGGACCAAGCCTGCAAAGAAGGAAACACAGCAAAGAAATTCCAAACAGGGGCCCTAATCAAGGTAATAAAATGCCACGTGCCTGTGTTTGCTGCAGGGAAGAATAGTGCTCCTTATTAAATCATTGCAAACAATTAAAGCAGCAGAAGGGAAGAAGACAGAGCTTTCGGGGCAAATTTGGAGACCTCATCTATGGGTGGATGGAGTACCTAGGATTTTCCCAACTGCTGGGAATGGTTCCTCAGGTCCTTGGTGTAAAATGTGGCTCCCCAGCAAGTGCAGATCTGCAAGACGAGAAACAATTTAGGCAATTGGTGATGCATCTTTCTAAATCACTCTCCTTTCTTTCTTACAGTACTGGTTTAGGGGCACTACCTTGCTTTTTTTTGCTTGTCACTAAAACCAAGCTCACATTTTTTATTGATTGTATCATCTTACATTCTGGTTCCTTCATATTCCCAGTAAAAGAAGACCATTATTTCCAGTGATGTGTCCTTTAAATTGCCTCAGTCAATTGGCAGAACACCAGGAGGCCCCTGAGGAGCCAGGGCGCTGGGAAGCCCTGAGGAATTGGGTGTCAGAGGGCACAAGCAGCCCCCAGGCAGCCACCTTGTTCCTGGCACCCGGCTGCTCTGGCGCTTCCCCAGAGCGTCTCCCAGGCCTGCGGCAGAGCCCTCCAGGCCGGGCCTCAGCAGGAGGGTGGGGGCACCCCTGAGGTGCCCAGGCTGGGCTGGCTGGGCACAGGGAGGGCAAAGCTCCCCTGCTGGGGCATGGGATGAGGCAGTGGGAAGCCAGAGAACCTGAGATCTTACCCCCAAATGTTCTGTCTTTGCCCTAACATTTACCTCAGGTTTTGTCACAAAATGATCTCTATGTGCCCTCTAGAAATTACTCAGACTTTTCCTCAAAAGTAATTTTTTCCCTAGAGATCACCTTAAATTTTTCTGCTCAAATATCTACTACATGTACTCGACAGATCACCTCTGATTTCATTATTCTCACAGTCCAGTGATTACCTCAACTGGAAAGCCCAAATGTTCATTTCATGCCCTACAGGTGGCACCAGGTAATTCCAGCATTCCTGTGCTATGAAGTTCTCTCCCTGGAAGCTACTGCAGCTTTACCCCTGGCCAAGTGAAACACTCCCTGGTGCTGAGGCAAGCCTGGCCCATGCTCCTCGGTGTGTATGAGCGCAGGGCAGCCCCAGGGCAGCTCCCCCAAGGGCTTCTGGAGGGCCGCCCGGCGCCCGGCCCCGCGGGGCGGCCCCAGCGGGTTCGAGTTGCCGCCCGCGGCTGAGGGGAGCGGCGGGGCGGGGCCGCCCGCGCCTGGGCGGGAAACGCTCCCTGCGGCGGGGAGCGGGCGGCGGCGGCGCAGCGGGGACCGGCCCGGCCCTGCCGTGTCCCTCAGGGCGAGCCCACGGCCCCTCAGCGGCCCTGGCGTCCCTTCAGCCAGCGGCATGTGCGCTCAGCCACACGCGGCGTGCCCGTGTCCCCCTCACTTTCCCTCAGTGACACCGCCTCACCCTGGGGGACACGACAGACACCCGCCTCCCCTCAGGGACTCTCACTGGCCTCAGTGGCATGCAGGGCATCTGCATCCCATTCCGAGACTTTCATGACACCTCAGCGACCCACGGGGCATCTGCCTTCCCTTCAGTGACAGTAAGGCACCTGCAACCTGCTGGGGAAGCCTCAAGTCTGCTCAGTGACCCCATGTGCCCTCAGCATTGGGACACCCACCTTTCTCTCCGTGACCCTCACGTCCCATCAGCAAATCAAGAGGCACCTGCCATCCTATGGGTGACTCAGAGCGATTGCAGTGGGTGACGGTGCCAAGGGGCCAGCAGTAAGCAGAAAGCCAGGGCTGGGGAAAAGGCTCTGCTCTGCTTACAGCATGGGCTGAGGGCCGGGAGAGCTCCATTTCCCCCTTGAGATGTTGGAGACAGGGCCTTTCACCCTCCTTACAGGGCTGCCCCTTGCTGCAGGCAGCCAAAGGAGCACGACAGCAAAAGGCCACGGACAGCAAAGCAAAGAGCCAGCCCTGCACACAGGGAGGTGACCCAGTGCAAAGCCAGCGTGGCACCCGAAGGTGCCTGCCGCTCTCATGTGTCCCTGCCCTGGGAATGCCCTTTGTCCAGAGGGCGTTTCTGTGGCCTCTCTGGGCTCAAAGCTGCTGCTATTCTGGCTCAATGGGGCCTAAAGCCACAGAACTCGGCCTCCCCAACAGCAACAGGAAAAAGACTCGGAGACCAGACAGTGGAGCTCAATGCCTAAGGCTGAGGAGCCGGGGGCTCCAGTCTGGAGGACAGAGAGGGCACACGCCCAGCCCCACAACTCCTGCCCTCACAGCCCTGAAAGGCCGGCACCAGGGTTCCAAGCCTGATTCCAGAAGGTCCCTCACACTGCCCACTGAGGAAGCGCCAGAGCACCCGGCTGTCAGGAGCAAGGCGGCTGCCAGGGGGCTGCTTGTGGCCTCTGACAGCCCATTGCTCAGGGCTTGCCAGCGCCCCAGCCCCTCAGGCCCTGCCCCAGCCCGGCCAAGCTGCCCGGCAGCAGCGCCGCAGCCCCACAGCAGCTCCAGAGCAGCCCCATCCAGAGGCACCTGGGAGCCCTCGGCAAGGCAGGCAGGAGCACACGGGCGGGAGGAGACGGATGGCGCTTCCTGCCTGGCACAGGGCTTGTGGCCATCTCCAGGCACCGCTCTGGCAGGGATCCCCGCAGCTCTGGCCCCTGCCCAGCCGCTCTGTGGGCAGCATAAAAGCTTCAGCAGAACCACCACAGGCCAAGGGGCTTCTGGCCATTTCCCCTTGCCCACCGCATGCCTGGGCAGCTGGCTGAGCACAAGCACCCTTTTCCCCCTCTTCCCCTCTGCCCTACAGACCCTGGGCAGCAAAAAAAGTCTCCTGAGATTCTTTGTATTATAACACAGTCTATATTTACATAGGATAAAAACTAGAATGGAAGAACAGAAAAATCTTACAGAAAACTCAAAATCCCCGCTGGCTCAGGTTGCCCCAGCAAAGAGCCTCCCGGATCAGCTCTCCTCAGAGCTCCAGCAGTGCAGCCAGCCGAGCCCTGACAGACGAGGCCGAGTGATCCATGCCCTGCGCAGCTGATCGTGCAGCCTCTGGAAGATGAAATATCGCCCACTGGCTGTTGCTCGGAGGACATGCAGTGTTTGAAATGCCAGCTCTGACACAGCACTGCTCATGTCCTCCGTCAGGCTTTCAAGGGCTGCAAGAGAGAGGAACAGAGCTGTGGTAAATAGGTATGATTTGTGCTGACAAAATTGAAACAGTAATCAATATTGATGCAGTAATTAATATTTGGAAAGAATAATAAAACAGTTAAAAGTTGTAATGCCAAGAAAAAAGGGAGAGGAGGGGTTCCACCCCCCCCTCCCTGCAGATGTTCAAGGACAGGAGGAAAAAGCAAGAGATAATAGTTACTGAAAATTACAGAAAGAAGGGAAAATCTGGTTGGGTCCCAGGAAAACGCCAGCTATAAGAGATTTATTGCTTTGATGCTTAAATGTTAGTTTTGGATTACATTGTACTGGCTTGGTGCGCATGTGTAACCCAAAGGTGAATTAAAGGACATTGAGGAGGAAGAAGAGAGGCCTTCATCAAAAAATGACCCCCAAAGACTTGTGCGACAACCAAAACGAGTGGTGGAGCATGCGCGGTAAAGGTGGTGATGAGGGCGGAAGTAGAAGTGTGATGAATCGAAAATGGGAGGAGATGACATTGACACATGGCATAAAAGGGGGGAATCTTCACTTGGAAAGCTCGTACGTGAGGTGGCAAGGGTCCTGCACTACATGACCCGCAGTTATCCTTTGCTTATGCGCTATTATTGGAACCAAATTATCCCTTATTTTAAATCAAATTATATTGTCAAGATATATTTTCTAAACTATTCAATTAAAATTGCTATCTCAAATATTGTTTGGTTTTTTATGATGGGATAATTGGGCAAAGATAACAGAGCCAAGGTCAGATCCCAGATCTGTGGGGAGCCAAGGAGAGCCCCCTGTCTGGGCCATCGCAGCCGGCTCCTGCCATGGCCAGGAGGGAGCAGGGAGCAAGGGGATCAGCCCGAAGCTGCTGGCCACAAATGGCTCACGTGGCCCTGAAATTTCAGGGTGCTCTGCCCCCGGGAGCAGAGCCCTCCGCAGCCGGGGCAGGGCTTGCAGCTGTCCCCGGCAGCCCCCGCTGTCAGCCCGCTGGCCTCACTCACCAGTGCAGATCAGCTGCAGCTCTTGCTGCTGCCCCCGCAGGTGCCGCCCGGCCATGCCTGTGAACACAGAGCCTGTCAGGGCGCCAGCGGCACAGCTCCCTGCCGGCGGCGCTGCCGGCGCTGTGGCCACACGGGCTGCTGGCCCGGCAGGGCTCAGCCCGGGCCCTTGCCGCACGCTGCCGCCCCAGGGCACGGCTGCCAGAGGGAGGCAGCAGCAATGCCCAGGCCGGGCGGGGCTCCATGGCGCCGGGCCCGGCTGGCGCTGCCGGGGCAGCAGGCGGGGCTGGGGCCCAGCTGCGGCGGGCCGGGCCGGGGAGGGAGCTGGGAGTGGCTCACCCATGAACCTGATGGCCGCCTCTCGCAGGGGCTCCTGTGGGCTCCGCAGGTAGCGCAGGGCCTGGCGCAAGTGCTCGGCCGCTCTGCTCCTGTCCTCTGCCAGCTGCAAAGAGCGGCAGGAGGGAAGGGTTGGCGCGGGCTCAGCCCCTGAGCCGGGCGCTGCCTGTGCCCAGCCCCGGCCTCCCCTGGCCGCACAGGCCTGAGGCGCGGCCAGCAGCCGCTGGCCAAGCGCTCCCGAGGGCAGGGGGCAAAGGGCCGGCTGCTGCCCCGGGAGCCGCGGTGCCGCCCCGCAGCCCCGCCGGGCCGGGGCTCCATGAGCACCCGGCTGGGGCCCACGGGAGCCTGGAGAAGAGCCCCGCGGCCTCTGGCTGCAGCAGCGGGCGGGGCCACAGCTGCCCGGCCCCGCACCTGAGCACCGCCCTCAGGGGTCTTCTGCAGGCTGAGCCTGGGGGTTCTCGGCTCCTCTTACCAGGCACTCGCCAAACCTCCATGTCTGATCCACCTGGAGCATTTCTTCGAGATTCCTCCTCTTTAGGAATCTGGCTGAAGAATGCAGTACTACGCAGGAGGCCTGGAGAACAGCAGAGAGGCACAGATGGCCCCACAGGCCAGGGCACAGGAGCATCCCAGTGCCACAGCCTGAAGGAGGCTGCGGCCTGCAAGGTGCCAGGGCAGGAGGCAGCCCAGTCCCCTCCCAGGGGCACAGCAGGTGGCCACAGGTCGTCACCTTAGCAACAATCTGATTCTCATCATGGCAGTGGAAGTAGAGTGGCACCAGGCTCTGGCGCACGTGGGACTTCAGGGCCTTTCTTCCATCTTCTGTTAATAAGTCCAGCATCTCTTGAAAGACACACATGCAGTTCAGCTGCACCTGGACATCATCCTTTATGAAAGGAAGAGCAAAAGTCCTCAGCATCAGGTGCTTCAGGCCCCCAGGGCACAGGCCTGCATCTGCACAGGGCACCAAGTGTCCGGGCAGCAGCCAGTGGCCGAGGCTGTGGGCACAGAGCCTTACGTGGTCAAAGAGTGGCAGGAGCGCCTCAGCCAGCTGCAGGGCAATGGGGGTGGCTATTGGGGCACCATTATCCAGGAGCAAATATCTGAGTAGAAGAATGGTCGTCCTGATCATGTGGCTATCATTTTCCTTCAGGAGCTCCACAAGACTTTCAGTCAGGCTCCCCATTTTTTCAGCCTGTGCGGAACACAAGTTTGTAAAAGGCCAGCCTGCTGCCGCAGGGCCCAGAGGCCAAAGGCCTGTCCCAAAGCACTGGGGCAGCTGAAGCAGGAGGCAGGAGAGCTGGGAGCAGCTGCCCCAGCGCCCCAAGCCCAGGCAAGGCCAAGCGACTGCCTTGCCCAGCCCCACGCTGCCTGCACGGCTTCAGCCACTGCCCCCTTCTCACCATCAAGGGATTCTTGCCCAGCACTACGAGGCCTCTGAGTGCCAAGTAACGCCTGGCCCTGTGCTCGCTCTGCAGGTTCTGTGCCATGATCTCCAGAACACTGTCACTGCATTCCCTCAAGTCCAGGCACTCGAGGACCTGAAAGGCACCGGCATTGACAGGGAGCCGGCCGGCAGGAGCCCGGAACCGCAAAGGGCTGGGCCCAGGCAGCAGCACAGGGCACGGGCACCGTCCTGGCAGCTGTGCCTATGAGAGGGCAGAGAGCTGGGAGGCAGCGCTGGCCTTGAGGCTCACCTCCACAAGGAATGCCAGGGCAGGGAAATCCCAGGATGGCATCTCTTGGCCGAGCAGGGCAAGCAGGTAGAATGCAATCCCGGAACAGAAGTGTACGGCTGACTGGCAAATTTCTCTAAAGAGAGGAAAAAGGAAACAAGACCCTGAGCCAGTGGGGCAAATCTCTCCAAGGAGTGACTCTCAGAGTTCTCATCTTTCCCCACCACCTTTCCAGCAAGGGGATGTGGGCCATTTGGGAGTTGGTTGCTCATGGGCACCCTCCTCAGCCAGCCTTTTCTAGTCTGCTTGGCTGTCCTTCAGTGACAAGGCCCTCTGGCCCATGATCATGGGCAGTTTGGGGGACACCTGGGCACAGAGCACAAATGTCAGAGGCAGTGGGGAGAAGGGGCTCTCACCTGGCCAGCAGAGCCATGGCATAGTGGTGGGTGTCCAGAGAGAGCAGCGTGTCCCAGCCGCAGCTGCGTTCCATTGCCACCACCACATCCTCACAGTGGAGAAGGCAGAGCAGGCACTTCAGGGTCCGCACTGCAAACCTGTGTGCACAGCAAAGGCCAGGTCACGCTGGCAGCACTGGCTCCTTGGCAGGCCACGTGGCAGGGACAGGAGGAGTGGGATGGAGCACCTGTTGGGGCTGGTGGCAAGGCCGTGCTCTTGCTGGCATCCCTTCCAGAAGGCATCGACCTCCTCTGGCATCTCTTCTGTGCTGGAGAACACTTGGAAGAGCAGATGCACAAATAGGCGGGGGAAATACACCTTCAATATCCGTGGCAGACAGGGCACCTGCAGGATCTTCCACATCACCACGGTTGCCTGCAAAGGACAAAGCCCCCCCCAGGACAGCGCTCAGTGCCCAGGCGTCCGTGTGGCAGGGCCCGAGCGTGGCAGGGAGAGGCCTGGAGAGAGGCAGGGGGAGCACGGGGCCTGCTGGGCCTGAAGCTGCCCCTGGGCCAGGTTTCAGGCCTCTGCGTGAGGCAGGCAGATGCAGTGGGGGAAGGAGGATGGAGAGCTCTGGAGAGGCGGCCTTGGGGCCAGCAAAGGCCACTTGCAGAAACTCACAGCCAGGCCAAAGACAGCCGTTTGGTCCCCATCGGAGGTGCACGTGCTGTGCTCTGGCCAGCTCCCCAGCACATCGAGGAGGATAGCTGTGCCAGCTCTGCAGTCCTGGCTGAGCCCATGATGGTCTTCCACATGGCCATGGCAGCTCTGCGGGGTCAGAGCTCTGTCTCGGGGGGGTCTCAGAAACAGCACCGGGGGGAGCTGAGCTGGCTGCCAGTTCTGCCTCTGCCCACTGGCCCTGGCCAGCAGCAGCCAGGAAGCCCAGGCCTGTGGGGACAGAGCCCTGAGGGGCAGGGAGGGAGCATGGCAGCAGGCTCAGGGGCCGACGTGCCAGGGCTGGGAAAGGCAGCAGCCAGAGGGCCCTGGAAGTCTCTGTTGCTCAGACACCTGTGGCAGGCTGTACAGGGTGATGGGCTGCGGAGGCCTGAGCCCTCTGGGCAGGTGGGCCCCATACCTGTCACAGGACGGGGCCACACGCAGGAGCGTCAGGACTGCGTCATCTGGCTGTGCTTCCGTGAGGTCCAGCAGGGCCTCGTCCAGCCTGGGCTCAGCACAGTCATTGGCCACGAGCCACTGATGGATGAACCTCACCATGGCGGGCACCTGCAGAAGGCACAGGGAGACTTGGGAAGCTGCCAGAGGGAGCAATGTTCCCAGCTTGCCCAGAGAAGTGCTTCCCTTCCCCGCGCACTGCCATGTGGCCTCAAAGGCTCACAGCAACCAGCATGCGTGGCTTGGGAGGCCAAGCAATTCCTGGGAGGATCAAACCCTGCCCACAGGCTGCTTACTTGGTCTGGATAGTAAAAATCTTCCTGTACAAGCATAGACAGGAGGGCAGCGCTGGTCTTGCTTTGGAACATGGGCGAGTATGCTCGGAGCCCAGTGCCCATGGCGATGGTCACTTCCTCCTGCATTCTCCTCATGAATTTGCAGATGAACTGTAGGAGAAGGGCAGGAAGCCGGGGATGTTGCATGGAGTGCTGCACACACGGTGCTGGGCTGAGCAGGGACAGCAGGCCCAGCCCAGCTGGGGGTGGCTGCAGGCACCTGTGCTGTGCTGCGGAAGCAGCCACGGCTGGATTCCTGCTCTTGTGTCTTGTCCAGGGCTGCATCTGGCAAAGAGCGAGCACAGGCAGAGCTGAGGGGCTGCGGGAGAGGCCGGAGAACACAGCCCAGCCCTGCGCCCCCCAGGCTGGGAGAGCCCCAGGAGGCCCCAGGGGATGGAGCATGGCCACTGCGGGGTGACTGCCTGGGCCCTCTTCCGTTCTGTCCGTGGGCATTTCCTCAGGGGATGGCATGGGATGGGATGGCATGGGATGGGATGGGATGGGATGGGATGGGATGGGATGACATGGGATGGGATGGGATGACATGGGATGGGATGGGATGGCATGGCATGGGATGGCATGGCATGGGATGGGATCGGACGGGATGAGATGGGATGGGACAGGATGGGATGGGATGGGGCCAAGTTGGCTGCAGGCTCCAGCCCTGCAGCCCAGCTCTGCCACTCACCCTCCTGCGGTGGCTGGAATATCACCACCTCCTCAGTCTCCTGTGCTGGGGCAGCTCCAGGGCCTTCTTCCTCCTCCTCCTCCTCCTCCAGCCAGGCCATCTTGGGCACTCTCGGGGGTCTCTGCTCCATGTCTCTGACTGGAGCTACTTGCAGGAGAGGTGCCCTGGGAAAGCTCCGGGGCACCAAGTCCCACGCTCTGCCCTTGAGGCAGCTGCAGAATAGAAGCCTCGCAAGGCCACGGCTCACCGAGTCCTGTGCTCTGGCCTCGAGTTCAGCTGCAGGAACAAGGCTGCGGAAAAGCTTGGGCTCAGACGGGAACGAGCGTGCTGTGTGGGGGCTCCTCACAGCACTGCTCTGTCCCGTTGTGCCCCGTTGCGTGCTCCCAGATCCCCGGCAAGCTTCTATTTCCCACGTGTCACAAAGGGGCCTTGGACACCGGGTTCTGTTCCATGGCACAGTGACCGTGCTGCAGCGTGCCCCCCAGAGCCCTTGCACACACTGCCGCCTGCCCTGGGGCCGCCCCCAGCCCAGCCAAAGTGGCCCAGGCTGGAAGGAATGCCTGGCCCCAGGTGTCTAAGGCAGCCCCACAGGATCTTTAGGAAGGGCTCAGAGCATCAGCAAACGCTGCCCTGCTCTGCGGGCTCAGGGCAGCAGAAGGAGCCCCCAGGGCTGCCAACGCGGCCGTGCTGGGAAGGGCCCGGGGCCTTCCAGGGAAGCTGGCACAGCCTCCTTGGGACACGTCCCGGCCCGTGGCCATCCTAAACCTGCAGGTGTGACACGCACAAGGAACGTGTGGGCCCGGGCAAGAATGCTGCTCTGAGCCCTGGGGCCCGGGCAGTGCTGACAGCAGCAGCTGTGGCAGAGTCCCCGCCCACGCAGACCTGCAACCCCCCGAGCCCTGGCAGCGCTGGTGCCCGTCTCCTGCCCCAGAGACCTGTGCCCCGGGGGGCTTCTGTGCCACAGGGAGCCAAAGCCCACCTGCATTGGGGGCTGTGCTCCTTCCTGCAGGGGATGATGGCCAGAGCACCTGGAGCAACTGCTGGCAACACTTGGTCTCTGTCAGATCATGTTGCTCCTTCCTGAAATGTATTTTTTTCATGGAAGGGATTCGCAGTAGCACCACAACACCATCCATTTCTTAGTTTCCCAGGGCAATTAGATTGCTAAGTAACACTGTGATGTTTCCTTGTGCTTTTCTCACTCTCTTTCCTGCATTCTGGAAAAAATAGAATCTGCCCAATCTCTGATATTCTCGGCTTCAGTTGCTGCCTTCACTGCTGGTTTTGGCAGCTCATGTCCAAACAAAACTGTGTCCCTGCTGAGCACAGCAATGGGTGTCCAGAAATATGGAGGTTCCCCAGTGAACATGAAGGCAGACACGTGGAAGTACAGAGGATAAGGATAACTCTGGGAGGAGAAGCTGTTCAGTGTCTCTGATTACGGTGCCCACACCCTGAAGCAGCAGCCAGGAGAAGTGCTGTAAGCAGACAGGGGCAGTTTTGGGCACCACAATATAAAAAGATAGTAAGCTATTAGCCAGAATGCAAAGGAGGACTGCAAGGATGGAGTGTGGTCTGGAGGGGCAGCCCTAGGTGCAGCTGAGGCCACTCTAGTCTGTTCAGCCTGGAGGAGAGTAAAGGGCGTCACTGTGGTCTCCAACATCCTCCTGAGGGGAATCAGAGGGGCTGCTGCAGCTCTCGTCACTGTTGGGAGCAGTGACAGCACTCGAGAAAAGGGCAGGGAGCTGGGACAGGGCAAGTTTCATTTCCATATCAGGAAAAGGTTTTTCACCCAGAGCACGGTCAGGCACTGGCACAGGTTCCCCATTGACGCAGCCCAGCGGAGCCCGGGCCGGCTCTGGGGAAAACTCCGGCGCTGTGCCAGGAGTGGGGAACGGCCAAGGCGTGGGCTCTGCCTGCGGCTGAACCTGATGAGCCTCTGCTCAGTGGCTCAGGATCTAATAACTGCGGCACAGAGCAGGCAAAAGAGAAGGAGGAGGCTCCTCCATTGTGAGGTTCCACAGGCAAAGGTTTATCCCAAGGGAAGGATTCAGAAGCAAAGAGCCACCAGCACTTCTGTGCACGGCATTTTATAGGGGTACAACTCAGGGGGTGGATACAAACCATTGAGCAAGAAGGAATCTGCAGGGCAGGAGCGAGAGGATTACATCAGTTGCTTGGGACTAATTAGGACAGATGGGAGGAGAGGGTAGGTGCCATGGGCCAGTGGGGTTTCCTGCAATAGTGGAATTCCAAAGGGGTGGTGCAGTCAGGGATTGCAGTTGCGCTGGCCAGCGGGTGGAGATTTGGGTGCCCGGCGAGCTTGCCAGCCCAGCCCGCAGTGGAGGGGCGCTAACCGAACTCAAAGTCCAGTCCGCGCCTCAGTGGGTCCACAGACGCCTCGCGAACACAATCACGAACCACACGAAGAAAGAAGGGAGGACTCCGAAGGAAGGGTAGAAAGGTCAACTGGTTTATTGACCAGTAACAGAACAAAGAGGGGGGGAGCCGAGGGAAGGGAGCCTTCGGAGACAAGAAGAATCTGAAGGGAGCAAGTTTATAAAAACAGGGGGTGGGTATGGGTGGTGACATACAAGAACCAATTAAACTGAAGCAGGGGTGGGGTCAGCTTTGGATGACAAGTGGTCTTAACAAATGAAACGAACTTAGGGGAGGGGCCCCTGTCCTCTGACCAACCACCCAGCGCCCTGGAAAGAAGTTTCTGGAGATAGGGGATGGGTCGCCGGGTGATGGGCAGGGAGTTCGGGGTGGAGAGGACCTGGATACATTGAAGTAACTATGGAAACAGGGGAAGGATCAGGAGACTGGCATATAACAAACCAGGGTGGGGGATTTCCAGACCGAACCACAGACTAAGGAATGGGGGGGGGAAACTGGGGCAAACCAAAAACAAGATGCCACAAGGGATTGGTCCAAGACAACACTGACAGGGAAGGTTCAGGAATAAAGAGCTGGGTTACCTTGACAGGCAGGGAAGAGCTGGAACAAAGAGTGGGGAATGGCATGAGGGACAGCTTTGAGGGAGGGCAAAACCTAGGGGTAAACCTACTTGGGAAAAACAGGGGGTACATTAGAACAAACTATTATAAGATAACTGATAAATAAACACAAACTGCAACACCCCAGGGAAATGGGCACAGCACCAAGCCCGTCTGAGGTTGAGAAGTCTTTGAACAACATCGAGCAGTCACTCAAGCTTTTAGACACTACATCAAAAGTCAAGGGTTGTGAACTCTAGGTTTACATGAGTATATATATACTCCTGAGTTTTACTTTAGGCAGTGTTTTAAGAAACTTGTTTTATGTCCGATCATAGCCCAGTTCCTTGTAGATTGTGTGGAACGTGTAATCCTTTTGTTTTCATTGCTTGTTAGGACTATAAAAAAGAATATTGGTGCTGGGTGACTCAGAGACACCCAGTGTGTGTTAAGTGCAGTATAAAGGGCATAAAGAGAAGGAAAAGAGAAGAAGTAGTAATACATACTGGTAAGTTTGGAAATTAAGATAGCATTAAGAATAAATAACACAAGAAGTAAAAATGTTATTAAAAAGAGTCCACTAGAATGTATTTTAGCACATGAGAAAGATTTGGGAGGAATCCCAGAGGGTAATTTTTCAAAGAAAGGTAATCTGATTAAATACTCTACCCCATAGTAGTAGCCTTGGTATCAGTTAGAAAGTGGTGAAAAGTGACGCCCTAATGGAACTTTAAATTATCATGCATTGTGACAGTTGATGTTATTTTTATGAAAAGAAGAAAAATGAGATCATGTGGTATATGCAGATGTGTTTTTTACCCTGGAGAATAAACCTGAGTGGCAGAAAGAATGTGGCTTTGATTTGGCCCCACAGGACCCTTTAGTCCTAACTTTGGAAAGAAATAACAGGCAGAAAATAAAGAGATGCTGTTCAGCATGTAGCATAGGGCAGAGATGTTTGAAATTGGCTAAAAAGCATGAGGAAGATTGTGTTCTAGGTGTCCAAGAGTTACAGCCGAGTTACCCCAGGCCAGCTTGGGTACACTCCCCCTCACCCAACCACTCCGCACCCTGAATGAAACCCAAAAAGCAGTGAGGATGAGATGAATAATCCTGGTGAGGGGACAATTTCAGAGACCCCAGTGACAACCAACACAAGGAATAAAACCAAGGAAACTCTGCCTTTAGTCACCCCTTAAGGCAAGCATGGGTCCCCAAGGAGAAGCCATGTGGGTGAACTTCTGCTTTTCTACTAGTGACCTGAAGAGTTGGCAGGAAAAAGTTAAAATTTATAGAGAAAACCCCAGCAAAGTAGCAAAAAGATTTGAGTTCATAGTCAAGAATCGAGACCCAGACTGAGGTGATACTGATTTCATGCTGACAGAGCTAAGAAAACCAGCAAAAGAGTTGGTGATAAAGGTAGCCAGAGCCCATGTGCAGGGACAAATTGCTAGTGGAGCCTGACAAGGTACAGTGGACCAGCTGTTTCTTATTGTAAACCCTTTGTGGGACCCGAATGATGCAGGCAGCTGTGCAATGGTAGCCAGATACCAGGAACTAGTCAAATTTGAATTAAAAAATGCCATTCCAGAAGCAATAAATTGGTCAGTAATATATAATGTTACACAGGGACAGCACGAGTCACCCACTGACTTTGTGAACAGGCTCTGAGCAGCTGCATGGAAACGTACAGCCCTGGATCCCTGGTCGGATATGGGAAAGCAGCAGTTCCTTTCCCTGATGTTTGGGCAATCTAGCCCAGATGCCAGGCAGAAGCTTCAGAAGCTGAAAGAGCCTGTAAAGAGAGACTTAAAGGCATTAATGAAAAAGCATAGAAGGTGTATGATAATAAAGACAGAGAAAAAGAAAAAGAACTCTCTGCAGCCACAGTGGCAGCTCTGGATCAGCTCCAGGGAGAGGACGTGGGCATGGATGAAGCAGAGGCAGGGGCCAAAATTCCAGAGGCAGAGGAGGTTTAAACCAGCCACAGGCCAAGCTGGGGCCACATCAATGTGCATATTGTAAGAAAGGACACTGGAAATGCCAGTGCCCAGAGTTAGCAGACACAGTGCACAAAACTCTTGTAGGCACTCTAGATGGTAAGAAATGACCAAGACTGGCAGATCTTCCCCTAGCAGGCCCACTGGTTAAAATACAGCTGAAGAATGATAAGGAAGTTGAATTTTTAGTAAATACTGGAGACACATTTTCACTCTTGAATCAAGCATTGATACCCAAAAGTGAAAACTGTCTTCAAGCAAGAGGAGCCACTGGCCAGCCAGAACAATGCATTCTTCCTGAAACTGCTTAAATGTAAAATTGAGAAGAAAATGGGAATACATCAGTTTCTTGATTTACCAAACTCACCCAAATCTGCCCTAGGCAGGGATTTGCTGGAAAATTTAGAAGCGACAGATCAGCTTAAAAAAAGAAAAAAGAAATTTAAGGTACCTGAAGACAAATTGGTTTTAGCATTAGGACTGACAATTGACACAAGACCAACAAACAATAATAACTCTTTAGAGCAAGTATTGAATCAGGTGTACCCAAGAGCAGGGGATACCGATAGGCCAGGAAAATCAAAATGAGCAGACCCTGTAAAAATCGAGCTACAGACAAGAGTTAGGCCAGCAGTCAGAAAGCAATAGCCTTTAAGATTAGTAGATAGGAAAGGAATACAGGCAACAATCATTAAATTCATGACATTAGGATTATTGGAAGAATGGGAGTCCAAATTTAATACTCCTAGATTGGCAATAAAGAAACCTAATGGAACTTAGAAACTAGTGCCAGATTTACAGGCAATTAATGATTTATGCCTGACTACCTTACTAGCTAAGCTTTGAGATGATTTTATTTGGTTTCCAGTGATAGATGTGAAAGATGCTTTCTTCTGCCTGCCACTTCCAGAAGAAAGTCAAAATATATTTGCTTTCAAATGGGAGAACCCTAGCACAGGCAGGAAAAACCAACTTAGCTGGGCAGGATTACCTCCAGGGTTCAAAAACATTCCCAGTTTTTGGGAATCAATCGGCTGAAGAATTAGAGCTATGGCAATCACTGTCTGGGGAAGGAACACTCCTACAGCATTCCGATGGTTTGTTAATTGCTACTGACACTACTGAAGAATGTTTTGAGCGGGCAATGAACCTTTTGAATGTTCCTGGACTGAGTGGTTATCGAGTATCTGCACAGAAAGCCCGGCTGGAGCAGCAGCTGTGGCTGTGCCCCTCCGAGGGGGCGCTCGCAGTCCCCGGCTTGCCCTGGCACAGCGAGCGGCGGGGACACTCTCCCGCTCCTCGGGAGGCCGCGAGAGCGGCTGAGGCTTTTGCCTGCTGCGGACGAGACACCAAAGCCACGCTGGTAGGAGAAGGAGAGGGGACTCCAGCTGGGGGCAAAGCCCAGCTTTATTAGACAGCTCCAAGGAGATCTGCAACCCAGGGGATCCAGAGAACAGGAGACAGAGAACTGGGCTGTGCAAGGTATTATAAAGGGGAGGTGAACAGGGGAGGGGATGGCCCATCTGCCAATGGAATTCCAGGAGGGCGTGGGGAGCAGGGAAACAGACATGTAGGGGAACCAATGGAGGTAAACCGGGGGAGGGGCCCCGGTGCCTGAACCTATCACTCGACACCCTTGGAAGAAGTTTCTGGAGGGAAGGGATGGGCTGTGGAGTGACAGGCAGGACACAGGGGAGGGGTTGAGGGGATGACAAGGCAGTTTTCAGGGAACCAGGGAAGGAGGCAGCGCGATTGACATTAAAAAGGAGGGAGGAGGCAATGGGGGCAGAACTGTTATAAGTTGCGGTGAAGAACCAACCACCAGCAAGTGAGTCCAAATTAAATGTAATTTATTAATTGATAGTGCAAGCGATAATAGGCAAATTACAGCACTGAGTGAAGCCAACAAAAGGCTTGCACCCACCTGGGAGCCCTGGGTGTAGCCAGGGAGTCACCGCTCCTCCTTCGGCCCACACCACTCCGCAGTTCAGTCCTCCTTTTTATCTGTTGTTGTTGGGTGTCCTTCCGGTGTTCTCTGCGTCTGTGCCGATAGTTGCTAGGGGGTCTTATTCTGCCTTCTGGTGGTCGTCTGGATGAAGGCTCCCGTCCTCTTCCTCGAGGTCTTACAATAGCTTTGACCATATATAGGCACATAGCTACATATAGTTACACATTGCTTATTTAGCCTTTCAACATATTAGCTTCTGACAGTTTGTGGTTTAAGCCTTATGACAGTTATTTTGCAATATATTAGGCCGTTATATTCATCTAGCAACATATTAGTTGGTCACATCTATCCTTGCAGTTTTTCTATTATTGGCTTTCCCCCCTTCTATAGTTTTGATGAACAAACTAAGACATTAACTCATTACACCCCAGAGAAGACAAAATGCCAACTGTACCTCCTGAGTGGGGAAAAAATAATGAGGAGGGGAGTAAACCCATGAATAATTATCGTAATTACATAACCAAGGGAATAAATGAGACAGCATATCAAAGGCAAAATGCAAAAACAAAAGGTTTTTGAGGGACAGCTTTTAGTGGAGAAAGAAGAAACTCCAACTAAATAGATAAACAAACTTAAGAGAAATAGGAAAATGCTCCTAAGTAAGCGGAAGGTCTGAAAATCTTTAAAGAGATGGGCACATAGGAGGAATAGGGAGGTCATAAGCTCTAATTTTTTGGGGGGACAAATACCATCTGGAGCCTGTGATAACTTTAAAAGTGGGTCCCCAAGAAGAAGAATTAGAATTTCTAATAGACGCAGGGGCAGAGAGAACCTGCCTGTTAAATATTCCAAAAGGTTATAGTGTGAGCAAACATATAGTGAAAGTAACAGAGGCAAAAAGAGAAAGTTTTACATTTCTGGTCATTAAAGATGTGGTAATTGAGAGAAGAAACTAGAATTTAGATGGGAGATGTCAGGTAGCAACTTATTAGGAAGAGTCTTACAAGTGCAATTAAGAATAGGAGTTATATCAGAAAATGGGAAAATGACAGCTAGAGTTTTAAAAATTAGGCCCAGAGGATGAGAAAAAAAAAATCAACAAAGAAGTTTGGGCTGGAGAAGGAAATAGGGGAGGATTAAATATCAACCCCATAAGGGTTACAATTGAGACAGAAGATTGTCCCATGTGTGTACGTCAGTATCCTGTATCTTTAGAAGGACAGGAAGGTTTGAAGCCAGTAATAGAAGGACTAATAAAGGATGGGGCATTAGAACCTGGTATGTCTCCTCATAATATCCCTATTCCCCCAGTAAAGTCTGATGGGAGTTATAGACTAGTACAAGATTTAAGGGAGGTTAATAAAAGAACTCAGACTCACTACCCAGTGGTAAAATATCTTAGACACTTAATAAATAAAAGTAGCTGGAAACCCAACCATGAGAAAATTGCAAGAATTTTATTCCTTCTCCCTCCCTCTTCAAAGAGGGAGATCAGAAAATTACCTAGATTATTGAAATATTATAGATTATAGATTATGGGGTACACACAGGTAGCAAAATTTGTGTATGAAAAATAATTGAAAGAAGGAGATGATATAAAACGGACCAAGGAAGATATTGTTAAATTAAAAGAGTTAAGTAAAAACTAGCCTAAGTACCAGCTTTAAGCTTACCCTTGTTTGAAAAATCCTTTATCATTTATACATAAATACAGAAAATGGAGTAGCTCATAAAATTTTAATTCAGGAGTGAAGAAGAGTAAAAAATATCTAGTAGGTTATATATCAAAGATGTTAGACCCGGTAAGGCACAGCTAGCCAGTATGTATTTAAGTTATAACAGCTACTGCAATCCTAGTAAAAGAAAGTTCTAAGCTTACTTTTGGAAGTAAATTATTTAGTTTCACCTTGTACTGTCTGAGGTGTGTTGAATCAAAAAACAAAAAAACAAAAAAACAGGGAAGAAGAAAAGAAAGAGAGAAGTTGAAGTAGCGGGGTGGTTAGCAAACTCTGAGATGTTGGAGTGTAGAGTGGTGACATCTTGGTGCTAGAAGAGAGCAGGAGTGTGGATGCGGGTTTTTTGCATGAAAGGCAGGGAAGTGTCTTAACACATGGTTGACAGGAGGTTATTCAATGCAGAACTGGGGTTCAGAAAGGGTTTAGCAGGATGGACCCTCCTTGACGAGAAAAGAGGGTAAGTTGGCTAGAGAAAGAAAAAGAATGTCAGGAGCACCTGGGGACGCCAAGTTTGGGGTTGTCAAGGCTGGGAGGTGTCTGCCCGCTCCCTATGAGCGGCGGGGTCTCGGGGGCTGCGGCAGGCACCGATCCATGGAGGTGGCCCTGCGGCGGTGCTGGCAGCAGGGGACACAGGTTTGCCGGCCAGGAGCGGGCTGGCTCCGTGGCGGAACTGCCGGGGGGCTCCCAGACTGCCGGGGTCCCAAGCCCAGGATGGCAGCATCGGCCCTGGTTCGTGGGCCGAGAGAGAGAAGGAAAGAGAAAGAGAGAGAAGAAGAGAGAGAGGGGGCAAAAGAGACCCAAGGCTGCCCCCAGGGTCCCCGTGCCCGTGGCTGCTCTCCCCTGCTCCGGCCCTGCAGCGAAGTGGCAGCACCGGGGAAGGGCGAAGAACAGCATTGACAGCAAGGCCGTGAAGAGACGGGGCTAGCACTAAAAGATAAAATCAAAGCAGAGATTGATGACTCTCCAAACCTCACAAAGTGGTTTGTTTTTCTTAAGTAAGAAGTTTTTTTAGTTTTTTCTTTTGTGTGTTTTGTTTGCTGTTAAAAAGAAGTTTTCTTTTTTCCTGAAGAATGGGTTTGTAAGGCTAAAACAATTAAATGCTGCCCAAAAAGTAAAAAGCAATAGATGTGATACATCTCGTGTTGAAATTGGTCAGGCTTTTCTTATTTAACTAACTGTAACTCACAGAAAGAAGAGTTTGCCTCTGCAGCTATTAGCACAGCCAGATTGAAGAAGAAGAGGCTGCTTGGATAAAGCTTTTAGCTAAACCCAGAAAGTTTGGAAGAAAAGCAAATGCTAGAAGTTAATGCAGTATTGTCTTTCTTTTATTACTATGCTATTAAGAAGTCCTTTCCAGGTACTACTGAAGCAACAATCAGAATCACGGAAAGAGGGTGAATTAATGTCAACAGAATCAAAAGACTTGTGAAGAAACCTGAAGAATGGACTATCACGTTTAAACCGGGTGATACCAAACTGACTTTCCAATGGGGACTGAGTGGTAATAGTTTAGAAAAACCCAAATGATCCAAGAAATGTACAAAGAATAACACTGAAGTAAGAAGTAAGACAATGCTTATACCACTGGTTTCAAGAACTGCCTGAATAAAACATCTCCTTTGGGGAGGAATACTTCAGAGAGAAGGATCAAGACTGTTTTTGTATTCTGACCTTAGCCTGTGAATTGTACAGGGGAGAAAGGGAATTACCATTTCCATTAGTAAACTTTATTTAATTCATTCCAATACTGGACATGCCAGCTGGGTTATAAGTAAATGCTTGGATTGTGAGAATAATTAGTATTGTGGTTCACAAAATTTATGCTCTTATTGCAAAAAGTGTTAAAGTAATAACTTTGTTTTGTGGATGGGAATTATTAGTGCCTGTTGAATTAGAGATACCTGAAGAAGAGTAGGAGACCACAGTTAAAGGGTGTCAAAAACAATTTGCCTGGAAACTAATTAAGAGAAAGTGACAAGGAAATAGAGGGCAAGACCAGATTGGCCTCTGTATATCGCCACCGAGAAGATCAAATACACCTGCTGTGGGTTGCAACTTCACAGGCATGGGAGGTGGGAGTATAAACCATACTGGACCTCTGTTATTCCTGTTTCTGGCACTCATTTGTTGTCTTTTCCCTTTCGGGATACCAGCAAGATTGTGTCACAAATGCTACAGAAAGCATCTCATGGAAAGAAACCAAAGTTCCTCTTTTATTACACACACCTAGGTCAACAGCCACTGTTATAACCCATCCAAATTAAGAACCTGTAGGCAAAACTGAGCAAATTATTGGATTACAAGAAATTTAGGAAAAAGTGGTAATAGATTTGGATGTCCAAAAGGAGAGAGATGGATTTGTTTTACATTTAATCTTGAAGATATGGTTCAAGATTTGGTAAAAAAACAAATAGTAAACAAAAAGGTAAAACCAGCACAGCAATTTAACTCTGTCTTGACCCCAAATTATCTATTGAGCCGTATTACAAGACTCCAAGCAGTTATAGAAGTAATAGCAAATAAAGCCGCCCAGGCATTAGAGTTAATATCAAGTCAGCTAAGCCAAACAAAACCTGTAGTGTATCAGAATAGGTTGGCTTTAGACTATTTATTGGCCAAAGAAGGGAGTGTTTGTGAAAAGTTCAATATATCAGACTGTTGAAAATTGATGATCACAGAAAAGTCATTCTAGCAAAAGCAAAAGAAATCAAAGAAGAAAAATATATATAAGCATATAATAACCCAGGTAGTGGTCCAAAAGAATTAGAAAACATTGTTAAAACCTAGCTGGTGGGGTCATGTATTAGAAGAAATTAAGATCTTTCATTTTATGTGTTACAACTGTTTTTATATTTCTTCCTTGTGTAATCCCCTGTTTTATTTCGCCAGCATAGTCCAGAAGATGCAAGTAGATAAGAAATATTGCTCAAGCCAAATGATTTACAAAGAATAAGAGTGGGGTATGTGAAAAATGCATGTATTTTATGATTGGCTTTTTGCAAATATTAAAATGAATATTATATGCGTTATGTTAGAAAGTAATGCTGTATTAATTCTCTTAAGTACTGTGTTAAATATAGTTTTTGTTATAAAAATTGTTAAAATAGAAACGATGCTATGTAGGGTACTTTTTTTAAAAAGAAAGGACTCGCAGTGAGGTAGCAGCCACAGGGCACCTGAATCTTTCAGAGAAGAAGAATTTATGGCCCTCTTATCAGAAGAAATGAACTTCTTCCCGCCTTGAAGGCGCTGTTAGGATTCGGAGGAAGAAGTTGACGATGACCAGACAGAATCCTGTATTTGAATGGAATTGATGCATCATGTATGAAGTGTATGAATATGCAACAGGCTATTGTTTTTAAGGGTTAATCCTTTGTTAACGGGTGTCCTTTTTCGGGCTCATGCTCCCCAGAAAAAGGTACCCAGACGTCCGTAACTCTTTGTCTTTATTGTCTCATATTGTCCTAATTCAATTTGTCCAAATTATTATTACTCTAATTGTATTACTATTTTTATAACCATTTTATTACTATTAAACTTTTAAAATTTTGGAAACAATTGATTGGCGTTTTTAACATATTGTGTTCTTATATGTGTTAGTTGCATTAAGCTATACTTTGGTTTGCTGCGGTTCCTCCCTGTTACAGTGGTTCTGCCCCCATTGCCTCCTCCCTCCTTTTTAATGTCAATCTCGCTGCCTCCTTCCCTGGTTCCCTGAAAACTGCCTTGTCATCCCCTCAACCCCTCCCCTGTGTCCTGCCTGTCACTCCACAGCCCATCCCTTCCCTCCAGAAACTTCTTCCAAGGGTGTCGAGTGATAGGCTCAGGCACCAGGGCCCCTCCCCCGGTTTACTCCCATTGGTTCCCCTACATGTCTGTTTCCCTGCTCCCCACGCCCTCCTGGAATTCCATTGGCAGATGGGCCATCCCCTCCCCTGTTCACCTCCCCTTTATAATACCTTGCACAGCCCGGTTCTCTGTCTCCTGTTCTCTGGATCCCCTGGGTTGCAGATCTCCTTGGAGCTGTCTAATAAAGCTGGGCTTTGCCCCCAGCTGGAGTCCCCTCTCCTTCTCCTACCAGCGTGGCTTTGGTGTCTCGTCCGCAGCAGGCAAAAGCCTCAGCTGCTCTCGCGGCCTCCCGAGGAGCGGGAGAGTGTCCCCGCCGCTCGCTGTGCCAGGGCAAGCCGGGGACTGCGAGCGCCCCCTCGGAGGGGCACAGCCACAGCTGCTGCTCCAGCCGGGCTTTCTGTGCAGATACTCGATAACCACTCAGTCCAGGAACATTCAAAAGGTTCATTGCCCGCTCAAAACATTCTTCAGTAGTGTCAGTAGCAATTAACAAACCATCGGAATGCTGTAGGAGTGTTCCTTCCCCAGACAGTGATTGCCATAGCTCTAATTTTTCAGCCGATTGATTCCCAAAAACTGGGAATGTTTTTGAACCCTTGAGGTAATCCTGCCCAGCTAAGTTGGTTTTTCCTGCCTGTGCTAGGGTTCTCCCATTCAAAAGCAAATATATTTTGACTTTCTTCCACAAGTGGCAGGCAGAATAAAGCATCTTTTCACATCTATCACTGGAAACCAAATAAAATCATCTCAAAGCTTAGCTAGTAAGGTAGTCAGGCATAAATCATTAATTGCCTGTAAATCTGGCACTAGTTTCTAAGTTCCATTAGGTTTCTTTATTGCCAATCTAGGAGTATTAAATTTGGACTCCCATTCTTCCAATAATCCTAATGTCATGAATTTAATGATTGTTGCCTGTATTCCTTTCCTATCTACTAATCTTAAAGGCTATTGCTTTCTGACTGCTGGCCTAACTCTTGTCTGTAGCTCGATTTTTACAGGGTCTGCTCATTTTGATTTTCCTGGCCTATCGGTATCCCCTACTCTTGGGTACACCTGATTCAATACTTGCTCTAAAGAGTTATTATTGTTTGTTGGTCTTGTGTCAATTGTCAGTCCTAATGCTAAAACCAATTTGTCTTCAGGTACCTTAAATTTCTTTTTTCTTTTTTTAAGCTGATCTGTCGCTTCTAAATTTTCCAGCAAATCCCTGCCTAGGGCAGATTTGGGTGAGTTTGGTAAATCAAGAAACTGATGTATTCCCATTTTCTTCTCAATTTTACATTTAAGCAATTTCAGGAAGAATGCATTATTCTGGCTGGCCAGTGGCTCCTCTTGCTTGAAGACAGTTTTCACTTTTGGGTATCAATGCTTGATTCAAGAGTGAAAATGTGTCTCCAGTATTTACTAAAAATTCAACTTCTTTCTCATTCTTCAGCTGTATTTTAACCAGTGGGCCTGCTAGGGGAAGATCTGCCAGTCTTGGTCATTTCTTACCATCTAGAGTGCCTACAAGAGTTTTGTGCACTGTGTCTGCTAACTCTGGGCACTGGCATTTCCAGTGTCCTTTCTTACAATATGCACATTGATGTGGCCCCAGCTTGGCCTGTGGCTGGTTTAAACCTCCTCTGCCTCTGGAATTTTGGCCCCTGCCTCTGCTTCATCCATGCCCACGTCCTCTCCCTGGAGCTGATCCAGAGCTGCCACTGTGGCTGCAGAGAGTTCTTTTTCTTTTTCTCTGTCTTTATTATCATACACCTTCTATGCTTTTTCATTAATGCCTTTAAGTCTCTCTTTACAGGCTCTTTCAGCTTCTGAAGCTTCTGCCTGGCATCTGGGCTAGATTGCCCAAACATCAGGGAAAGGAACTGCTGCTTTCCCATATCCGACCAGGGATCCAGGGCTGTACGTTTCCATGCAGCTGCTCAGAGCCTGTTCACAAAGTCAGTGGGTGACTCGTGCTGTCCCTGTGTAACATTATATATTACTGACCAATTTATTGCTTCTGGAATGGCATTTTTTAATTCAAATTTGACTAGTTCCTGGTATCTGGCTACCATTGCACAGCTGCCTGCATCATTCGGGTCCCACAAAGGGTTTACAATAAGAAACAGCTGGTCCACTGTACCTTGTCAGGCTCCACTAGCAATTTGTCCCTGCACATGGGCTCTGGCTACCTTTATCACCAACTCTTTTGCTGGTTTTCTTAGCTCTGTCAGCATGAAATCAGTATCACCTCAGTCTGGGTCTCGATTCTTGACTATGAACTCAAATCTTTTTGCTACTTTGCTGGGGTTTTCTCTATAAATTTTAACTTTTTCCTGCCAACTCTTCAGGTCACTAGTAGAAAAGCAGAAGTTCACCCACATGGCTTCTCCTTGGGGACCCATGCTTGCCTTAAGGGGTGACTAAAGGCAGAGTTTCCTTGGTTTTATTCCTTGTGTTGGTTGTCACTGGGGTCTCTGAAATTGTCCCCTCACCAGGATTATTCATCTCATCCTCACTGCCTTTTGGGTTTCATTCAGGGTGCGGAGTGGTTGGGTGAGGGGGAGTGTACCCAAGCTGGCCTGGGGTAACTCGGCTGTAACTCTTGGACACCTAGAACACAATCTTCCTCATGCTTTTTAGCCAATTTCAAACATCTCTGCCCTATGCTACATGCTGAACAGCATCTCTTTATTTTCTGCCTGTTATTTCTTTCCAAAGTTAGGACTAAAGGGTCCTGTGGGGCCAAATCAAAGCCACATTCTTTCTGCCACTCAGGTTTATTCTCCAGGGTAAAAAACACATCTGCATATACCACATGATCTCATTTTTCTTCTTTTCATAAAAATAACATCAACTGTCACAATGCATGATAATTTAAAGTTCCATTAGGGCGTCACTTTTCACCACTTTCTAACTGATACCAAGGCTACTACTATGGGGTAGAGTATTTAATCAGATTACCTTTCTTTGAAAAATTACCCTCTGGGATTCCTCCCAAATCTTTCTCATGTGCTAAAATACATTCTAGTGGACTCTTTTTAATAACATTTTTACTTCTTGTGTTATTTATTCTTAATGCTATCTTAATTTCCAAACTTACCAGTATGTATTACTACTTCTTCTCTTTTCCTTCTCTTTATGCCCTTTATACTGCACTTAACACACACTGGGTGTCTCTGAGTCACCCAGCACCAATATTCTTTTTTATAGTCCTAACAAGCAATGAAAACAAAAGGATTACACGTTCCACACAATCTACAAGGAACTGGGCTATGATCGGACATAAAACAAGTTTCTTAAAACACTGCCTAAAGTAAAACTCAGGAGTATATATATACTCATGTAAACCTAGAGTTCACAACCCTTGACTTTTGATGTAGTGTCTAAAAGCTTGAGTGACTGCTCGATGTTGTTCAAAGACTTCTCAACCTCAGACGGGCTTGGTGCTGTGCCCATTTCCCTGGGGTGTTGCAGTTTGTGTTTATTTATCAGTTATCTTATAATAGTTTGTTCTAATGTACCCCCTGTTTTCCCCAAGTTGGTTTACCCCTAGGTTTTTCCCTCCCTCAAAGCTGTCCCTCATGCCATTCCCCACTCTTTGTTCCAGCTCCTTCCCTGCCTGTCAAGATAACCCAGCTCTTTATTCCTGAACCTTCCCTGTCAGTTTTGTCTTGGACCAATCCCTGACTGCACCACCCCTTTGGAATTCCCCTATTGCAGGAAACCCCACTCATGCATGGCCCCTACCCTCTCCTCCCATCTGTCCTAATTAGTCCCAAGCAACTGATGTAATCCACTCGCTCCTGCCCTGCAGATTCCTTCTTGCTCAATGGTTTGTATCCACCCCCTGAGTTGTACCCCTATAAAATGCCGTGCACAGAAGTGCTGTGGCTCTTTGCTTCTGAATCCTTCCCTTGGGATAAACCTTTGCCTGTGGAACCTCACAATGGAGGAGCCTCCTCCTTCTCTTTTGCCTGATCCGTGCCGCAGTTATTAGATCCTGAGCCACTGAGCAGTGGCTCATCAGGTTCAGCCGCAGGCAGAGCCCACGCCTTGGCCGTTCCCCACTCCTGGCACAGCGCCGGAGTTTTCCCCAGAGCCGGCCCGGGCTCCGCTGGGCTGCGTCAATGGGGAACCTGTGCCAGTGCCTGACCGTGCTCTGGGTGAAAAACCTTTTCCTGATATGGAAATGAAACTTGCCCTGTCCCAGCTCCCTGCCCTTTTCTCGAGTGCTGTCACTGCTCCCAACAGTGACGAGAGCTGCAGCAGCCCCTCTGATTCCCCTCAGGAGGATGTTGGAGACCACAGTGACGCCCTTTACTCTCCTCCAGGCTGAACAGACTAGAGTGGCCTCAGCTGCACCTAGGGCTTCCCCTCCAGACCACACTCCATCCTTGCAGTCCTCCTTTGCATTCTGGATAATAGCTTACTATCTTCTTCTATTGTGGTGCCCAAAACTGCCCCTGTCTGCTTACAGCACTTCTCCTGGCTGCTGCTTCAGGGTGCGGGCACCGTAATCAGAGACACTGAACAGCTTCTCCTCCCAGAGTTATCCTTATCCTCTGTACTTCCACGTGTCTGCCTTCATGTTCACTGGGGAACCTCCCTATTTGTGGCCACCCATTGCTGTGCCCAGCAGGGACACAGTTTTGTTTGGACATGAGCTGCCACAGCCAGACAGGCAGCAACTGAAGCCGAGAATATCAGAGATTGGGCAGATTCTATTTTTTCCAGAATGGAGGAAAGAGAGTGAGAAAAGCACAAGGAAACATCACAGTGTTGCTTTGCAATCTAATTGCCTGGGGAAACTCAGAAATGGATGGTGTTGTGGTGCTACTGCAAATCCCTTCCATGAAAAAAATACATTTCAGGAAGGAGCAACATGATCTGACAGAGACCAAGTGTTGCCAGCAGTTGCTCCAGGTGCTCTGGCCATCATCCCCTGCAGGAAGGAGCACAGCCCCCAATGCAGGTGGGCTTTGGCTCCCTGTGGCACAGAAGGCCCCCGGGGGCACAGGTCTCTGGGGCAGGAGACGGGCACCAGCGCTGCCAGGGCTCGGGGGGTGGCAGCTCTGCTTGGGCAGGGACTCTGCCACAGCTGCTGCTGTCAGCGCTGCCCGGGCCCCAGGGCTCAGAGCAGCATTTGTGCCCGGGCCCACACGTTCCTTGTGCATGTCACACCCGCAGGTTTAGGATGGCCACAGGCCGGGACGTGTCCCAAGGAGGCCATGCCAGCTTCCCTGGATGGCCCCGTGCCCTTCTCAGCACGGCTGCGTCGGCAGCCCTGGGGGCTCCTTCTGCTGCCCTGAGCCCGCAGAGCAGGGCAGCGTTTGCTGATGCTCTGAGCCCTTCCTAAAGATCCTGTGGGGCTGCCTTAGACACCTGGGGCCAGGCATTCCTTCCAGCCTGGGCCACTTTGGCTGGGCTGGGGGCGGCCCCAGGGCAGGCGGCAGTGTGTGCAAGGGCCCTTTGTGACATGCTGCAGCACGGTCACCGTGCCACGGAACGGAACCCGGTGTCCAAGGGCCCTTTGTGACACGTGGTGACAAAGGAGCTGGTGGTGACAAGAGCATGCCACAATGCTCAGAGCACACGCCGGGACAGGACGGGACAGAGCAGTGCCGTGAAGAGCCCCCACACAGCGCGCTCGTTCCTGTCCCACCCGGAGCTTTCCGAGTCGTTGTTCCTACAGGTGACCTCGTGGCCAGACTGCCGGACTTGGTGGCCCCTGGCCTTCCCGAGACATCTCTTTTGCAGGCACCTGTGAGGCCAGACTGAGAGACTTGGTGACTTGGAGCTTTTCCGAGACATCTCCCATCCCTGCAGCCGGTGCCCTCGAGGCAAAACCGTGGGATCTGGTGACCACAACAGTTTATGAGGAGCCTCCTGTCCTTGTGACAGGAGCCCTCAAACCCAGAGTGCAGGACTTGCAGTCCACCACTCTTCCTGACGCTTCCCTGTCTCAGGTGCCTTCAAGGCACAACTGCACAACTTGTTGACTTTGAGCTTTCCTCAGGCATCTCTCTGTAAGGTGCCCTGAAGGCCAGACTCTGACATGGCAGGCAGATTCCGCAGCTTGTTCAAAGTGTTCAGGGGGAAAGAAAAGAAAAGGTCTGGAGCTGCCCCAGCACAACAGCCTGAAAAACCGGAACAGTTTCAGACACTGCAGGATGGTGAGCAGCAGAGCTGGGCCACAGGGCTGATGGCTACAGCCAACTTGGCCCCATCCTATCCCATCCCGTCCCATCCCATCCCATCCCATCCCATCCCATCCCATCCCATCCCATCCCATCCCATCCCATCCCATCCCATCCCATCCCATCCTATCCCATCCCATCCCATCCCCTGGGGACATGCTCATGGACAGGATGGAACAGGAGCCGGGCAGACACCCCGCAGTGGCCGTGCTCCATCCCCTGGGGCATCCCGGGGCTCTCCCTGCCTGGGGAGGGCAGGGCTGGGCTGTGTTCTCCGGCCTCTCCCGCAGCCCCTCAGCTCTGGCTGCGCTCGCTCTTTGCCAGGTGCAGCCCTGGACAAGACACAAGAGCAGGAACCCGGCCCTGGCCTCTTCCGCCAAACCCTGAAGGTACCTGCAGCCACCCCCACCTGGGCTGGGCCTGCTGTCCCTGCTCAGCCAAGCACCATGCTTGGAGCATGCCATGGAGCATCCCTGCCTTCCCTGTCCTTTGTTCTCCTGCAGGGAGATTTCTCCGGAAATTTCTCCGGAAATTTCTCCGGAAATTCCTGCGCATTCAGCGCAGAGAGACCGGCACCTCAGCAGCTGAGGGCCCAGCCCAGCCTGACTCCAGGCCGACCCAGTTCCAGGCAAAGCCTCATGCCGGCCCAGAATGGACAGCACACTCAGGAATTAATGCAATGAATTCTCAAAGGGTGAAGGCTGTTCACATGGCAATGACTGGGAACATGGCCATCAGAAACACTGACACCAGAATGACTCAGGGCATCACAAACACTGGCACCAGGCCAGCTCCCACTGGGATTCATGCTCCCACTGAGGATTTTTTCAAGGAGAGTGCTATTTCTCCTCAGCAGCAGGTAAGCAGCCCGAGGCCAGGCCTGGAGGCCTGCCAGGACCATGTGTCCCGTCAAGCCATGGCCACTGGGGCCCCTCAGCCTTTGAGGCCAGCACAATGTGGCGGGAAGGGAAGCCCTTCTTGGGGGAAGCTGGGCAAGTTGCTGCCTTGGACAGCACTCAAAATCTCCCCCATGCCTCCTCCAGGTGCCAGCCATTGTAAGGAACATCCACCAGAGTCTACAGTCCCATGTTGCTCTGGATGCCAGGCTGCAAAGTGACATAGTGAGGCTGGCTGAAGAACACCCTGCGGATGTGGTGCTGACCCTCCTGCACTGTGCCCCAATGTGTGACAGGTATGGGGCCCACGTGCCTGCACAGCTCAGGGCTCACCAGCCTTTAGGGCCCTTGGCCCTGCACAGCCTGTGCTATGGGCTCTGCCAGACAGGAAGAGAGGTCCAGCACCCTGGGGCCCCTCTGTTTCCTGAGCCTGCTGCCAATGCTCCCTCCCTGCCCCTCAGGGCACCGGGGCTCTGTCACCTGGGCCCCCACAGCTGCACAGGGCACGGTACTGGGACTGAGATGCCCCTGACACAGAGCTCTGGTCCCACAGAGCTGCTACAATGATATGGAGAACCATAGGGTCATCGGGACCAGCAGTGGAGAAAGTGCTGCCAACACTGCTCTGCGTGATGGAGGATTGGCCACTGCACAGCACACGCACCTTTGATGGGGATGACAGGGACGTTTTTGCCCTGGCTGTGAGTTTCTGGAACTGGGCTCTGCTTGCCCCTGGGTCACCTCCCCAGCAGCTCTCCATCCTCTCCATGCCTCAGGCGCTGGGCTGAACCCTGGGCTAGGGGCAGGCTCCGGGGGCACCAGACCCGCTGCTCCTCCTGCATCTGCCCTTGGGCCCTGCCCCATGGACACCTCGGCACTGAGCGCTGTCTTGGGCTACTTCTTTTGCAGGCAACTCTGGTGATCTGGGTGATTGTCCAGGTGCCCGAGTGCCACGAGGCCATGATCCTTTATTCTTCCCGCCTGTTTGTGGCTCTGCTCTTCCATGTTGTCATCACCACACAGCAGATGCCACCAGTGGAAGCTGGAAATTTCTGGAGAGCATGCCAGGAGGAACACCGCCTTCCCAGCAAGTCCAACAGGTCCCAGTCCTCCTGGCCTTCCCATGCACTTGTGCACGCCAGTGCTCCCAGTGTGACCTGGGCTTTGCTCTGCACACAGGTTTGCAGTGCAGGCCATGAAGGCTCTGCTCTGCCGACTGCGCTGTGACAATGAGGTGGTGGCTATGGAGCGCAAGCGTGGCTGGGACACGCTGCTGTGTGCTCACACCCAGCACTATGCCATGGGTCTGCTGGCCAGGTGAGACCCCCTGCTCCCCACTGCCCCTGGCATTTGTGCCCTGTGCCCCACTCAGTCCCTGTGGTCATGGGCCAGAGAGCCTCGTCACTGAGGGATGGCCAAGGAGACTGGAAAAAGCTGGGAGAGGAGGGTGCCCAGAAGGGGCCACCTCCCAGAGCACCCACATGCCCTCCAGGGATGCTGGGGAAAGACCAGACCTCTGTGAGTCCCAGCAAACCTGGGAAAGGTTTGCCTCCCCACCTCAGGGTCTTGGTGCCTTTTTCCCCCTGCCAGGGAGATGCGCCGTACCTTGGTCCCTTTGTGCTCTCGCATCGCACTCCACTTGCTCAGGCAGCTCAGCAGGCAGGACCCATACCGGGATCTGCCCTTCCTGGCATTCTTTGTGGAGGTGAGCCTCAAGGCGAGCGCTGCCTCCCAGCTCTCTGCCCTCTCTCAGCCACAGCTGCCAGGACGGTGCCCGTGCCCTGTGCTGCTGCTGCTGCTGCCTGGGCCCAGCTCTGTGCGGCTCCGGGCTCCTGCTGGCCAGCTCCCTGTCACTGCCCTGTGCCTTTCAGGTCCTCGAGTGCCTGGACTTGAGGAAATGTGGTGGCATTGTCCTGAAGGTCTTGTTGAGGTTCCTGCACAGCAAGTGCAGGGAGAGGCATCGCCTGGCCCTCAGAGGCCTCGTGGTGGTCAGCAAGGATCTCTTGATGGTGAGAAGGGGGCAGCGGCTGAAGCTGCACTGGGGAAAGCAGCCCCTTGGGCTGGCAGGGCTTCAGGAGCCGAGGCAGCTGCTCCCAGCTCTCCTGCCTCATCTGCCCAGGGCTTTGGCTCAGGCCTTTGGCCTGTGGGCCTTGCAGCAGCAGGGTGGCCTTGCAGATCCAGGGCGGTGGTGGCGGTGCAGCTGTCCCTGGCTTCCCAGCACAGCCTTGTGTTCCACACAGGCCAGGAGAATGTGCTGTCTGTTTCCAAGCCTTCTGGAGCTGCTGGATGATGCAGAAGGAGAGGTGGTTTGCATGACCCTCTCTGTGTTCACGAATGTGCTCCAGCACAAAGACATCCTGGTATCCAGCACCACTGCCCCAAAGCTGGCTGAGGCACTGCTGCTGCTCTTTGACCACGTAAGCTTCTGCATCCTGAGCCACAGGCATCAGGTGTTTCCCAGAAACTTTGTGCCCTCTGGATTTTCAGGCCTTTGCCCAGCAGGGACTGGAGCAATTGATGTAGGTCTTTTGTTTCCTCTAGGACAACAGCCATGTGCAGGTGCTCTCCATTCAACTCTTCAGCAAGGTGATAGAATTGGTAGTGGATGAGGGAAAAAAGCCCCTGAGGACAATTGTGAGCAAGAGCCTGTATGAACTTTTAATTTTCTGTCATGATAAGAACTGGGACGTGGCAAAGGTGAGGTTTCCTGTGATTCTGGTGGATCTCTGGGAGGGGGCTTGGCTGCCTCCTGCCCTGGTGCCTCACGGGCTGATGCCTCCTCCAGGCCTTGGCACAGGGATGTGGGTCCGGTGCCCTGGGCTGTGGGGCCATCTCTGGGTCTCTGCTGCTCTCCAGGCCTCTCGGGAAACGCTGATTCGTGTGGCTGAGTTCCTGAAGAGGAGGAAGCTCGTAGAGCTGTTGAAGAAGCAGCCACCCTTGAGGGTCGATGAGTGCCTGGTAAGGAGGGCCTGGAAGGCCCAGGCTCAGCCCGGAGAAGGCCCCTGAGGGCGGCGCTCAGTGCGCGGGGCCGGGCAGCTGTGCCCCTGCCCGCTGCTGCAGCCAGAGGCCACGGGGGCTCTTCTCCAGGCTCCCGTGGGCCCCAGCCGGGTGCCCATGGAGCCCCGGCCCGGCGGGGCCGCGGGCCGGCACCGTGGCTCCCCGGGCAGCAGCCGGCCCTCTGCCCCCTGCCCTCGGGAGCCCTTGGCCAGCGGCTGCAGGCCGCGCCTCAGGCCTGTGCGGCCAGGGGAGGCCGGGGCTGGGCGCAGGCAGCGCCCGGCCCAGGGGCTGAGCCCGCGCCAACCCTTCCCTCCTGCCGCTCTTTGCAGCTGGCAGAGCACAGGAGCGGAGCGGCCGAGCACCTGCGCCGGGCCCTGCGCTACCTGCGGAGCCCACAGGAGCCCCTGCGAGAGGCGGCCATCAGGTTCATGGGTGAGCCACAAGCCCGGGCTCCCTCCCCGGCCCGGCCTGCCGCAGCTCGGCCCCAGCCCCGCCTGCTGCCCCGGCAGCGCCAGCCGGGCCCGGCACCGTGGAGCCCCGCCTGGCCTGGGCATTGCTGCTGCCGCCCTCTGGCAGCCGTGCCCTGGGGCGGCAGCGTGCGGCAAGGGCCTGGGCTGAGCCCTGCCTGGCCAGCAGCCCGTGTGGCCACAGCGCCGGCAGCGCCGCCGGCAGGGAGCTCTGCCGCTAGGGCCAAGATGAATTCTTTGTTCTCAGAGATGGCCGGGTTTCCCAGGATGAGGGAGCAGCAGCAAGAGCTCCAGGATCACAGTCAGGGTGAGTGAGGACAGCAGCCTGGGCCAGCGAGCTGCAATGCCTGAGCAGGGAGCTGCAAACCCTGTCCCGGCTGCAGTGGGCTTCCTTCAATGTGTTGACAAGAGGTGGCGTAGGAAGAGCACACAGAGATTTCAGGGACACGGGCGGAATTCCTGGCCTACAGCTTGCTGCTGATCCTGTTGGCAACACCTCTCTCTCAGCCATGGCAAGAGTTGGGTGGGGTGGCCCTGGCTGGATGCTTTCCTCAGGTCACTGCAGATCCAGGCTCTGACCATGGCTCTCTTTCTCTCTGTTCCAGGCCTAGAATCCCCAAAGAACAATGCCAGCCCATCCTGCTCTAACATTGAAAGTCGTCATGCTAAATTAGGCCTAAGACCTGAAGAAATAGGGTCCTTTTCTGGATCCAGTGAGCCAGTGTCCCAAGAACAGCACCAGGAGACACTGAAGAGGACAGCATCTCCCATTGCCACTGGAGCTCTAGACATAGTTGAGGATTGGTACGGCTGAGCCTGTGGGGGGCTCGCGTGGCTTCAGCCCTCTCCCTGCCTGTAGATAGCTCCCTCCCTCCAGCCCTCAGACACTGTCCATCCACTTTTGCCCCTCCACCCTCTCTCCCTTTGGACAGCTCCATCTCACCAGCCCTCAGACCGTGCCTATTCCTATGATTTCCTTCCATTCTTCCTTTTGATAGCTCCATTTCTCAAGCCCTCAGACCCTGCCTTCCCATTCCCTTTTTCCCTCCATATCATCCCTTTTTTTGCCTTTCATTAATAAATAGTTTGGCTTCTTCACTTTGCCTGCATCCCTGTGGAGCTGAAGCAAATCCGGGGCCCTGGGACACACAGGCCCCTGCTGCTGTTCTCTGCCACGCCGTGTTTTGTCCACAGACCCAGAGGAATGGGGGCAGGTCAGGCTGGAAAGGTCCCTGTGCTGAAGGTGCAGTTCCACAGCACCGTGCAGTTCCACATCTTGCTGAGCACACTGAAGGCCAGCAGTGGGACAAGGAGCCTGTGTGTGTCAGGGACCAAAGTCATGTCTAAGGCCCTGCCACATTTGGTCCCCTGTTGTGCTCATCAACAGGAGAATGAAGAGCAGAGAATGAAGGAAACCTTATGGTTTAACTGGTGGGAATTTGACCCTTCAGGGAAACAATGGACTGGTCAATCGATGGGAAGTGAACCTGTGAAAGAGGAACGATACACAGTGGAGCTGTGGTTGGCATGGAGGTGGTATCACAGGTCACTGCAGCCTCATCTCACGCACTGGCCAAGCGTGAGATGACCTTGTAACTGGAAAACTCCACTCCAGAGGAGGAGATGTCAGGCCTGGTTCTGGGGTGGAGGGATGAAAGGACAAAATGCCCGTCCTTTTGATGCAGGGGATGCCCTGAATGTGGGAGGCCTGCCTGCCCTTCCCACTGGAGCCCCATGCTGAGATACGCTGAGCGCAGCCCAGTGCTCCTTGCTCCTCTCTGCTGAGCCGGGAGCATTTGTCTGCTTTCGGGATGGCCCTGGCTGTGTCAGGGCTGCTCCGTGGACACGAGACAGCCGGTCCTGTCCCGCTGAGTCCCAGCAGTGCCTGGCAGCAGCCCTGCACCCACGTCAGGATGCTGGCCAAGAGAGGCCCTGGAAGCTGAGGCAGCTGATTTGAAGCTTTTGCAGATCCACACAGGGGATGGCCGCACACAGGAGATGGCCAACAGCAGTCCTGAGGGACCTCCCTCATTCAAAGAAATGGGCAGACAAATGCATTGTCCGCCAAAAGCCCTTTTATTGAGCTGGCAGGAGGGCAGGGGTCTGCACCCTGCTAAAATGCTGCTCTGCCACATGTAAATTTCAGTGGGATGATGTCAGAAATGTATCTCAAAAATACCATCCATCTTGACTCTGCTGAGGTGATTCGATAGGCAGGGGGTTAGAAATACATTCTGTCAGTTCCTGTACTTGAAGCTAATGTCCAGGCGCTGGCCAGGAGCAGCCTCCATGCCCTAAAGCAGCACTTCTTCCTCATGGCTTCCCTGCACAGGGCTCATTTTACACTTGCCCTTAGTTCTTCTGGTAGAATGTGTCTAAAGCTTTTTGTCAAGTCCCTCTCCTGTCAAGTTAGGCCCGCCAGGTTTTTCTTATGCTAACTGGTGCTAAGTGCTTTTGTAGGTCTGTGCGAAGTACTTGTTTACTTATGGGAATTGCTTGTGCTTATGTCAAACAAAGGCCTTGTTTCATTCTCCCCTTCTCTTTATCCTGATGCAAATTCTTTTGCAAGATCCTCTGGTCAGTCCACAGTACATATGTACTGTTCTGCTGCTGTTTTAATTTTCTACCACATGCATAGGTTTATGATGGTTAAGAGGAGGGTTAATTTTTTTAAAATTAGAACTGGTTTGCTGAGGAAGCTAAAAATCTGAGGAGCTGTTGGTGGTTCCAGATTTGTCCATCACAAGAAGACACCTGACTCATGATGTTCTCTTTCTTTCTCTATTTTGGTGATGATTTCGGTAACAACTTTGATACCGGATTTGAGTGTCCATCAGGCTCTGTAAGATGCATTTTGGACTCCTGCCACTAGCCATTCTATATTAGGCTGGTACGGCATTTGCTTTAGAACATTAGTGTCCCGTCCAGTTTGGAATTTGGGCGCTTGCTGATACCCATCATGTGCATTCTGCAGCATCTGTAGAGAAGTTCTTGTGTGGTGCAGCTGAAGTGGCATCCACTTTTGGTTGTGAAATTACAAATAGAGAAGTTAGTACCTTTAGTAGTTTCATTAAAAGACTGAATTGTAATAGTTGTGCAAGCAGATCTCACACAGGCACAGCCCCTTCCCACATAACACACCTGTGATAGTGCATGGGTAACTGGGCTCATTTCAAAAATACAAGTGCTGCCCTCAGCATGCAGACACCGACCCTCTCTTTCAAGCGCCGCATTTTTGCACACAAAATTCAGTGCATCCCTTGGTACACATGCTTTGATACTAAGAGTTTGCCAGCTTCTAGTTTTCTTCTTGAAAATGGCCCAGAAATTATGCTGAATGGGTCTGACAGTTACGTGTGTTCTTATAACTCCAAGGGCCAAAATTGGAATGACACGGTATTTTGTTGCATTCTTAACGGTTAATAGAAAAGACTGCAGGGTTCTGTTCATTCTATGTGAAATTGGCCAATTGCAACCAAGTGTGGAAGTCTTTTTCAAATTGCTTTGTGGTTTCATTTTTAGCCATGATTTAGTTTATTCTTGTGCTAATTTCCCCAGCTCTCCTTTTTTTAAGTTTCCTGAGATTACAGACCATAGCCACACACAGCTGAGCTTGTGTACATTGAAATGCTAAAGAAACGTCACCCTGTAGTTTTCCCATAAAGCCACCAACTGCTTGAAAATCCTGCTGTGTATTGTTGGCCAGGGTGCTTAATAGGTTAGCTGCCAGGCTTTGGGTATGGGCAAGTGATAGCAGGGTTGATCTGAGAGGAGTTTGTGTCTGTCCAATATAAGAGCTCACAGTGCTTACTTTCTTGCGCAAGACTTCTTGATCAATAGAATTTAATACTCCCAGTTCAGACCCAAACCATCCCCTTAAGTCTTTTTTATACCTATCATTTGGTGTCTAGGAATGTATCCACGGCTCCCATTCTTTTAGGCTTTGCTGTATGAGTGGGCAGAATTGCTGTTTAATTTTGGAAACATTAGCTTGTATCTTTACCTCCAGCTTTTTCAGAGAGTACTGTGGATTTAGAGGCAACAATTGTTCATTTGTTTGTCTTACCCCAGAGTGAAAGACTATATTATTTCACTTATGGGTCCTGTTCTACGGAGTTGTTTGCTGATGTAAAGTTGTTTGTTTTGATTTTAATTTTAAATGTCTGTTGTGTGACCCATTCCGTTTCGCTCTTTGTCGAGTACCCAAGGCATGGTAACTGGTTTCTTCAGATACATTGCCTGCCTGTAGGCAAGCATTTCAGAAACCTTCAGAAACCTTGCACTGGCCCTTGGTAGTATTACAAAGGATACTTTACAAAGTTCCCACTACAAATAGTTGAGTATTCTGAGTACCTCAGCCCATTAGAGGATGCAGCTGTGCTATTGGATTCCATGTATATTCCCCCTAAACCACCATCAATTATAATTTCCCCACTATAATTCATGTTTTTTCCACTCCTAATTACTCTTTCTTCTTGCCCTAAGCACAATCCTTAGTCATCCAATAGGTTTGATGACTCTCATTAAATTTACTATTCTACAGACATATGTTGGATTAAAGTTTACCTGAATGAGAGCTTTATCCAGCTCCTGCCAGAGCTAATGGAAAAGATATTTCGGTTTATTCAAAGCAACTGTTATCTCAGAAAGAGGATCATGCTTAAATGATAATAAAAGTTCTGCCAGAAACAGTATTCCTTTGTTTCCCCCAACCATTCACTAGAAGCCCTCAGTCACTGAAGAACTTTTTAAATAATTTCTAGTATTCACTACATGGCCAATTACTGAAGGAGCTCTGACCCTGCAGTGCAGTTAATGACCATCTCTGACAGATTTCTTACATGTATTTTTTCCAACATTTTCAACAGTAGCTAACTGGGTGCCTTGCCCTTTTTATCTCCTGTTTCATCCATTTACTCTCATCCTCCATGGCACAGCACACGATGTTTCCACAAAACCAGCCTGCACCAGCCACTATTTCACAACTCACCCATAAAATCCCAATCTTTTACACTTGCACCTCTTCATCTTCCCATCCAGGGAGGGGAGTCAAGGTCAGCCAGATGCAAAAGAAGTGTTTGAAGCTGAAGTGTGATGAGGCACTGATTGCTTGATGAGCACAGGAGGAGGAAAGGTCTTGGCTGTGCCTTGCTTCTTAAATCATCCTCAGTTGTGCAGGAAAATTAAGGACAGAGCAGTGATGCTCCTCTGACCAGCTTGCCCATGGCATTGTTCCTGTCACAAAGTTAAAGACAGGCAGGTCACACAATTTCTCTTTCTCTGACTCCTGCTGGGATGACAACATTGAAAAATAGAAAAAAAAAAAATTATCAGGGATTTTCATTGTGTGAGCTCAGGATTCCCCATGCTCTGGCAAAGGGGGAATGTTCATCAGGCAAAGGATATGAGAAGGAGCCTCAAATTGTCCAAAATCCCAGGAAAAATATTTTTTCCTATGGAAACCTTCACCAGAGCTGGTCACACTTCAGGCCCTTTGTGCACCCATTTCCTGATGTGCATCTCCCAGTGGGGTGTTCCCACTGCTCCAGGGACCCAGCACAAACCTTACAGGCCCCCACAAACACAGCCCCAGGAGCTGCACCCTTCCCTCCAAACCTGGGAACCTGCAGCAGCCACCTCTGTGCTGAGCTGAGCCTGTTTCTCCCCAAAACGAGGTGCTCAGTTTATCCTTGAAAAGACTGACAGCAGCATTCTTGCCTTCTTCCAAAGAGCCATTATTTCACAGCTGTAATCTCCACACTGAGACTTTATTCCCTTCAAGTGTCCAAGTACACAGGCAGCATCAAGGAAGGCACTGAAGTGAGCCAAGTTTAACCCCAAAGAGCTCTCAGCTCCCCGTGGAAGCTCAGACAAGCAGCAGAGAAAGAATGAATGCTCCTATAATGGCATCTAACAGCCACAGGGCAAGGGAGAAGTTGGCTTTAGAGAATGAAGAAAAAGCACTAAGTCATAAAAGGTGAGAAAAATCTATCACTCCAACAGGTAAATGAAGGTAAACCACTTGAAGAGACAGACTTGAGATGGAGGGAAAAATCCCACAATTAATAGTGTCCATGACACCCAGAGGCAAAACAAGCCCAGGGGATCAGGAAAAAGGTAAGCATGTGCTCCAAACAACAGCAGAAATGAAGTGAGAGCCCTGGAGGGAACACAAGAAAGAGGCACTCTGAAGACAGGAAAAAATGCCACCCCACAAGGTGTTTGTTTTGGTTTTTTTAATCAAGAGTCTCTTGTACGATGTGGTAGAAAAACAGAAAAATAAAGGTCAGGAGAAGTATGGTTTATTGGGAACATTCCTGCATAGCAGACAAGATATATCCTCGTGCAAATTATTCCATGCAGCACTCACATGTTTAATTGCTGCTTTTCCTCTTCCTGGGGAAGCAGAGTTGCTGTATTTACTCCAAGCAATATTTTCTCCCTTCTCCCTGGCAAAGAACAAGCTCCCATCTTGGCAAGTGCTCACTGCTTTACTAATACTCATCACACCCATGCCAAGGAGAGTGGAGCAGGTTAATTTATCACTTGTTACAATGATTAACATGCCCAGCTGCCGGGTTCAAGAGCCCCAGATGCCTCAGGTGATACAGGATCCCAGGAGGACAAGCTCCATGGAATGAAGCTGCTGCCACACTGGCCCTCTTTGCCTGTCAAACACATTCAGCTGCTCTTGCACTGCCCTCTGAAAATCCCCCATAAAATACAACTGAAAATCCCTCATCACCTGGGAGAAAGCACAGCTGGATTCTGCTCAGGGCATTTCAGACTAGATGGGGTATTTGTGAGCTCCCCTTGCAAAGGCAGCAGCTCAGGAAAACCAGAAGTTTCTTTGCATGGATTCACCATAGTCAGGACACCTTCCCCTAGACCAGGTTGTTTCAAGCCCCATCCAACCTGGCCTTGAACGCTTCCAATGGTGACACAAGCACAGCTTCTCTGGAACCTGTTTTGCTCCTCCCAGATCTAAAATCATACCCAACTTAGCAGCCTCAGACACAGATTTCTATGAAATATCTACATTTTTCTAGGAAAGAAATATGACAAACCTTCTTTGCATCCAACTTTGCAAAATCAACACAAGCTCATCAGAAAGGGCTGCCACCCACTTTTCTTATTTTTCCCCATTTGGTGGAACATTTTCATTCTGTTGTTGTTTGGAGCAGTATTTTAATATATCTGGCTGAGGCTGCTTAAAATAGTACTGCAAGATACTTGTGTGAGGGGTGGAAAGCTGAGCTCTTGTACATCCAATGTTTCTGTTGTTGGAAGTCTTCAATCCCACCTCTCTGGTGGGATGAAATAGGTGCTACTAATCCAATTTCTAAAGGATCATGCATCAAGCTGACACTATTTTAAGACTTAAAAAACCCTCAGCCAATTTAAACAAACCTCTGCTCCTTTCCATTTTCTCTGTTCCACAGTTTATGGCAGAAGACAGGAGAGAAAGATTGTTTTGGGAACAATGTTTCCAGGACTCTAAAAATAATGTAAAAACTGCTCTGCCACACTCTCAACTGTTACAGCCCCAAAAAGCACAGGCTGTCTTTGCTCTCAGAGTCACAATTGTGGTGGGATTTCCACAACACCACAGGACAATCAAGTTCTGGTTTTCTCCTGGAAATAAGTACAGCACTGTTGCCTTCTTGTGAAGGCCGCGATGACCTGGTTTCAGAGTCCAGCACTTCGATCTCCTTCGTGGGATCCCTTGTGGCCAATAACGGACGCTGACACCAATGTGGTGGACGGTTAAAGGCCTTTATTGAGGGGTCTTAAGGGTATTTATGGACTAAGGAGTCTCTCTACGTCAGACAGGGGTTTGGCTATACTTTCTAAGGTTAGTATGGAGTGGAAAGTTACTGGCATGCATAGGTTAGGGGGGCTACACGTCTGGCTACATTCCAAGGGTGATCCTTATCTATGGGGAGGGGGGTAGAAGGATTCCTGTAATTTTCCGTTACAGCCCGAAATCTTCCGAACGCCTGTCCCTGGCCTACCACACTTCCCCCCCCTCTTTCACAAATGAACGAGGTAGTCTTATACATAGGCACCAAAATGAGGTAGGAAGTTGAGATCTGACTAGGGAAAAGGGTCTTGGGAAACCTGAGTAAGTTTCTGCCAGGCAAGTCTCTCGTGACTGGCAGCGTTCCCTGTTGAGTTCATAGGAATTGTGGCTGTCCCACAAACAGGATGTTAGCCCGTTCTAGGCGGGCCTGAACGAATGAGACTAGCTTGTTCAGCAGGCATGGCCCGAAGGTAATAGCTAAAAGCAGCATTGCCAATGGACCTATTAGGGTAGAAATTAGGGTAGTTAGCCATGGTGATTGGTTGAACCAGGATTCGAACCAGTTCTGTTGGGCTTCCCTGTCTTTCTGTCTCTGAGCCAGTCTGTTTCGGAGTTCTGCCATGGAGTCTCTAACGACTCCTGTATGGTCAGCATAGAAACAGCATTCCTCTTTCAAGGCAGCACACAGGCCCCCTTGCTGCATGAACAGGAGATCCAGTCCTCGCCTGTTCTGCAGGACCACTTCTGAGAGTGAAGAAACTGACTTTTCTAGAAAGGAAATGGATTTCTCGATCCTCTGCAGGTCCTCATCGATGGTCATCTGCAGCTGGGACAGTCCTTGGTGTTGAGTTGCTAGGGCTGAGACACCTGTTGCCATTCCAGCCGCTCCTAGGCCGAGCAGCATTGCGATAGTTATACCTGTTAATATTTCTCTCTTGTGGAGCCGGTTGTTATTTTCGAGAAGGTGGTACACCTCTTCGTCTGAGTGGTACAGGATCCTAGGGATGATCAGAACTTGAACACAAAAGTCGTTAGAGTTATCGAATTTGGCAAGAGACACGCAGGGACTTACTCCAGATCTCTGGCAAACCCACATCCCAGATGTGGATGGGACTACCCACTTATTATTTTTCCTGTCGGGCTCAACTACTTCGGTGCAGATGTCACCTTTCCGCTTAGCTAGGGTTGCATTGCCGAAGCATCTGCCCTGACCTGTGACTTGACTCAGGGTAATTCCTTTGCGGGGTGTGTCCCATCTGCACTGGCGAGGGGCATCGGCTGTGGAATAGCTGAAGGGGGTATCTAAAGCGACTCCTTCGTAAAAGGGGGGTTTAACATCGTAACAAAGCCAGCAGGAATCGGTTAGGTTAGGGTTAGATTCATTCAGGGATAAAAACGTAGCTTCTAACATGCGAAGGATTGGGTTCGAGCCTGACCTGGCTGATTGGCCTATCTGGAAGGCTTCCTCATCGCCAGTCGGGACGTCGGTGACCCTTGTGGGTAAGGGTTTGGGGTAGGTCATGTTTCTCCCTTTCTGTGTGCTTTTGCCTGTGGGAGCATAGGGTATGAAGATCCCCTGCCCCACTGTGGGTTGGCATAGATGGGCCGTCTCGCATCCATAGCGGGAGGGGGCTGAATCCCGCACGTCCCCTCCCTCTCAAAAAGCATACGGCTTATTTGCACTATATGAAAAGGGAGTAAATCATCATTGCTAAAAAGACCATCCACGAGAGTGGAAACCACCCCTGAGTTAATTCCTTTTTCTGAGATAGCTTTTACTATTGTCTGAACGTCTTTGGAATTAACGGGAGTATACGTTCTTTGCTGGTTCCCCTGGGGTCCTGTAATTCTCACCGGGAAGGCATGCACCGATGCTGCGGGTGCCCATTCCGTGCATTCGATTTTGATTTTACCCCAGTCGGTGAATTCATATTGGGGCTGGTTCCCGGTTGTGTTAAAAGTTTTAATTGGTTTCGTCCGAAACCGCATTGATTCTGTTTTCTCTGCTTCCGAGTCGCTGCTGGACTCGGTGGGCTCCGCAGAGCGATCTGGGGAGCTGTGGCTCCCTTCAGAGTCGGAAGTTGACTGCCAATATACTTCCGGTCTCTGCTGCCGTTTTGTCCGGCTTCGGCCCCGCTCCTCCCCTCGGGGGCGGTGCTGATGCCGCTGCCGGTGCCGCCCCCTGGGCTCACCCTGCCTCCCGCAGGGAGGGATCTCTCCCATATATGGTGGCATCAGTGGGCGCGGCTCCCGAGCGAGTGCCTGCCCTCTGTCGCACCCCCACGCATGCGCGTCTGCTGGGATCCGCGGCTCTCGGCCGGGCATGGGCTCAGCGCTGGTTTCCCGCGCATGCGTGTTCGCGGCTGGCCGCGGTTCTGGGTTCTTCCCGCCGCGGGCCGGCGGGCTCCACCCCTCTCCCTGGCCACCCGCGCCATATTCAAACGGGTAGGGCGGCGGATCCCCTCCGCCGCTCGCCTGCGTGCCAGCCCTCTCGATATTTCGGGCTTCTGCCGCCAGCCCCTCCCAAAAGGACCGTGCAAGTCCCTCCGCTTCTTGCGCTAAGTCGGCTATCGGCGGGGAAGGGTTGGGCGAGGGGTCCGCGGGCACCCCGGGGGGCTCCGGAGGTGGTGTGGGCCCCGGCGGGTCCCCCGAAGGGGTCAGGGGGTCCCCCGGGGGCTCCGAGGGCTCCGGGGGCTTTGGGCTGGAGGAGGGATGGGATGCGCCCGGCCCCCCCGTCTCCCCGCTCTCAATCGGGTCGCCACCAGGGGGGTTTCGCGTTATCGCCCCCTCCCCCAGCTGTGGCGCGATTAACAAACAGGACCGCGCAGCATTCCACGTCTCCTGTTCTTCTAATGCTTTGCGTAGGGCGGCTTCTGCCTTCCCCCACGCTTTCAGGCTTTTGCTGCTGCCTGTGGCTTTCGTGTCCTCTGCTAGCGCGACAGTACATTTCTGCCACACCTCAGAGTGTAATATATCTATGGGTCGAGAAATGACCCCAATCTCTAGGAGTCTCGTCAATGCGAGATTAAAATTCCTGAGTTCACATTTGATTCCCCATTGCATATGTATCAAACTTACGACCTTCGCTATTGCTTCCATACGAATCGCGGGTCCTGGGGCGTCCCCCTTCTTCGCTATGGCCGTTCCGGCGTTGAGTGCTGTCCCCTGGCCAGGAGTACTCCCGTCGCCCGGACTCGTCCCGATCCCGGGTTTCGGCACCACTATGTTGCCTTCTTGTGAAGGCCGCGATGACCTGGTTTCAGAGTCCAGCACTTCGATCTCCTTCGTGGGATCCCTTGTGGCCAATAACGGACGCTGACACCAATGTGGTGGACGGTTAAAGGCCTTTATTGAGGGGTCTTAAGGGTATTTATGGACTAAGGAGTCTCTCTACGTCAGACAGGGGTTTGGCTATACTTTCTAGGGTTAGTGTGGAGTGGAAAGTTACTGGCATGCATAGGTTAGGGGGGCTACACGTCTGGCTACATTCCAAGGGTGATCCTTATCTATGGGGAGGGGGGGTAGAAGGATTCCTGTAATTTTCCGTTACAGCCCGAAATCTTCCGAACGCCTGTCCCTGGCCTACCACAGGTGCTGCAGGTGCGTCTCTGCTCTCCGGGCCCTCCAGGGGCTATAGGGGCCCAGCTGCCTCTCCAGGGGCTGCCCCAGGAAATCTCAGGGCAATCAGCTCCAGCCCCTGGAGCAGCTCCTGCCCCTCCTCCTGCCCTGCCCTGCCCTGGGGTGCGCAGAGTTGTTCCTCTCACATGTTCTCACCCTGCTCTTCCCTGCTCACAGTTACAACTACACAATCACCCATTTTCTTTTTCTTAAATCTCTTTTCCCAAAGGTGTTACCACCATTTCTAACTGGCACAGCCTTGGCCGGCGGCTCGTCCATCCTGGAGCTGGCTGGATTTGACTCTGTGGGACGTGGAGGAGCAGCTGCTTCCAGCAGCCTCTTACAGAAGGTGCTCCTAAAGCCCCTCACCAAAACCTGGCCATGCAAACCTAGTATAAGTATGGCAGGGATTTTATTAATTCTTCTTCTTTCCATTATCTTTTTTTTTTTTTTTCTAATTATAGTACAGTTCTTATGATTACTAGTAGTTTTAGTCTTTTTGACTCTATATTAATAGTGGCTAGAGTAGAACTGGAAACAAAGGTTCTTCATTGCAAGTAGAAGTTATAATTTTGGCAGCCTCTTGCCCTGCCCTGTTCTGTGTCATTGCTGTGTGTGAAGCTGCTGCTGCCAGGGCTCCCTATTTGCCTGGTTTGAGAAATTCGATGGCATTGCTCACATGTCAGAAAGAGAGGGCTCCTTCCATTCAAATGGATTGCCTGAGCTCTTCTAGTCCCAGTGTTGGAAGCTTGTTTTCTATCATTGTTGACTTTCTCAGCTTCTGTTACTATTTGTGATTTTATAACAAAATGTTCTCAGATGTGACTTTGCAAGATTCTCTAATCAGATTCAGTTTTTTTTTGCTCTTGGATTTCTTAATGGTGTGTCAGAGCTGAAGGCAGCATTTTGGGTGGGAAGCCTTCAGTGGGAGCTGGGATTGCCTCAGCAGCAGCTGGTTGTGCAGATGTGAGCAGAGATAACCGAGATGCCATGAAGGGAATGTTGTGCCCGGCGGGAGCCCGCAGTGCCCGGCTGGAGGGAGCTGCGCTGGGAGCTGCAGGTTGTGCCGGGGCCGGGCAGTGGCCGGAGCCCCGGCCAGGGGCCGGCAATGGACACTGACCCTGGGCCGGGCAGGGGCTCGGGGCCCTGCGGCGCCGGGCGCTCGGTGCCCGCTCACAGCGGGGCTGTGCGGGAGCCGGAGCAGCGAGAGAGCCCGGGCCGAGCATCAGCCCCGGGGCGGGCACGGCTGGGAGGGGACCCAGCCCGGGGGTCCCGCAGAGCCTCCCTGCTCCAAAGCCACAGCTGCGGCAGCGCCTGGGGCAGCTGCCGGGACCTTTGGGGCACGGAGGAGCCGCGGGCGGGCGTTCCAAGGGCTCCTTCGGGGCAGGATTTTGTCCCGGTGCGGGGCAATTCCCGGGGCTGGGCGGGCTGGGGCCGCTGCCGAGCGCCGCCGCCTTTGCCCGGAGCCCCCGGGCAGAGCTCTCTGCTCGGGGCTGTGAAAAACCACGTTCACTCTCCTGTGAAGATTTAGAGTTTAATAAAGGACAAGGGGAGACAAGGACCACGGAGCAAAGGTTATTACGGCCGGCTGCATCTTGGCACTGAACCAAGTCCCCCTGTTATCTTCGGGGATAGCCCTTCAATACCTTTTCCTGACATCAACCTGTTGCATATTCATAGACCCTTGTGCATAGTAAACTTTTTCCCAAACTAGTTTCCATATTCCAAGAACTGTTTAGCATGGCTCCTCCTCGGTTCCACCTTTTTACAGCATGCGTATTCCTGGTTGTGGTTTTACTCCTTTTTTATTATCACCTTCAGTTTTGGCCCCGGCCCACGCTGCCTTCAGACGGTGAGTGCTGATAGTTGGCACATCTGCAGCAGGTGTCCTCATCCCACGTTCATTGGATGTTACCCCATCCAAGCAGGCATTTTAACACAAGCATACTTATATCAGCTATTTCACTACTATGTCTAAGCTTAATTAACAACAGAAATAAAAACTGTATCTTTATAACAAAGTTATTTTAACACCACACATAAAATCCATGTGAATATTTGCGAAAAGCCAGTATTGCAATATGTATCTATAACAGGGCCAAGGGCCGGGCGCCTCTCGGCGGCTCCGGTCCGGCAGAATTTTGGGGGTCCCGGTGTTGGTGCCAGCAGAGCCCCGGCGCTGGGCCGGGGGGTGCGTGGGACCCTCCCAGGGGGGCTTGGGCTGCCCGGGGCAGGCGCTGCATCCTCAGCCCGGAGCCACGGGGGGATCACCCGGGACCGGCGGGCTGAGGGCTGGGAGAGCGGAGAGGGCGGCACCGGAGCTGGGGGAGGCTCTGCAGCCTGTGGGGTCGGACACTCCGATAAGGGGGACCCCGGGAGCCCGGAACGGGGAGCCCGGATAGGGGGAACCCCGGCAGCCTGGAGATGTTGGGACCATGGACAAGGGAGACCCTTGGGAACCCTGGGCCCTGAAATGGGGACCACGCAAAGGCGGCACCCCATGAGCCAGAGGGAGCAGGAGAGTCCCCGTGCAGGGTAAGGGGAGCAGGGGGGTCTCGGTGCCGGCAATGGGGGTTCAGGGTCCCGGTGCCGGGGGTCCCACTCCCCCCTGGCCCCCCAGGAGCGCCCCCAGCCCCAGCGCTGGAGCCATCGCGCTGCTCCTCCTCGCTCCCAGGATGATCCCAGTAGAACTCAGTCGTCCAGGAGCTGCTCCCAGGATGATCCCAGTACAGCCCAGTTTCTCCCACTCCTGGCATCCCCCCAGCCCTCTCTGCGTTCCGACCTGCCCCGCCTCCGTCCCCGCCCCTCCCGCGGGCTGCGAGGGCTCCGGGAGCGGGGGAGGAGGGGGGGGGGGGAAGGGGGGGGGGGGGGGGAGGAGAGGGAGGGAGGGAGAGAAGAAGAGGCGGAGCGGCAGCAGGAAGCAGCAGCAGGAGAGGGGAGGATGAATCGCGGGGCTCCGGCGCTGCCTGACCTCGACCTCGACCTCGCAGCCCCGGGAGCATCGTCCCCCATCCCGCAAGGGCCCGGGCAGGGGGAGCGCAGCCCAAATATCCTAGGAGTGCCTGGGTTTGGGGTTTTTGGGGGGGATGTTTGGAGCTGGCAGGGCTCCAAAGGCGAGCCGCAGATGGCCCTCGGGTGGACATCGGGGGTCCCCGGGAGGTGTTTCTGGGGGGTCCCGGTGTGGGTGACGGCAGAGCCCCGGCGGGGGGCGGGGGCATGCGGGTCCCCCCGGGGTGGGGGTTGGGCTTCCCCGGCCGGGCCCTCCGAGCTCTGCCGGGGCCATGTGGGCAGCTGCATTCCCCTCTACTCCCTCCCTGAATGGGCTTCAGAGAGTTCCAGACAGAAAAGAAGCACGACTGAGCACCTCCTCCATGTCCTCCTGACTTCTCCTCTGTGGCTTGCACTTAGGCTCCCAGCTTCACTTTCCTTGTCTCCTTCTCTATCCCAGGTGAGTACACCACGGATCCTGCCAACAAACACATCTTCCGTACCGCACCGGCCAATAGCCTGGCCACGGTGCTCGGTGCACGTGACGGGACAGAGCAGGGCTATGGGGGGACCCCCCCACAGCCAACTCGTTCCTGGCTGACCCGGAGTTTTTCCGAGGCATTCCCTGTGCAGGTGACCTCGAGGCCAGGCTGCGGGACTCGGTGACGTGGAGCATTTCCAAAGCGTCTGCCATCCCTGCGGCCGGTGCCCTTGAGGACGGACTGCGGGACTTGCAGTCCTATTTCCTTTTGGAGACTTCTCTCTTGCTGGTGCCCTCGAGGACAGACTGCGGGACTTCCTGTCCTGTAGCCTTCCCGAGGCTCCTCTGTTGCAGGTGCCTTCAAGGCACAACTGCAGCACTTGCTCATCTTCAGCGCTTCCGAGGCCTCTCTGCTTCAGCAAGCACTCCTAACTGCAAAGAGTGACATGGAGCAGAGACCCCCCAGCGTGCCCAAGCTGGCCTGGCTGGAGGAGGAAGAGGCTGGAGCGACCTCAGCACAGCAGCCTGAAGAACTGGAGCAGTTCCAGCTGCTGCAGGAGCATGAGTGTCCGAGCTGGGCCGCAGGGCTGGTGCCTGTAGCCAGCTTGGCCCCATCCCATCCCATCCCATCCCATCCCATCCCATCCCATCCCATCCCATCCCATCCCATCCCTGTCCTGTCCATGGATAGGACAGAAGCTGGGCTGGAGCACCTGGCAGCCGTGCTCCATCCCCCGGGGCATCCTGAGGCTCTCCCTGCCTGGGCGGTGCAGGGCTGGGCTGTCTTCTCTGGCCTCTCCCGCAGCCCCTCAGCTCTGGCTGCGCTTGCTCTTTGCCAGATGCAGCCAAGGACCCGACAGAGGAACAGGAAGCCGCCCGTGGCCGCTTCGGCAGAACGGCGCAGGTACCTGCAGCCATCCCCACCTGGGCTGGGCTTGCTGGCACTGCTCAGCCAAGCAGCAGGCTTGGAGCGCTCCATGGATTCTCCCTCCCTTGCTGCCCTTTTCCTGCGGACCCTCTGTGAATTCATCACGTGCCTTTGGCAGGAAGAGACCGCCGGTGCGGGCACGGGCATCTTGGAGAACCTTCCGTTCCTCGATGCCGAGACCGGTGCTGCCATGCTGGATTTGCTTGTGGAGAAGGGTGTCTCCAGTCCAGTGCGAGTAAGCAGCCTGGGGCAAGGGCACATTGGCCCCAGCAGTGGTGCGGCGCCTCGAGCCGGTTCTGCCGGGCTCCCTCGGCCTTTGAGGCCCGGCCCGATGCGTTTGGAAGGGAAGCACTTCTCAGGGGAAGTTGCTGCTCTGGCACCTCTGCGAGTCTGCCCGTGCCTTCTGCAGGTGCCCGCCATGGTGAGGTACATCCACCAGTGGCTCACGGCCAATGAGGCTGCTGGGCACAGGCTGGACAAGGCCCTTCTGGAGCTGACCGAGGAATACCCCAGTGATGTGCTGATCACCCTCTTGCGCTGGGCCCCATCTTGTGACAGGTGGGGCAGCCCTACGTGCCTTGAGGGCTTGGGCTTCACCGGCCCGTCACCCTGTAGAGCCTGTCCCTGCTGACTGCCAGACAGGCAGGGAGTTGCAGGATCCTCTGGCTCCTCTGTTTTCCAGTGCGGCCATGGCAGCTCCTGAGCCTGGTGCCATGCTCCCTCCCTGCCCCTCGGGGCCCCTGTACCCACGTGGGCTGGCTGGCCGCTGCCGGCCAGGGGCAGTGGGCAGAGGCAGGGCTCAGGGCCAGCGCGGGCCCCTGCAGCTGCCCAGGCCACGGCGCTGTGGCCGAGACAGCCCTGACACAGAGCTCTGACCCCACAGAGCTGCCGCCACCATGTGGGCAACCATCATGTCCTCGAGCAGGACTGCGGAGCTGGCGCTGCAGCTACTCCTCGATGTGCTGAGCGCCTGGCCAGTGAGCAGCGTGTCCACCTCCGATGGGGACGACGCAGGAGTCTTTGCCCTGGCTGTGAGTTGCTGGAGCTGGCCTTTGCCAGCCCCTAGGCCAGCACTCCAGCAGCCAGCTCTCTGTCCTCCCGCCAGCTGCATCCTTCTGCCTCAGAGACCGCGCTGAATCCTGCCTTAGGGGCAGGCTTCAGGGGCACCAGGCCGGCTGTTTCCCCCCCTTGTCTCCCCCAGCCTCTCCCTCGCATGCTCGGGCCCTGCCACGTGCATGTCTTGGCCACTGAGCCTTGTCTCTGGCTCTTTTATTTCTTGCAGGCAACCGTGGCGCTGTGGAGAGTCTTCAATCTGGCCTGGTGCTTGCCTGTCGTGCTGGAGTATTTCCCCAGTCTCTTTCTGAGTCTGCTCTTCCAAGCGTACATCAGCATGCAGGAGATGCCAGAAGAGGTTGAGACCTTCTGGAAGGGATGCCAGGAGCAACACGGCCTCTCCGCCAAGCCCAACAGGTGCCCCATGCCAGTCCTCCCAGCCTCCCCATCCCTCCCATGCCCCCAGGGCAGGAGCCGGGGCTCCCAGCGTGACCTGGCCTTTGCTTTGCACACAGCTTTGCCCTGCAGACCCTGAAGGCCCTGCTCTGCCAAATGCGCTATGAGCACGCGGTGCTGTCCATGGAACGCAAGCGCGCCTGGGACACGCTGCTCCGTGCCGACACCCACCACTGCGCAGTGGGTCTGCTGGCCAGGTGAGACCTCGTTCTCCCCACCGCCCCTCTCCTTTGTGCCCGCAACGCCCCACACAGTCCCCGTGGTCATGGGCGGCAGGGCCTTGTCACCGAGGGAGGGATGAGCAGACTGGAAAAGGCCGGCACAGGAGGGTGCCCGGGAATGGCCGCCTCTCAAAGCGCCCCCGGGGTGCTCGGCAGGAGACCAGAGCTCTGCCAGTCAGCCCTGGGAGAGCTTTGCCCGCCCGGCCCAGGAGCAATGGTGCCTTTTTCTCCCTGCCAGGGAGATGCGCCATGTCTCCATCATCTGGTGTTGCGACATGGCATCCCGCCTCTTTGACCTGCTCAGCCAAGGCATTTCAGACTGGGAACTGCCCGCCCTGGCCTTCCTGGTGGAGGTGAGCCCCATGGCCAGCGCTGCCTGGCTGAGCTGCCTCCCTGCCCTCTGCCCTCTCGTAGCCGCAGCTGCCTGGGACGCTGCACCAAGCCCTTTGCTGCTGCCTTGGCTCGGCCCTGTGCCCTTCTGAGCTCCTGCCAGCTGGGCACCTCTGTGCCTGCTCTGTGCCTTTCAGGTCCTGGATTGCCTGGACTTGAGCCAATGTGGTGAAAAAGTCCTGGAGATCTTGACAAGGCACCTGCAGAGCGAGTCCAGGCAGATGCGTCGTGTGGCGCTGCGAGGCCTCGTGGGGCTCACCTCGATGGTGAGAAGGAGGCAGCAGCTGAAGCTGTGCTGCCAGCGTGGGGCTGGGGCAAGCAGCCCCTTGGGCTTAGCTGGGCTTTGGCAGCTGTGCCAGCTGCTCCCAGCTCTCCAGGGTCGCTGTTCAGCTGCCTGAGTACTTCGGGACAGGCCTTCGGCCTCTGAGCCCTGCAGCAGCAGCAGCAGCAGCAGCAGCAGCAGCATGGGGTTGCCCAGCCTTGTTTTGCACACAGGATCCAAGCATGTACAGCCTGACTGAAAGCCTTGGGAAGCTACTGTGGGATAGAGATGAAGACATCGTTGAAGACATTCTGGAAGGGAAAGCCGACCGCCGCGAGTCTGGGCGAAAGCCGGTGGCCCGTGGCGCCAGGTTGGTGGCACTTTTTCTCGCATGCTCGGCCTGGTTCCCCAGGCCGGCCGGGCGGGGGCCGGTCCAGTCCCGTCATTGCCTAGCTGAAAGGGGAGCCGTTGTTGGCTGCGGGCAGGTGGCGGCACCCCCGCGCTCCTCTGCTGCCGCGACCGATCCGATCCAAAGTTGGACTGGGCGGCCGTCGCCGTTGTCCCAGGACCGTGGCCGTGGGGCCTTTGTCGCCGTTGGCGCGGCTCCTTCCTGGAGCCACGCCTGATCGATATGGCTTTTTGGGTGGCGTCGGAGAGGGCCTCCGGCGGGCCGGCTCTCCTTCCGTGGCTTCTCTGTCATGGGGAAGCCATGGCAGGGGGCGGTCTGGTGCTTGGGCAGAGCGGTCTCCTTTCCAATTCGCTTCCCATCGCAGGCGAGGTGTCGCCCCTCCCGCTGGCCTGGTGAAGGGCGTCTTTACTGTCCCGAGCTGTCTGACGGCCGCGTGGACCCGCGAGCCTTCAGATGTCATTAAAAAACCACGCGAGGTGCCAGTGCCGGCCCCGGTCGGGGTAGCGCCCGCGTGGGTGCTGGCCACGAGCAGCGCTGGGTGGCGGTGCGGCTGGACCTGAGCCGCGAGAAGGGAGAGAGGCGAGAGAGAAAAGAGAGAGGGTGAAAGTGCCCGAACCCGATACGGCACGGATACGGTTGGAACAGAGCCCGGACCGCGTGCTTCTTTGCCGTTCCGCCACCTGCTGCAGAGCAAGCCGCCCTGGCTGAAAAGGGGCCTCAGTGTCCGGGCTGTGCCTGCCTCGTCAGGTCGCTGTCTCCTCTAGCAGTCTGGGGCTTTCCGCGCGGCCCGGAGCGGGGGACACGCCAGGATGGGGTTCGCTCCCTGTGAGCAGGGCCCCGCTCGGCCAACTTCGCCCGCGACCGGTCAGCGGGCGGGTCAGCCCTGGCCGAGCCCCCTTCCCTGCGCTGTGCGTGTCATTTCGAGCACAAGGCCGAGTCTCAAACCCGGGCGCAGGCCCCGGGAAAAAAAGCGAGAGAGAGAGAGAGAGAGGGAGAGACAGAGATGAAGCCTCGCGCTTCATCTGAGTGGCGAAAAGCTGCGCAGCGGTCCCGGCTCCTTTCCCGCGGTGTCGCGGGGAGGGCCGGCCCCCGGGATCAATCGTCAACGAGGGGCATCCCTCGCGCGTGGCGCCGTTCCCCGCCCCAGGCGCCGCCGGGCCGCGATGCGGCTGGCCGCCGTCCCTGCAGCCGGCGCCCGTCGCTGCCACGCCGCCACCCGCCGCCGTGTCTTCGTCCTTGATGCCGCTCCCGTGGGTCAGAGCGGCGAAAGAACCCCGGGCGGTCGGGGTTTGGCGCGGGGTCGGGTTCACCGGCGGGCCGGGCAAGTCCGGGCGCTTGTGCGCCGCGGCGCGGCGCCACCGTGGGTGGCGGCTACCTGGTTGATCCTGCCAGTAGCATATGCTTGTCTCAAAGCTTAAACCATGCATGTCTATGTACACATGGGCAGTACACTGAAACTGCGAATTAAATCAGTTATGGTTCCTTTGGTCGCTCCTCTCCCGCTCCTTGCATAACTATGGTAATTCTAGAGCTAATACATGCTGATGAGCGCTGACCTCCGGGGACGCGTGCATTTATCAGACCTAAACCCACCCGGGCCCGCCCGGCAGCTTTGGTGACTCTAGATAACCTCGAGCCGATCGCAAGCCCCCGCGGTGCCGACGACCCATTCGAATGTCTGCCCTATCAACTTTGGATGGTACTGTCTGTGCCGGGCCGTCCGGCCGGGTGAGCACGGCGTCACTCGCATGCCTGCTCCATTCGCACGCTCGGTCCCCGGCCACTGGCCCCGGTCGGCACCAGGGGCCACATGCCCTTCCCCATGGCCGTGCGCCGCAGCCCCAGAGAGAGAGAGACCAGAGGCGCGCAGCACCTTCGGGTGCTGGGGGTCAGAAGGGGGAGAGGGGGGAAAAACCGCTTGGCGCGGCGAAGCGCACCCGCCACCGTGCGCGAGGGCGGGGCTCTCTCCGTGCTACACCGTGCGTCACAGCCAGGCCTCAAAGCATGGCGCGCTCTCCGCCAACGCGGTGGCTTGCCCCTTCTGCCCCCCACACCACTTCCCCCACCCCGGCCTTGCGCCTGTCTGCTGCCGGTCCGTCCCCGCCAGAGAGCGGGGGCGCGGCCGCGGGCCCCCGAGCCTCTCGCCGCCGCAGCTGGCGCCACTGAACGCCGGTCACCGGTGTACCGCGTGCGGGTGCCCTGGCGCGGCCCGAGTTCTCCCGAGCTCGGCTCTCCTCGGCATGCGCGCGAGGAAGCCGCCCGGGTGCTGGGAGGGAGGCGTGCTCGGCATGGCCCCTCCCGGAGGCGCGCCCGTCCCTTCCCTCGCTGCTTCGCCCGTTGAGGGATGGCCGGCCGTCCGGCCGTCGCATCCGTCGGCGGCCGAGGTGGAAAGGGCGAGGGAGCCGGGTGGCGGGGGCGCCTTCGGGGCTCGGAGGAGGCAGCTCCTCCGGCCCTTCCCGCACCAGGGAGCGGGGCCTTTGCTGGCCGGCAGAGTTCCCCGCTCTCGGGCCAAGTGGCCTCCCTCTCGCGCACGGCAGAGAAACTCCAAGGGCTGTGGCCTCCGGGCATTCCAGGCCGCGCTTCGTGACGCGTGCGCACGCCCGAGTTGTGCTCGGTGGTCGGGCCTGCGTCCCCCATGCTGGCGGGGCGGCCCGAGCCGTGGTGGTCCTTTCGGGTGCGCACCGCCGGGCTACTGAGGGAAACTCCGGGCCCTGAGAAGGACATGGCGGTGCTGGCGGCAGATGTCGGGAGCGCTCTCGCCAGTGGACGCTCCCCCGAGGGCGGCAGTGTGGAAGGCACCCCGGTGGGGCCATGCAGGTCGTTTCCCTTGCCCAAGGGCCAGGTACCTAGTGCTCCGTGCCTCGGCGGTCCCCTCCGGTTTTTTTCCTCGGTGTCATCAAACGCTGCGGGTTTGCTGAAAGGGGCCGGCGGGGCCGGGCGGCAGTTTAAAGATTCAGGCATTTCGGTGCGGCCCGCCATGGCGGCCGGGGTGCCATTGGTGGTGGCGGCAGGCGTGCCAGGCGGTGGCCATGTGGGGCACCACTGAGGGGTGGGGAGCATCTACTCCCACCGATCCCCTGCAGTGGTTGTCCCATCGCCACTGACTGGCCACGCTCCTCCGTTGCCGTCGTCGTCCCACCGCGCGCCACGGGGGTCAACTGCGCCGCGACGGGGAGGGCGCCCTGCCCCCGCGTGTCCGCGGTCCGGCTCGGCGGAGAGGCCGCAGGGCATGGTGGGCCCTGGGGGCCAACCCGCTTGCCTTGTCGTAACGGGTGACGCTGGCAGAGAGCGTGCGCTCTCTGCCCTTCCTCGGTCGCACAGTCGCAACCGCCGTGGCCCGCCCGCGCTCTCTCTCCTCAGCCCGCCGCCGCGGTCTCTCGCGCGCGGCGCTGTGGCCGGCGCGTCTGGCGCCTCTCCTCCCCTCAACAGCCTTTTCTCCTCAAACGTGCACCGGCGGCACCGTTGTCCACCGGCTAGCCCCTGGCTTGACTGCCCGCCCGCTGGTGGAGGGCGAGTGCTTGGCGGGCCCTCCGGCGGCAAAGGCCTGCGAGCACGGGCGACCCTGTGCCGAGCGGCAGCGGAGCCGCTCAACGGGTGTCCCTCCCTGCGGGGACGGTCGGCTGGAAGGCACCCGCCATCGCCCAGCAGCGGTCCCGTTACAGGCCCCGCTCATCGCATCCTGCATTGCCCTTCCTGGCTGCATGTGGGCCGCAGGAAGGCGTGCGGGGCGGCCACGGGGGCACTTCTCCCCGCCCGGTCTCGGCGAGAAAACGAGGAGAGCGGGCATTGCCCCCCGGCTCAGCGCCGTACCGCCTTCCGCTGGGCGCGTGCCCGAGGCAAGGGGCCCCGGCAGTACGACGCGGCAGCGGCGGTCCCGGGAGTGCGGCCCCGGCGGCGGCGGGGTCTGCCATCCGGCAGGCCACGGGCGCTGGCGACACTGGCTCGGGTCTCGGTGCTGCTCGCCTCCGGGCCAGCGGTGGAGCGCGTCCGCCTGTCACTCGCCTGCCCGGCGGGGGAGCTGTCCCGTGGGAGGCGTGCCAGCAGGGGCTGGTCATCGTCGCGTGCCCGTCTCAAGCCCGGGGGAAGGCCATACCGTAGGGGAAGAGAATAGCCAGCCACGCAGCGGCGCGGCGGTGCTTCGCGAGGCCCGCGGTGTTGGGGCCGAGGGAGAGCCAGTGTGTGTGCGGGCCGACGGCCGCGCGCCCCCAGCCGCGTGCCGTGTGTGTTGTGCGTGTCGTCCCGTGAAAGCGAGAAGCGGACGGACCGCCGTGCCCTCCCACGTTCCATCGTGCGCTGTCTGGCCCTCCGCGCGGAGGCCGGGCCGAGCCTGGGCACATGGGCTGCCTCCGAAGGACGGCATTTGTGAGGTCGGAGTCTCCCCTCACAGGGGGAGGCGGCTGGGGGCGCGGGCTCCCCCGCCTCTTGGCCAGCCTTCGGAGCATGGGTTGCTCCAGTTGTTTTTTTTCCCCCTTCCGTGTCTGTGTGCTCGTACGGTCGAAACCAGGCACGCGCTTGCGCGTCCTCGGCAGCAGAGTAACAAAAAAAGTGCCCACTCAACGTGAGCGGTGCCCAAAAGGCAGACAACTCTTAGTGGTGGATCACTCGGCTCGTGTGTCAATGAAGAATGCACCTAGCTGTGAGAATTAATGTGAATTGCAGGACACATTGATCATCGACACTTTGAACGCACTTGTGGCCCCGGGTTCCTCCCGGGGCTACGCCTGTCTGAGCGTCGCTTGACGTTCAGTCGCCATCTGGGGGCCACCCTGGCGGCATGGCTGGGGTCGCCTACTAGGCCCATCGCCCGCGGTGGGTGGTGGCGGCGGTGGTGGTGGTGGCATCCCACCGGTGCCCGGAGGGAAGGTGGTTAGGGGTTCAGCGAGGGAAGCGTTTCCCTAGGCGGCCTTGATCCCTTCCCTGCGGCCCGGCGAGCGTTGTCGTTGTCGCGGTCGTCGTTGTCGTCCTTGCCGCGCAGGGCCTTTGTCCCCCTAAATGCAGACTCAGGGAGCGCTCCGTAGCTCCCCCCTCCTGGAGCGAACCGACGGAGTGGAGCTCATCCTCGCCGGGACCGTGCCGCGGGTGCGGTGGCGTGGGGAGAGTGAGAGACAGCGTCGAAAGGCGCTGCCGAGGGCCAAGAGAGAAAGAGAGAGGAGGGCGAGAAGGGGAGGCGAGGCACGGCCTTGCCCTCAGCATCCCCCCGCACGGGCGGCTGTCTGCGGGTGGGAACCGTGGCGGTACTGTGCCGTACTGCTGCACGCACGCGCGAGGTGAGAGCACTGGGGACTGGGGTTCTGATCCCCTCCTCCCTTCACCCGCCCCCTCCTCTTCTGTCGCGGTCTCGGGGCGCACCGAGGGACGCCGTCACTCCTCTCTCTCTCCTTGCCGAGACCGTCGTGTGCACCGCCGCCCAGCCGGTCCTTCCACACGGGGCTGTCTCTGCCATGCTCCCTTTTCAGTTCTCGTCTCCGGCATGGGGCTCTCCATCTCTCCTCGTCGCTCGCTTGCACCTATGTGTGCTCTCTCTCTCTCTGGCTCCCTCCTGGAGCGCGGAGAGAGGGGGGGCAGGTGGCGTAGCGGGCGGGGGAGACAAGGCGGCCGTCTCCGTGCATGCCCCCATTCGCGGCGCGGCCGAGCTTTGGGCTTACATCCTCAGATCAGATGTGGCGACCCGCTGAATTTAAGCATATTAGTCAGCGGAGGAAAAGAAACTAACGAGGATTCCCTCAGTAACGGCGAGCGAAGAGGGAAAATCCCAGTGCCGAATCCCCGCCCCGCGGTGGGGCGCGGGACATGTGGTGTACAGAAGCCCCCCTCCCCGGCGGCGCTCTTGGGGGACCCAAGTCCTTGTGATCGAGGTCGCAGCCCGCAGACAGTGTGAGGCTGGTAGCAGCCCCCCGGCGCTCCGGGCCCGGGGCTTCTCAGAGTCGGGTTGCTTGGGAATGCAGTCCAAAGCAAGTGGTAAACTCCATCTAAGGCTAAATACTGGCACGAGACTGATAGCCAACAAGTACCGTAAGGGAAAGTTGAAAAGAACTTTGAAGAGAGAGTTCAAGAGGGCGTGAAACCGTTAAGAGGTAAACAGGTAGGGCCCGCACAGTCCGCCCGGAGGATTCAACCCGGTGCGTTGCGGTCAGCCAGGGCGGGTTCGGCGGATCCTCGCCTCCGCCTCCCCTGCATCCCCTGGGTGAACCCCGTCCGCAGGGGCGAGCTGGGGGGGCGGGCCGGCTCATTTCCTCCGCAGCGGTGTGCCACAACCAGCTCCGGGTCAGCTGGGAAGGCCCTCCGGCGGGCAGGTTGCCTGGCGCCGTGCGAGCGGTGGCGGGTGTTACAGCCCCCGGGCAGCAGGTCTTGCTGAATCCCGGGTCCAAGGGAGAGGACCGCTGCCGCGCCCTCCTCCCCCCGCATCGGCGGCGCCATGGCGGGGGGCGTCGCATTTCCAACCCCCTCCCCCTCCCGGGCTGGAGGGGGCGGGGGCGGCGTCCCCGTAGCGCGGTGTTTTGCGTGGGGGAGCAGGGGCCAGGCCCGCCGGCCCCCGGCGCCGCTGTCAACCGGGGCGGACTGTCCTCAGTGCGCCCCGACCGCGTGGCGCCGCCAGGCCGGGCTCGACGGGCCACGCTCGGGCGCGCAGGGTCCGCGGCGATGTCAGCTACCCACCCGACCGGTCTTGAAACACAGACCAAGGAGTCTAGCACGTGAGCGAGTCAGGGGCCATCGTCAAAAGCCAGCGGCGCAATGAAGGTGAGGGCCGGTGCGCGCCAGCTGAGGTGGGATCCCAGCGCGCGTGTTGCGCCTGGCAGCCCCGGGCGCACCACCGGCCCGTCTTGCCCGCCACCCCATCGCGGGGCCGGGGAGGTGGAGCATGAGCGTCCGTGCTAGGACCCGAAAGATGGTGAACTATGCCTGGACAGGGCAAAGCCAGAGGAAACTGTGGTGGAGGTCCGTAGCGGTCCTGACGTGCAAATCGGTCGTCCGACCCAGGTCTAGGGGTGAAAGACTAATTGAACCATCTAGTAGCTGGTTCCCTCCGAAGTTTCCCTCAGGACAGCTGGCACTCAGCAATGGGCAGTTTTACCCGGTAAAGCGAATGATTAGAGGTCTTGGGGCTGAAACGCTCTCAGCCTATTCTCAAACTTTCAATGGGTAAGGGGGCTGGCTCGCTGGCATGGAGCCGCGTTGTGGAATGCGAGTGCTCAGTGGGCCACTTTTGGTAAGCAGAACTGGCGCTGCGGGATGAACCGAACGCCGGGTTAAGGCGCCCGATGCCGATGCTCATCAGAGCCCAGAAAAGGTGTTGGTTGATCTAGACAGCAGGACGGTGGCCATGGAAGTCGGAATCCGCTAAGGAGTGTGTAATACCTCACCTGCCGAATCAACTAGCCCTGAAAATGGATGGCGCTAGAGCGTCGGGCCCATACCCGACTGTCGCCGGCAGTGAGATGCCCGTGGGGGCTAGGCTGCGACGAGTAGGAGGGCCGCTGTGGTGCGCCTCGGAGCCTGGGGCGTGGGCCCGGGTGGAGCCGCCGCAGGTGCAGATCTTGGTGGTAGTAGCAAATATTGAAAGGAGAGCTTTGAAGGCCGAAGTGGAGCAGGGTTCCATGTGAACAGCAGTTGAACATGGGTCAGCCAGTCCTAAGTGATAGGCGAGTGCCGTTCCGATAGGGCGGGCGATGGCCTCTGTTGCCCTCAGCCGATCAAAAGGGAGTCGGGTTCAGATCCCCGAATCCGGAGTGGCAGAGACGGGCGCTGCCAGGCGCCCAGTGCAGTGATGCAACCGATCCCAGAGAAGCCGGCGGGAGCCCCGGGGAGAGTTCTCTTTTCTTTGTGAAGGGCTGGGTGCCCTGGAAAGGGTTCGCCCCGAGAGAGGGGCCTGCGCCTTGGAAAGCGTCGCAGTTCCAGCGGCGTCTGGTGAGCTCTCGCTGGCCCGTGAAAATCCGGGGGAGAGGGTGTAAGTCTCGCGCCGGGCCGTACCCATATCCACAGCAGGTCTCCAAGGTGAACAGCCTCTGGCATGTTGGAACAATGTAGGTAAGGGAAGTCGGCAAGCCGGATCCGTAACTTTGGGATAAGGATTGGCTCTAAGGGCTGGGTCAGCTGGGCTGGGGCGCGAAGCGGGGCTGGGCGCGCACCGCGGCAGGACGGGCACCCCTCCCTCCCCGCACCTGGGTGGCTTTCTTGCGCGCACTCCGAACTCGGGCTGCGCCAGGGCACCCGCACACGGCACACCAGTGATAGGGGGCGCCGGCCACAGCGGCGAGAGGCTCGAGGGCCTGCGTCGGTGTCCCCACTCTCCAGCAGGGATGGACCGGCGGCAGACCGGTGCAAGGCCGGGGTGGGGGGGGGGTGGTGTGGGGGGCGGGGGGGCAAGCCGCCGCGATGGCGGCCAGCGCACCACGCTTCGAGGCCCGGCCACGACGCGCGGTGTAGCTCGGGGAGAGCCCAGCCCGCGTGCACGTTTGGCGGGTGCGATTTGCTGCGCCAAGTGGCTTTTCCCCCTCTCCCCCTTCCGACCCCCCGCGCCCGGAGGTGCCGCGCGCCTCTGGTCTCTCTCTCTGGGGCTGACGGCGCGCGGCCATGGGGAAGGGCGTGTGGCCCCCGGTGCTGACCGGGGCCAGCAGCTGGGGGCTGAGCATAAGAACAGAGCAGGCGTGCAAGTGACGCCGCACGTGCACGGCCTTCCAGATGGCCTGGCACAACGCGGCCGGCGCCAAGCCCCACCGGTAATGATCCTTCTGCAGGTTCACCTACGGAAACCTTGTTACAACTTTTACTTCGTCTAGATAGTCAAGTTCGACCGTCTTCTCGACACTCCAGCAGGGCCGTGGCTGACCCCACCGGGGCCGATCCAAGGACCTCACTAAACCATCCAATTGGTAGTAGCGACGGGCGGTGTGTACAAAGGGCAGGGACTTAATCAACGCAAGCTTATGACCCGCACTTACTGGGAATTCCTCGTTCACGGGGAAGAATTGCAATCCCCGATCCCCATCACCAATGGGCTTCAACGGGTTACCCACGCCTGCTGACGGAGGGTAGGCACAAGCTGAACCAGTCAGTGTAGCGCGCATGCGGCCCCAGACATCTAAGGGCATCACAGACCTTTTATTGCTCAATCTCGGGTGGCTGAACACCACTTGTCCCTCTAAGAAATTGGATGCCGACCGCTCGGGGGTCGCGTAACTAGTTAGCATGCCAGAGTCTCGTTCCTTATCGGAATTAACCAGGCAAATCGCTCCACCAACTAAGAACGGCCATGCACCACCACCCACGAAATCGAGAAAGAGCTCTCAATCTGTCAATCCTGTCCATGTCCAGGCCAGGTGAGGTTTCCCGTGTTGAGTCAAATTAAGCTGCAGGCTCCACTCCTGGTGGTGCCCTTCCGTCAATTCCTTTAAGTTTCAGATTTGCAACCATACTCCCCCCGGAACCCAAAGACTTGGGTTTCCCGAGAGCTGCCCGGCGGGTCACGGGAATAACGCCGCCGGATCGCCAGTCGGCATCGTTTATGGTCGGAACTATGACGGTATCTGATCGTCTTCGAACCTCCGACTTTCATTCTGGATTAATGAAAACATTCTTGGCAAATGCTTTCGCTCTAGGCCGTCTTGCGCCGGTCCAAGAATTTCACCTCTAGCGGCACAATACCAATGCCCCCGGCCGTCCCTCTTAATCATGGCCCCGTTTCCGAAAACCAACAAAATAGAACCGGAGTCCTATTCCATTATTCCTAGTTGCAGTATGCCGGCAGTCGGCCTGCTTTGAACACTCTAATTTTCTCAAAGTAAACGCTTCGGGCCCTGCGGGACACTCAGCTAAGAGCATTGAGGGGGCGCCGAGAGGCAGGGGCTGGGACAGGCCGTGGCTCGCCTTGCGGCGGACTGCCAGCTCAATCCCAAGATCCAACTACGAGCTTTTTAACTGCAGCAACTTTAAGATACGCTATTGGAGCTGGAATTACCAGGGCTGCTGGCACCAGACTTGCCCTCCAATGGATCCTCGCTCAAGGATTTAAAATGCGCTCATTCCAATTACAGGGCCTTGAAAGAGTCCTGTATTGTTATTTTTCATCACTACCTCCCCGGGTCAGGAGTGGGTAATTTGCACGCCTGCTGCCTTCCTTGGATGTGGTAGCCGTTTCTCAGGCTCCCTCTCTGGAATTGAACCCTGATTCCCCGTCACCCGTGGTCACCATGGTAGGCACAAACAGTACCATCGAAAATTGATAGGGCAGACATTTGAATGGGTCGTTGCCACCGCGGGGGCGTGCGATCGGCTCGAGGTTATCTAGAGTCACCAAAGCTGCCGGGCGGGCCCGGGTTGGTTTTGGTCTGATAAATGCACATGTCCCAGGAGGTCGGCGCTCGTCGACATGTATTAGCTCTAGAATTACCATAGTTATGCAAGGAGTGGGAGAGGAGCAACCAAAGGAAACATAACTGATTTAATGAGCCATTCGCAGTTTCACTGTACCTCCTGTGTGTACATAGACATGCATGGCTTAAGCTTTGAGACAAGCATATGCTACTGGCAGGATCAACCAGGTAGCCGCCGCCCATGGCAGGGCCGCGAAGCGTCGCGCGAGCGCCTGGACGGAGTGCCCGGACGCGCCCAGCCCACCGGCAAACCCGGCTTGCGCCAAACCCCGACCGCCCCGGGCTCCTTTTGCCGCTCCGACCCACGGGAGCAGCATCGCGGTCGAAGACATGGCGGCGGGCGGCGGCAAGGTGGCGACGGGCGGCGGCTGCAGGGACGGCGGCCAGCCGCATCGTGGCCCGGCGGCGCCTGGGATGGTGAACGGCGCCACGCGCGAGGGACGACCCTCGGCGACGGCCAACCCCAGCGGCCGGCCCTTCCCGCGACGCCGCGGGCAAGGAGCCGGGACCGCTGCGCGGCTTTTCACCACTCGGATGGAGCGCAAGGCTTCATCTCTCTCTCTCTCTCTCGCTTTTTTCCCCGGGGCCCACGCCCCGGTTCGAGACTCGGCTCTGCTCCCCCACGTCCGCGCCGCATCGGGTTCAGGCATTTTCGCCCTCTCTCTTTTCTCTCTCGCCTCTCTCCCTTCTCGCGGCTCAGCTCCAGCCGCAACGCCGCCCAGCGCTGCTCACGGCCAGCACCCACATGGGCGCTACCTTGACCGGGGCCGGCACCGGCCCCTCATGTGGTTTTTTAAGGACACCTGAAGGCTGGCGGGGCCACGCAGCCATCACACAGCTCGGGACAGTAAAGACGCCCTTCACCAGGCCAGCAGGAGGGGCGACACCTCACCTGCGACGGGAAGCAAATTGGAAAGGAGACTGCCCTGCCCGAGCACCGGACCCCCCCCGCCGTGGCTTTCCCATGACAGAGAAACCTCGGAAGGAGAGCCGGCCTGCTGGGGGCCCTCTCTGACGCCACCCGAAAAGCCACATCGATCAGGCGCGGCTCTGGGAAGGAGCTGCGCGAACGGCGACAAGGGCCCCAAGGCCACGGTCCTGGGACAACGGCGACGGCCGCCCAGCCCACCCGCGGATCGGATTGCTCGCGGCAGCAGAGGAGCGCGGGGGGTGCCGCCACCCGCCCGCAGCCAACAATGGCTCCCCTTTTGGCTAGGCAATGGCGGGACTGGACCGGCCCCTGCCAGGCCGGGGGGGGACTCAGCAGCCCCCCCCCCCCCACTTCCGGCCCGGGGAAGCCAGCCGAGCATGCGAGAAAAAGTGCCACCGACCTGGCGCCACAGGCCAAGGGCTTTCGCCCGGCCTCATGGCAGTCGGTTTTCCCTTCCGGAAAAAAAAGCTGTGGGACGGCATGACAAAAAAGGCACACGGAAGCGCATTCACAATGACCCGTGCTAGCCACGGGGGCCACGGGGCCGGGGGCCTGGGGGGGCGGGCCGAGGTACGCACCTCACTGCCTCCCCACGACGGACCCACCGGCATCCCGCTCGCGCCTTCGTCGCAACGCTTCTCGGTGCCGCGGCTTAGGGCCGCGAGAGAAAAATAAAAAGGCCCGCAGAGGCCTGGCAGGTGCCCCCCCAACTCCGCCCGCCGCAACAAAAAGCAACGGACCCGGCACGGAAAATCCGGCCCCGCCCGGCATAAGCGGCTCAGTCGATCCGGCCAAGACCAAGGTAGGCGAGGCGCCGCCTCCTCGCCCAGGACCAGTCCGGGGGGGCTCTCCGTCGGGTGCCGGGCCCATAAAAAAAAAAAAAAAAGGGCCAAAAAATTCTGCCCGCCACAACACGGGTCCCCGGCTTAAGGCCGAGGAAGGGGGACGGCTTCAACAACGCGGGCTGGGGACCGCCGCCGCCACCGAGGTGGACCCACAGGCCCAAAACAACAGCAAATGATTCTGGAGCAGAGGCATTGCTTGGAGAAAACTCTCCCCTGCTTTGTCTGGGCAATCCTTAACCAGTGTGTTACATGGCTCTTGCTGCCAATTTCTTGCTCAACAGTGTGATAGATCAATCTGATTCGTGCTAACAATTGTAACTATATTTTAAATATTTTAGAAAATATTTGTTAAAAAGTAAGAGAGGGAAAGGATATGGAATTAGTGTCACAAAACAGATGTTTTCAGATGTTCATGAGAAAACAGGATGCAGGATGTAGTTTGAGATAAGTAACATCCCAAAAGGCAATAGGCCTCAGGATAAGTAAAGAATCGGCCTTGAAATGGACAAAGTTGGGATGATTCCAGGTATCGATGAAATCATAAGGCTTCTTTTTGGAATATAATGCTGGCTTCTATAACACAAGACTTGGGGTGCATGTGCAGCTTGTGGGGTTGTTCAAAGGACAGTGATGGTGAGGAGAAGCCTTCGTGGGAAGCGACCACCAAAACCAAAAGACCCCATAGAAACAAGCAGAGCATGCCCTGTGCAGTACAGTGACATAGATTTCAAGAATCAAAAATCGGAGGAGATTGACAGAAAATTATTGATGAATATGTATTAGCATCCAGTCTAGAAGTTGTGATTGGACTCTTTATCTTTTGAATGGGAGGCAGGGTGAGAAAACCCCCCTGTATCCTGACTGGTTTTGCTTATGCTTTATCCAAACCACTGCCAAATTATTTTGTATCTGCTTGATTATATTTGATTGCATGATTTCATATAAGAATGGCTGCTAAATTAAAATTGCTGCTAAATTCTAATGTTGGTTTATTAAATTAGACATTTAGGGAGCTCATTCATAACAACAGCCCACCTCAGTCACCTCCCCGTTGGGGCTGTGCTTTCTACTGAGCCAGTCCTGCCAGAAAAGCAGCTTCAAACACACCTCTAAGAAGGCACTGATCCAGATAAAGCACATCCATTCCCCTCTGCCCAGGGCCAGTCCCCTGTACATCTGGCAGCCTGCAAAATCTAACACCCCCTCAGGCTCCAACACATTGTTCCAGCCCAAAGCATAAAGGCAATTTGTTTTGTTAAAGCTGAAGTAATTCCTGCAGGTCCTAGGCCTTCCAAGGCCGACGCTGCCACTCCAGAGGGAATCCTGTGACCCCGAGCATTTGATGGTGACCACACCAAAGCAAGAGGTGGCTCCTTCAGCAGGAGAATGGCACATGGCAATGCTGTGCCTTTGTGTCCCCAGCCTTCCCCCCATTGTTTCAGCAATGGCAGCTACACTTAGACAGCTTCAGCAGAGCTTATTTGTGTTGGCTGAGTGCAGATCAGGACTCCCAGCCCACCTCTAACAGCAGCTTGCAATGACAACAGGACCTGCACACTGAGGTATTTTGCTGGAGGCAAGCCTGTCACAAGCACACACCCTCTTCCAACTTCCCATCAAACAGAAAGGAGAAGAGCAGGAAAAGGCTACCTTTGGACCAGTCTTCCCCAGGTCTACACATGGGCCAATTCTGGGTAGAAAACTCCTGCCAGTGCTGGCCTTCTTCTTCATGTTGAGAAACTTCTCCCACAGGAACTTAGAGGGAAGCAGCTGAAAGGCAAAAATAAACCAGCTAGAGCCTCAGAGTTGGGCTTGTTCAGAAAGGCTTTTCTTGAACAAGTGGCACTGGTGAACAATTTGTGGTCACATTGTCCAGGACAGTCCTGGAAGCCCTGGAAGTTGCTTGCTGAAATACTCAGCACCAATAAATTAACAATACAGAGTGCAATACACATACTCCAACCACATGGCTCTGTCCCATCAGCTTCTCCGTGATTGCATGTGACATGGTTGGGGATTTCTGCTCTTTGGGCATTTGTTTCCTCTTCAGGTTCATTGGATTGAGGCAGTGACCTTTTCAAAGAATGGGGAGGAGCTCTCAGAACTGCCCTGACTCCATCCCGGTACAGCACTGAGAACTCACAGCAAGGAGATATCACTGCTGGCTGAGTCCAAGAGAGGCAAGAAAGGAACGTTGCACCAAGAGTGAGGAGAACAGGAATGTGTCCAAGTTGTAGTTCTCTCTGGTAATTAGCATTTGTTTTCTCTCTCTGGGCTCACAGACCCCTGCAGAGAAGAAAACAGAGGGATCTCCTGGACAGAGCCTCAGCACTGGGGCATCTTCAGTCAAGTGAGCTCCAGACACCAAGGGACATTTGTGGCCCTGGCTCCAGGGAGCAGGAAAGAACTGTACAGCCCTCAAGATTCCTACCAATCCAGAGCTTTCAAGAGAAGCCAACTCCTTTGGGAGAGATACCATCAACACATGGTAAACCAAAATCAGGGGACAATTCCCAGCACAGGAAGATTTCCACCATCCTGCAGAACAAAGGTGGGATGGTGTTCACAGGTGTCTTACGATGAGGGAAGAGACGAGGATCTGACTCCATGGTTCAGCAGGCTTGATCTATTATTTTGTGATATATATTATATTAAAACTACACTAAAAGAATAGAAGAAAGGATTTCATCAGAAGGCTAGCTAAGAATAGAAGAGGAAGGAATGATAACCAAGGCTTCTGGCCTGGACTCTCTGTCTGAGCCAGCTGGGCTGTGATTGGCCATTAATTACAAACATCCAACATGGGCCAATCAAAGATCCACCTGTGGCATTCCACAGCAGCAGATAATCATTTACATTTTGTTCCTGAGGCTTCTCAGCTTCTCAGGAGGAAAAATCCTAAGGAAAGGATTTTTCATAAAAGATATCTGGGACACAAAGGTGCTGAGACATTTTCTTCTGGACGTGCTGCAGCAGATAACTTGCTTTGCTGTACGCTGTGTCTGCAGGGCTGGATCCGTGCCCACACAGGAGCTGGGAGAGAACAGCTGCTTTGGAAGCTCTTCCAGCAGGGACCAGCCCTGTCTCACAGGGCTTTGGGCAGAGTTTGAGCTTCCCCCCCAACATGCTCAGGTGCCCAAGGGCAGCTTGGTCTTGACACCAGCAGGGGGCTATTTACAAATCACAAACGGGACAGGACTGCTGTGGAACTGCCTTGAGCTGTTTTATTTTCCAGCATCACTCTCATTCCATGGTTATGACAATGGGAAGATGCCAGCAGCTCACATCCCAGGCAGCAGACCAAGAACTTAATGTTACAACTTCCTTTATAAGTTTCTTGACCAATCACACAAAGCAAAAGCACATTGACAGTAGTTCTATCCAACCACTATAAGCACACGTACCTTTGGTTAAAACAATGCTTGCTTATTTTGAATACAATACCTGCTTGTAAGCCTTAAAGCACAATGCACAGAGCTCCATTATAAAGCCTTAACCCTCCTAATCTCTTGCTAGATAAACTTTTCTGTAGCTTAGAGAGTTATTCTTGACAAGCATTAATACACAGACCATTGTTCTATTTGTCCTTGCTTTTCTACTTTTTAAATAATTTTTCTGCTGACCTAACTCATGGCAGCTGCTTAGCTCTAATCACAGTTCTACTGTATCTGAGGCTTGCCTTTTGCAGCTTTCCCAAAACCCTCTAATTTTGTAGATTCCCACAATTCCCCCTCTCTGTTTATCTCAAAAGAAACCTTCATAATTGTGTCGTTTATTACATGCGTTTCGTAGCCTTACTAGAATATTTCTGCTTATTACCTACTTAAAGCATTTTCTTGCTTGCACTAAAGCAGGGGCAGGGAGAGCAGGGACACCAGGGCAGTTTGCAGCCTTAACACAGCCCAGTGGGTACTTACAGTGAAAGATGTCAGTCTTTCTCTGGACAAAAGACGAGGTGTCAAGGTCTTCTTTGGGAATCCAGAAGCCATTTTGAAGGCAGGATCTCCCAGATGAGTGACAATGCCTCAACAAAACTGGAAGAAGCCACAATGGAACTCTGAAAATCCAGAACCCAGCTCATGGCAGAATCAAGGCATATACTGGTGCTAAACATTTTCTATGATTTGAAAGTAGCTAAGTGCTTGTTTGGTCTAAGTAGCTAGTATGTTAGGCCTCTAGTTGGACTTTATTTGAACTATAGGGCTGCCTTGTGCAATTCAAAGATGGATCATACTGAAACCTGGAGCTAAAAATCTGAACATTAGCAATAGTTAGAACAGACAAAGCTGCAGTTTAAATATTACTTTAAAATAGCTAGAGTGGATATCCTCTTCTTTTGGCTAAAGCACCCCTGCTCTCTCAGCTGCTCCTCACAGGACTTGGGAGAGACTGGAATGTTATGGCTAATGGCTTAAAAATTGTTATAAAGGACTTTCTGCCCATTGGGACAAAACTGTATAAGGAGGCTGCGACCACCCAAGCCCACCCTTCCCTGAAAATGCCTCTGGACTGGAACTTGGCACTGTGAGTTAAGCTGCCGAAGGGAACTTGAGACAAGACAAAGGTGACACTATTGTCCCATTAGCTCAGGGCTGGGGAGAAGTAAACAAGGCTGCAGAGAAAAACCTATCCACAACAAAGCCAAACCCAGCAGCTGTCCTGAAAATCAGCTCTGTCTGGCTTCAAGGTGGGCAAGTCACAGCCACAGACTCGTCTGCTGAGGCCAGGTTTGCACACAAACCTCCCACCAAAGACCTCCATAGTGCCCCCAGACCCATTCCTGAGGCCTTGCACCAGACGACTGCAGGGCACGCAAAGCAACACAACAGATCTGAAAATCCAGAAGCCAATTGATGGCAGACTCAAAGGACAGACAGATGCTAAAGATTTTCTATTATTTGAAAGTAGCAATAGACAGAGTCCAACTTGCCCCACCCCAGGGAGGCACCTGGGAGGTCCCACCTTGCCCAAATCTGCAGGAATCCATTGGAGTCTTACGTTTTGCGAGACCTCACCACAGAGAAGAGCAGAAGAGGATTTTATGGTATGCCAATGGGATCCATGGAATGGTGATGTTTTTCACTTCATCTGTCTCTGTCACTCTCTTTCTTCCCCTTCTTCCCAAACCCCCATCCCCCCCCCCCCCCGCCACCGCGCCGCTTCTTTTTCTTTTCCTTTCTCTCTGTCTCTCTTCCTCACATTTACTGTTACATAAAATCCAGACTATTGATTTTGGCATATGGTCTCGTTTGCACCTCAATTCACAGGCCTCTCTCTAATAATTGTAATAACCAGATGATAACAACCCACAGAAACTTGATGAAACTTGAACAGACCTCATTCACCTTTAAGCACTTTAAGCAACCACTAGATGGGAAAAAAAAGTATAGAGCAGTACATTTAGAAAATGTTGCATTCCTTCAGTGCAAAAAAAAAAAGCACAATCAGTAGAGCATATATTGTTCATCCACTCAGCTGTGCATTGTGGTGGTGTTCACAGGGGTCTTAGGATGAGGGAAGAGATGAGGATCTGACTCTTGATTTATTATTTGATGATATATATTCTATTAAAAGTATACTAAAAGAATAGAAGAAAGGATTTCATCAGAAGGCTAGCTAAGAATAGAAAAAGAAAGAATGAATAACAAAAGCTTGTGTCTCAGACAGAGAGTCCGAGCCAGCTGACTGTGAGTGGCCATTGATTAGAAACAACTCTAGGAGACCAATCACAGATGCACCTGTTGCATTCCACAGCAGCAGATAACCATTGTTTACATTTTGTTCCTGAGGTCTCTCAGCTTCTCAGGAGAAAAAACCCAAAGGATTTTTCATAAAACATGTCTGTGACAGTGCAGACCACTGAACTGCTGCACCAGAAGACGGGCATTATCCCATTATCCTGTATTTCCCTTTGGCATTCTCTCTCAGAGTGCAGATGAGACAAAACCAAAAAGTTCAACTTGAGTCAATCTTTACCTCCAAAGGAAATTCAGGAACTTTCTGCAGAGGCCAATGCTCTGCACGCTGATGAACTCCTTGCAGAGGCCAATGCTCTGCACGCTCAGGAACTTTGCAGAGGCCAATGCTCCGCGAACAATTCCCCTGGCGAATGGCCCAGTGAAGCCGCCTGCAGGAGCCCAGGCTGCGCACAAGCAGCCAGGGCCGCGTTCTCAGGCAACTGAGGCCGCGCCGCTGTCACAGACGCTGCCGCCGCCTTCGTGGTTTCCAGGCAGCCGCGGAACCCGGCAGCCGCCGCCCTTTCCCGGATCCTGCCCCTCCCGGCCCCGCACGCCCCCCAGGATGCTGCCGGGGCTCGGGGGCTTCGTCTGCCTGGGCTGGGGCTCGGCCTCCCCTGCGGGACAAGGTGAGGGGGGGTCCCCGGGGGTCGTGTCCCCCCGGGAGCGTGTGTGAGTCCCCCATGTCCCCCCCAAGCCGGGGTCACCCCCTTTTCTCTGCCCAGAGCTCCTGAGCCAGCTCCTGCTGCCCCCTGGGAGGGGCTTTGGGGAGCCCCCCGGGGACCCCCTTGAATGCCCATTCCTGGGCACTGGGACCCTTCGCATCTCCTTCCCCAGCTCCAGGACCCCCTGCACCCCCTTATTCTGCCCCGAAACCCCCTGCACCCCCTTTCCCGGGTATCCGCCTCTCTCAGCCCCTGGATCCCCCGTTTCCATGAGCCCGGGGAGCCCCGGACCCCATTCCCGGCCAGCCCGGGGCACCTCAGCCCCAGGCCTTCCTTTGCCCGGCGAGCGGTGACGTCACTGCAGACTCGGGCCGCCATTGGCCAGCAGCAAAGAGCGGCGCCAATGGCAGGGCCGGAGGCGGCTCAGGGGCCGTGAAGAGCCTTGAGCTGTGAGGGGCCCTGAGGGGCCATGAAGGGCCGTGAGGTGTCACTCTTGCGCCCAGAATGACACAGGAACAGGCAGGAGGCAGTATTGCAGAAAGACTAAAAGAAGGTTTAATTCAAGAGAACCGAGCGGTTTTTATAGAGTGATACGATATATTCTGTTTGATTGGCTAGTGAACAAAAACATTCTTTATACACCGTCCTTGAGAAGAAGAGAGAGACCAAGTAGAAGAACACCACCTGCAGATTGTTTGTACTTAAGTTCTCACATTCTTACAACTTGCTAATAATTCTCACAAGCTGCTGTGAGAAACACTTGCTGTTTCTCTCTCTCTGTCCCATGGCATCCACAGTGAGGGGCTGTGAGGGCTCTTGGGCAACTGTGAGGGAGCCATGAGGGGCCTGTGAGGGACCATGGGGAACTGTGTGGTGTTATCTTTTTATACTAAAACCTACGCGTACACTATTTACAATAACTTCTCAATACTTATCACCTATGTTAGACAGTGAGTTTTTACTCTAATCTAAAAATGCCAACATCACTTAAAAGATGGAGGAAGAAGGGAAGGAAGGAAGGAAGGAAGGAAGGAAGGAAGGAAGGAAGGAAGGAAGGAAGGAAGGAAGGAAGGAAATGTGATAAATGAATTCACTGGATTCAAGGATCATACAATTATAAATTTATTATTATTATTATTATTATTATTATTATTATTATGCAAGCAAGAATAAGCAAAGTTCAGAGCTGGGCGGCCGGGAGTCTCCGCTCCTCTAGGCTCGCACCGTTCCTATCCCCAAAGTCCACCTTTTATTGCCTTTTTCTCCCGGGTCCAGGGATGACGTGGTCTGTCTTTTGCGCTTGCTCGTTTAGTTGCTAGGGGGTCTTTTTCTGCCTTCTGGTGGTCGTGGGATGAAGGCTCCAAGTCTTCCTCTTTGAACCGCTGAGTGAACTTTTCCTTATAAGGCATACCTATACAGTGGAATTTTCAGAACACTCTACGATTCCTGCAAGCCTAAGCAATTCTTGTGAGTTTAGGGATTGTTATTACAGCTCTCCTCTGTGACCTCTTAGGTGAACTTTTCTTTACCATGGAATTCCCAAAGCACTATAGGATTCCTGCAAGCCAAGCAAGCATATGTGAACCATATGTGGCTATACATTTAAAATCAAGCGGTTTTAGCTATTTAGTTATTGCTTTGATATTGTATAAATATTTAGCTATTGATTAAATTAATGAACAAACGTATTGCTACTTATTACAATCCCCCATTTTTTTTTTACCAATTTTCTTCATTAAATCTTTTTAGTTCCTTCCTAGCAAGCGTTAACTCAGTTTCCTCATCAGTTAAGCTATGTGCACTAATTATAGATGCTAATTTCCTTAGCTTTTTCATCATATTCCAATTCATACCAAATAGAACTGCTGACAAAATAAAACCAAGCACAATCAGAATCAAAAGAACAACAATGGGATGGCATATACTGTTTAGGACACCTGCGGTAGTAGGAGACCACCCGAACAGGGTATCCCACCACCTGTGCTCGCCATCTTGCTTTACCCTCTCTATAACCCGGTGTATTTTTCCTACGTCATGATGAACAGTCCCTAGGGTTTTCTGTCCCCTTTCCTTGATTCTCTCAAGGATTTGGATCAGGTCTTGATGGAGCATCAGTTGTCTCACTAGAGTGAAGTTCATCCCAATCGGAGTGGGCATTAGCTTGTGAAGCAGTGTGTAGTTGGATTGTAATAGGTGGTGAGAGGTGACTTTAGCTTCATAAGTGATATCACACCCTGTAATCTTAGTGAAGTTACAAGCACAGAAGTTTGAGTGATTCTTTGTATCCACCACAATATCATCTACAAGCACAGAATCACAAATAGTTCTAAAACACGCACATCCATTGCCTATGTATATAAGAACTGTTTTAGAAGTCTCGTTAAGACAAATCTCAAAATGACAAATGTTTTGCTCTGTGTCTAAACAGATATCTTGAGCTATAATTCCATTGCCTTCACAGATGAACCCCAGTTGTTCTCAGATAATGCAAGATTCCAAATCAACAGTTTGCCATTTGTCATCAAACTGACGGGCCCATCCCCTATGTTCTATAGGATAGAGGACAGCTCCGTCATGGTTTATTCCTAATGCAATAACAGGAAAAACTAGATGTACAGAGGCATTGTGCATGGTCAAGACAAAAGCAGTAGCTGTATTTGAAATAGCATTACAGGTAAAATTTACCAGTTTCCACCAGGATTGGAATTCTCTTTCAAAATCGTTGGCATTGTCCCAGATTATTTTCCGAGTTTCTGTAGGGAAAGTGCCTTCCTCGCCCTCTCTTATAATCGAGGCAGAAACTGACTGCATCCACAATTGTGCCTGGATACAGCTGAGGGCTAAGGAAACATTATTTTGTGCAGCACTGAGTGCATCAATCACCAATTTGTGATCATTCACATTTACTCTTTCCCACTTTGGCAAAATGTTTGACAGCATCCACTGGTGTGTCCCCAAGGCTAACAGAGATGACTTCAGTGGTTGCTGTAATTTGGACAGATCTCTAGTCGTAGCAGCCAATTTGTTCATTAGTCCTTCCGAATCAATGCTATTCAGGATTCCCAATCCTGTACCTAGGACACCGGTCACATCTCTAAGTTTCCTTGGTTTTAAAGAGCTGCGTTTCCGCAGCCAAATGGTCCAGCCTTCAAAGGATGTTTGCAAAAATGGAGAAAAAGCTGGCTGGATGTCTGAAACATTGGTCTGCATCAGCAGTTCGACCTGTTTGAGAGACCATGCTGGATTGAATAATATTTGTTGTTGACCAGTTTTCCTGATTATATAAGGTCCAATTTTGAAAATTTTTGGGGTGAGTATAACTGGTGGTGCAGATGGAGTGATGATATTATGAGGTTCAGCAGTGGTAGAGTGCGTTTTAGTATCTATTATAAATTTAAAAGAAAGGCCCTGTGTATCTTTCGACCAGAGACAGACTACCTCTGCAGTGTGAGTTAATGTGAAGTTTTGCCAGCAGTCTTGTGTTATTGGGTATGCACAATCTGCTATTTGTTTATCCTCCTGACCCATGGAAACACTGATTGCAATCGCGTTAGTATAGTCAGACCCATTAACCATTCGACATCCAATATTAATTTGTTCTCCCACTACTCCTTGAAGCTGCCAGGTTTTCTGCTTCTTCCATTCATGTCTAGCGTACGGCAGCCTGTCATGCAGTACTAATGTTAGTAAACTTTAACCTGTGGTATTCCCCATAGATCCGGTAGATTGCAAAAAGGCCTGAGACCAGTCAGGGGTCAGGGTCCCTTTATTTAGGGGCATCATGTTCTCTTTGTAAAGCTGATGAGGGTTTCCCCAGGCACCCAGGAGGCTCAGGGTTATAATAATTAAGGTAGCTCGCCAAGCAGGGCAGGGTCCTAGCAACAAATTTCTTTCTCCTTTTGTACTCATATCTCTTTTACCTGGGGCTTTCCTGTGCTCCGTTCCTGTTCCTGTGCTCCGTTGCTCTCCCCCACTACTCCTTACCTCTCTGCCTCGCCTGCCAGCCCGGGTGCGTCGCTCTGCAGGGATCATTATCTTCTCGGCAGCAGGGGTAGTCTTCAGGGGTGCATTATTTGGGCTATCTCCTTAACTCCTGCCCCCACTCCTAAGGGCAGGCTGTCAGGCCTCCAGGCAAAGGGTCTCCTGTAAAGGATTTCTTTGATTTTATGACAGACTCTCTGCCGTCCCTAGTGAGCTTTACAGGGCCTGAGTCCCACACCTACTTAGGGTCCACCCTCTGCCTTTTTATTCCCTTTCTCCTGTCTTCCTAGAGTTATGTCGTTCTTCCCTACATTCTCTACGGTTTTGTTGTTTATAGACTCGGGAATAGCGGCGAATCGTGCTATTCCACTCGTCAGGCCTCACTTGCCACCCCAGAGGAACGTGGATTCCCTTCTTACACAAGGTAGTTAATATGACTGTCTGGTTTTGGCATGTGATCCTATGCAATTGGTGTTGGAATTCCCATGCCAGGGCCCAATCTCTTCTCTGTTCTAGATTTTCAACTAGTGACACTGCTTCTCTGTCAGGGATCTCTCGCTCTCCAGGGATCCTTATAAATTCTCTTAAGGCCCTTAATGGATTTGCTCTTCTCCTATCCCAATCACAAGTAAGACACCATGTGCTCCCCACCAAATGTGACTGGAAAATCCACCATTTGTCTTTACAGCCCCCGCAAAAGATTTTTACCCATGCCCGACAAGAAGATTCCTGACGTTTAAGACACTCGGTGTAATTTAATAATTCTCGCCTCACTTCAGCCACTACTGAAAGAGCAAGGGTCAGTTCATTCCAGGTTTTCCACGGCAGAGGGCACTTGAACTCCTGTTCCAGTTCCTGTAGGGGTTTTCTTACCAAGAGTCTCAATCGGTATAATTCTCTGTCCCCTAATTCAGTCATTCACGTTCCCAGCTGGCGCAGGTTCCTGTGCCTTCCGCAGGGTTAGCCGTAGATTTCCAGGGCGACTGGTCACCTCCCAAGGGGTGTCTGCAGTGATGGGTCCTTTCACTCGACTGGCATGTATCCAGCATTTTTCAGCAATTGGGATGGCTGTTTCTGTGGTAAACAGGACAACATAGGGACCTTCCCAGTGGGGTGTTAGGGATGTCTCTTTCCAAGTCTTAATTAGGACCCTATCTCCGGGTTTAAGCTTATGCATTATTATATCCAAAGGGGGTCTTTGTACCAATAGCCCTTTTCGTCTTAATTCCTCCCTCCGTTTCATTAACTGTTGTATGTAACACTGAATTTGACTATCTTGGATGCAAGGATGGTTCCCCGGAAGTTCTAAGTCGTAAGGCATTCCATAAAGCATTTCAAAAGAAGAGATTCCCACATCCGTCCTAGGTTGGGTTCTAATGTTTAGCAATGCCATGGGTAAACATCTGACCCAAGACATTTTAGTTTCTACCATGAGCTTGGTGAGTTGCTTCTTGATTTCTCCATTTGCCCTTTCCACCCTCCCTGAGCTTTGAGGGTGCCAAGGGGTGTGATATTGCCATTTAGTGCCTAAGGCCCTGGTTACCTCTCTCAGTACTTTCTTTGCAAAATGGGGACCTCTATCAGAGTCTAATATTTCTACTAGTCCATACCTAGGGATTATTTCTTCCAGCAGGGTTTTAATCACCACGTTTGCAGTAGCCCGTGATGTAGGATATGCTTCTACAAAGTGGGTTAGATGATCTACCAGTACCAAGAAGTACTTGTATCTCCCTACTTTCGGTAGCTCGGGGAAATCTATTTGTACATGTGAAAAAGGTCGGTGTGCTAATTCCCTTCCTCCTGGAATCCTTTCTCGAGCCTGATGTCTGTTAACTCTTTGGCATGTTATACATCCCCTAACTACTTGTTTTGCTATATGGTAAATTCCTATACACATGTACTTAATAGTAAACTGATCTACTAAGGCTTGGGTTCCCCAATGAGTCTGGTCATGCAGCTGCTGCACTATTCTTGGGCCATAGATTTTGGCAGTACCTCCCTATCGTCTGGCAATTTTCGAATACCCCCGTTCTCTTTTATTCCCATTTTGTCTAATTTCTCCTTTTCCTGGGCTGTAAAGCTCAGGACTCGAACTTTCTCATCATCTTGCATTCTCCTTATCCCCTGATCCTGGAATTTTCTGAGAGCAGCTTCCTTTGCCTCTCTGTCTGCTGTGTTGTTTCCTCTGATCAAATGGGAGAGACCCTTTTGATGTCCTTTAACATGTACTATTGCTGTTTTCTTTGGGCCTCTTAAAGCTTGTAGTACCTGAGTAATTAGTTCCTGATGTATTAATTCTCTTCCTCGGGAGTTTATTAACCCTCTTTCTTCCCAAATTTTCCCAAAGGTATGTACCACTCCAAAGGCGTATTTTGAGTCTGTGTAGATGGTCCCAACCTTAGCTTCCAAGAATTTTAGAGCCTGCAATACTGCATACAGCTCACAGGCCTGGGCTGACCAACTAGGACTCGAAGGTTCGGATTCTATTATTTCCAAATTTTTACCTCCTACAATCGCGTATCCAGAGATTCGCTTTCCCTCAACAACTCTAGAGGACCCATCCACAAATAACTTTTCTCCCTCTTCCAGTTCTTCCTCTTCAAGGTCCAGCCTAATTTTTGTTTGTTTTTCTATGCTATGTAGGCAGTCATGAGTTAAATCCTCCTGTGGATCTCCGAACAAGAATTCAGCGGGGTTTTGCAGAGAGGTGGTTTCAAGTATCAACCGAGGGGATGACAGTAAAATGCCCTCGTATTTCAAAAGTTTTGAGTCTGTTATCCATTTTTCTGCCTTTTGTTGCAATACTGCCCGTATGTAATGGGGGGTAAAGACTTTCAGTTCTCCTCCATAGGTAATTTTGAGAGCTTCTTCCACTAAGAGGGCTGTTGCCACTATAATCTGCAAACATGTTGGCCATCCTCTACTTACAGGGTCTAGGATTTTAGAAATAAATGCTACTGGTTTTTGACTGCTGGCCCAGTCCTGAGCCAGTACCCCAAATGCTACTCCTGCCTCAGTGTTAACAAACAAATAAAAGGGTCTCCTAACATCCGGGAGGCTTAGCACCGGGGCATTAGCCAATTCCTCTTTTAATTGTTTTAATGATTCATCATCCTTCTCAGTCCATTTCATCAAACCTTCAGCAGTTAGTTTTTCATACAAAAATTTTACTTTACCACTAAAGTTTTCAATCCATTGTCTGCAGTATCCTACAAGACCCAATAGCTGCCTGATTTGTCTCGTATTTCTTGGGGGAGGAGGGGAGAGGATTCCCTTAACCCTCCCTGGGTCTAGTGTTTTAGTTCCTTTACTAAGTCGGTGTCCTAGGTACTTCACTTCTTCTTCTACGAATTGCAATTTACTTTTGGACACCTTCAGCCCCTGGATACTTAAAAAGTTCAGAAGCTTAATGCTTTCTTCTCTAACTGATTCCTCGCTTTTTCCAGCAATTAAAAGGTCATCTACATATTGAACAATGGTTATTCCTTGGTTTGGGGTATAGGATTTCATTATTTGCTCTAGTGCCTGCCCAAACAAATTCTGGGATTCTGTGAATCCCTGTGGGAGCACTGTCCACCTTAGTTGTTGCTTTCAGTGGGTATCGGGATCTTCCCATTCAAATGCAAAATAATCTCTACATTCTTCTTTCAAGGGGCATGCCCAAAAGGCGTCTTTCAAATCTATAACACTATACCAGGGATCATCTGGTTTCAATTGACTGAGCAATGTGTGGGGGTTTGCTACTACAGGGAACCAGGCAATGGTTCTCTTATTTATTTCCCTTAGGTCATGTACTAATCGGTATTTTCCGTCTGGTTTCTTTACAGGTAAGATGGGGCTGTTGAAGGGAGACATGCAAGGTTCCAAGAGCCCTTGTTGTATTAACCGTTCTACCTCTGGTTTTAGTCCCCTTCGCCCCTCATCTGACATGGGATATTGTTTTATCCTTACTGGGATTTCTGGGCTTTGAATGTTGACTGTGAAGGGCTATATTCAATCTTCCTGCTGTATCAGGGGTATACCAGACTTCTGGGTTGATTTTCTCTTCGTCAGTGACCCGTAAGGGGCACAACCTGACTTTCAGCTGTTTTTCTTCAATAGTTATGTTTATCCCTAATTCCACCATTAAATCTCTTCCTAATAAATTGTAATCAGCTTCAGGGACCAGTAGCAGTGATCCTACCCCTATTTTCTTCTCTGATTCTATTAAAACATCTTTAATTACAGGAACCTTGAAGGGTTCTCCTTTTCCCCAATAACCTGTAGTGTGGAAGGTGAAATCTTACATCCCAGGGGCAAAGATTGAACTGTTGATCTCTCAGCCTTGTATCTACAAGGAAGGTTATGGGGGTTTGCTGGGGACCCACCTTAAGTTTTACCAAGGGCTCCGATGACATTTGCGTCCCCAATAGATAGAGCCCTTGACCCCCCTAATCCTCTTGGAACGTTTTCTCATCCCTAAGCCTCTTTCGGCATTCCCTCTTCATGTGTCCTTTTCCACCACAATAGTAGCACACTGTTCCTTCTCTCCCTCTAGTTGGGGGTCCTCCTAAATCCCGGGGCCTCTCCTCATGCCACTTCTTTCTCGTGCTGGAAGGTTGTTTCGTTGTCCCTCCCTGACTGCTGCCACCATCATCCGAACTTGTCTTTTGTGTGCCTCATCCTCCCGTCTAACATATACCTTCTGAGCCTCCCTGAGCAATTCATCAAGTCCTCTGTCCTGCCAATCCTTTAACTTTTCTAATTTCTTTCGAACATCCTCCCATGATTTGGCTACAAACTGTTTTAAGGAGTGCTTGCCCCATTGGCGTCTCTGGGTCCACCCCTGAGTATAACTGAAAACTCTTCCTTAATCTTTCCAACCATTCAGTGGGGGTCTCATCTTTTCCTTGGCACTCTTTGAATGCCTTGCTTATATTTTGTCCCTGGGGCACAGCCTCTCATATGCCCTGGATTATGATGGTTCTTAAATCCTGCATATGACCACGATGGTTGGGGTCCTGATTGTTCCAGTTGGGATTTTGCAAGGGCCATTTCACATCAGCCGCGGGACCTTGAACATGTTGGGTGTCCCAAATCCTCATTCCTGCCCTTCTAATCATCCCTCTCTCCTCTGTTGTAAATAGGATTCCTAGAATGGATTGCATCTCCACCCAAGTATATATGTTCGGCCCTAGGAACTGATCCACTCTTTCTGCTACTCCTATAGGGTCTTCTAATAATTTTCCCATCTCTTTCTTAAACTCATGGACATCTCCTGAGTTCAAGGGGACAGTGACAAACCCCATCCCAGCTTGAGGTCCTCCTAATGCTATTTCTCTGAGAGGGAACAACCCACTGCTCTCTCCTTCCTCAATTGCTGTTCTCATCTGACTCCGAGTACACCTCCTGCAATCCGGGGAGTCCGTGACCTGCTGTCTATTAGGAGCCGATGCCGGGAATCGTTTAGGGGGGGTTCAGGGGGAGCTAGTGGTATATACGGGGGAGGATAAATAGGAACATATTCCTCTGGTCGAGACTTTTTCTTTTTTTCCTCCTCCCCTTGACTTCCCTTAAGGGGGAACAGCCTAGCTGTTTGCTCATTACTTTCTACCAACTATAATTTAGCATATGCGCTCTCCTCCAAGTTCACTGGCTCTTTAGAATTCACATAAATGTTCAGGGCTTGACAGACGCAATCCTCCAAGGATCCGAAAACGGGCCAGTATATACTTCCTGAATCCAGATTCTTGCCTCCCCACACTACCATACAATAATTTATCATTTTTGCCTTATCCTTCCCCTTTCTGGAGGGAAAGTCATCCCAATACTTAATCATTAATCGTAATGGACTGTCCTTAGGTATTGGGGGTAACTGGGGACCCTCCCCCATGGGATCAGAAGGCTTGCTTTTCTTCTGCCCCATCTTCCAAGGCACCTCCACACACACACACACACAAAACCCCTCGGTCGTGGCTCACTCCCTAGCGGGCTACGAGAACCGCACTACTAGAGGGTCCCTCTCACGTTGTCCGTAGTTGGACGTCTCATTCACCGTGCCCCGGGATCCCAACCCCAACCAAGCGGTTCACCTCGTATACTCACGCGTCCTGCATCGTCGCTCAGATCTTCATGCACAAAGTTTACAGGGTTACTGGTGTTTTCCTTGCTTATTCTCGAATTTAGGTTCATCAGTCCAAATGAGGGGTCGGGTGAGAAGGCCAGGGCCACCAGGTGGTGGGGCGCCCCCCCCAGGATTCTCACACCAACCCCATTTTCTGGATCTGAGTTACAGCACGAAATTGTGATAAATGAATTCACTGGATTCAAGGATCATACAATTATAAAATTATTATTATTATTATTATTATTATTATTATTATTATGCAAGCAAGAATAAGCAAAGTTCAGCGCTGGGCGGCCGGGAGTCTCCGCTCCTCTAGGCTCGCACCATTCCTATCCCCAAAGTCCACCTTTTATTGCCTTTTTCTCCCGGGTCCAGGGATGACGTTGTCTGTCTTTTGCGCTTGCTCGTTCAGTTGCTAGGGGGTCTTTTTCTGCCTTCTGGTGGTCGTGGGATGAAGGCTCCAAGTCTTCCTCTTTGAACCGCTGAGTGAACTTTTCCTTATAAGGCATACCTATACAGTGGAATTTTCAGAACACTATACGATTCCCGCAAGCCTAAGCAATTCTTGTGAGTTTAGGGATTGTTGTTACAGCTCTCCTCTGTGACCTCTAGGTGAACTTTTCTTTACCATGGAATTCCCAAAGCACTATAGGATTCCTGCAAGCCAAGCAAACATGTGTGCCTGCACATTTAAGATTCAAGCGGTTTTAGCTATTTAGTTATTGCTTTGATATTGTATAAATATTTAGCTATTGATTTAATTAATGAACAAACATATTGCTACTTATTACACTCATCACCACCTTTACTGCGCATGCTCCACCACTCGTTTTGGTTGTCGCACAAGTCCTTGGGGGTCGTTGTTTGATGAAGGCCTCTCTTCTTCCTCGATGTCCTTTAATTCACCTTTGGGTTACACATGCGCACCCAGCCAGTACAATGTAATCCAAAACTAACATATTAACTAACATTTAAGCATCAAAGCAATAAATCTCTTATAGCTGGCAGTTTTCTGGGACCCAACCAGATTTCCCCCTCTTTCTGTTAATTTTTAGTAACTGTTATCTCTTGCTTTTTCCTCCTGTCCTTGAACATCTGCAGGGAGGGGGGTTGAACCCCTCCACTCCCTTTTTTCTTGGCATTGCAACTTTTAACTGTTTTATTATTCTTTCCAAATATTAATTACTGCATCAATATTGATTACTGTTTCAATTTTGTCAGCACAAATCATACCTATTTACCACAGCTCTGTTCCTCTCTTGCAGCCCTTGAAAGCCTGACGGAGGACATGAGCAGTGCTGTGTCAGAGCTGGCATTTCAAACACTGCATGTCCTCCGAGCAACAGCCAGTGGGCGATATTTCATCTTCCAGAGGCTGCACGATCAGCTGCGCAGGGCATGGATCACTCGGCCTCCTCTGTCAGGGCTCGGCTGGCTGCACTGCTGGAGCTCTGAGGAGAGCTGATCTGGGAGGCTCTCTTTGCTGGGGCAACCTGAGCCAGCAGGGATTTTTAGTTTTCTGTAAGATTTTTCTTTTCTCCCATTCTATTTTTTATCCTATGTAAATATAGACTGTGTTATAATACACAGAATCTCAGGAGATTTTCTTTGCTGCCCAGGGTCCGCAGGGCATAGGGGAGGAGAGGGAAAAGGGTGCTTGTGCTCAGCCAGCTGCCCCGGCGTGCAGTGCTGCAGGGAAGATGGCCAGAAGCCCCTTGGCCTTTGGTGGTTCTGCTGAAGCCTTTGTGCTGCCCACAGAGCGGCTGGGCAGGGGCCAGAGCTGCAGGGATCCCTGCCAGAGCGGTGCCTGGAGATGGCCACAAGCCCTGTGCCAGGCAGGAAGCGCCATCCGTCTCCTCCTGCCCGTCTGCTGCTGCCTGCCTTGCTGAGGGCTCCCAGGTGCCTCTGGATGGGGCTGCTCTGGAGCTGCTGTGGGGCTGCGGCGCTGCTGCCGGGCAGCTTGGCCGGGCTGGGGCAGGGCCTGAGGGGCTGGGGTGCTGGCAAGCCCTGAGCAATGGGCTGTCAGAGGCCACAGGCAGCCCCCTGGCAGCCGCCTTCTTCCTGCCAGAGCTGACTGGCAAGATGGATCCCGGGCACTCTGCAACTAACAGCATCGGTGTTGTTGGAAACGAAAATGCAGGGAAATCTCCGACCATTGGTCTTGTCAGCAAAGCTTAGAATTAAACACAGCATTTGAGCTGAGACCTTGGAAAGGGCTTCTAAACTTAGGTGCTAGAAGCGAGGATGCGGATTTCTAGTTTATAGCAGAGACACGGGGAGGAAAGTTGAAGTGGAGGAAAGTTTAGAGTTCAAGATCTAGGAAAAATCAAAGTAGTTCCAATGGTGAGAAGTTTAGGATGCAGTGCTGTAGGTTTGTTGTGTCATGGCATGATTGGCTAAGGAAGCTTAGACCGTAGCATGATGTGGGAACCCAGGAAATTCTTCGGGCTGCCCAGCAGGACTCGAGACCCTGTCAGAGGCCTCAGAGACCTTGGCACAGAGCCCAAGACCCCTGTGACTTTGATTTAGCCCTTGGAAAAAACAATTCCCAACCTATGAAGAACGGCAAGCCACAAAATGATAGTGAATTTAGCACAGAGTGGAAAAATAGATTTGGGGGGTTTTTAGAATGGGGCTTCAGGGGGCAAGATGGAGGAATCTAGGCATGTCCAGCCTTTCTCCTCCTTCTTCTTGGTCTCCGTCTTCTGCTGTGATGTTGGCACTTTTCGATTGGTTTAGAGTAGAAGCTCACTGTCTAACGTAGATGATAGGTATTGGAAAGTCATTGTAAATATTGTACAGGTAGTTGTTTTTAGTAGAAGAAGATAACACCGCCCTGGCGGAGGCAGAGTGCCTTAGACTGTCTTGCTGAGCGGACCTCGGCAGGACAGGAGAAAGAATTTTATAGATGAGATACAATGAACAACCTTGAGACCGAGAAATGAAGAGCTCTGACTCCTTCTTCCACCGCCAGGCTGGGAAAAGAGACTTTCTAACTTATCTCGGGCTCACTCTGAGCAGCTAGAGACCCCGAGAGCATGAGTCCCTAAGAGGAAATCTTGAAGGATTGGGTCCAAAACAGAAATATCCTTGTTGGCCGTGTCTTCTTGGCCAAGAAATCCTTCAAAGCTCTTGCAACTACAAGTCTTGCGGCCCTCTGAGCCGTGTGGTGCAGATGGGAGCCAAATTCACCCTTCCTGTCTATGTAGAAGAGAAGAAAAAGCAATGGCATCATCTAAAAAATTCAGAGGTGCGCGCTCTAGCTCCTTCCAAACTCCTTCAAGTCGCCCAAAGTGTGATTTAGCTACAAATAGATGAGAGGGACTCTTAGTGCTGCTGGCTCTTTGACTCCAGAGCAGCTGCTTTAGAATCTTTCCCATAACCCTGTGTAGTTATGTGTCAGCAATGTCTCCTTTGAAGAATCTTTCCCAACTGACTTGCATGGAGGCTTGTTTGAAGGGTGTTTGAGGAGAAAGGCTCCCAGCAGAGGTCTGGGCTTTGGCCTAGCTGTGTCCCCTGCTGATTGTGAAGTGTGCCATCAGCAGCAGGGCTTTCTGGGCTAAAAATATCATCAAGTCACCTGGACTTGCTCTTTTTGGCCTATAAAAGCTGGAGCCACTTTTGGGGCAAATTTGGAGACCTCATCTGTGGGTGAATGGAGCAGCTAGGATTTTCCCAGTGGCTGGGAATGGTTCTCCAGGTGCCTGGTGTAAAAGGGGGCTGCCCAGCAACAGCGCATCTGCAAGATGATGAACAATTGTCTTGGTTTGAAGAGAGAGGTGTCTGCTAAGGAAGGCAGAAGCCTTCTCTGAAAGGCAAAATGTAAATCCCCAGCCCTCAAAGGATTCTAATTTAGAAATTCAAATGCTTTCAGGGAAAGATATGGGGATAGGACTGAGAGCCTGCAGAGCTGGGTGGCGTTTGCTTATGCTCTGAGCCCTTCCTCAAGATCCTGTGGGGCTGCCTTAGACACCTGGGGCCAGGCATTCCTTCCAGCCTGGGACACTTTGGCTGGGCTGGGGGCGGCCCCAGGGCAGGCGGCAGTGTGTGCAAGGGCCCTGGGTGGCACGCTGCAACACGGTCACCGTGCCATGGAACAGAACCCATGTCCAAGGCCCCTTTGTGACATGTGGGAAATAGAAGCTTGCCCGGGAGCTGGGAGCACGCAACGGGGCACAACAAGACAGAGTGGTGCCGTGAGGAGCCCCCACACAGCACGCTCGTTCCCATCTGAGCCCGAGCTTTTCCGCAGCCTTTTTCCTGCAGCTGAGCTCGAGGCCAGCGCACAGAACTCGGTGACCCGTGGCCTTGCGAGGCTTCTCTTCTGCAGCTGCCCTCAAGAGCAGAGCGTGGGACTTGGTGCCCCGGAGCTTTCCCAGGGCACCTCTCCTGCAAGTAGCTCCAGTCAGAGACATGGAGCAGAGACCCCCGAGAGTGCCCAAGATGGCCTGGCTGGAGGAGGAGGAGGAGGAAGAAGGCCCTGGAGCTGCCCCAGCACAGGAGACTGAGGAGGTGGTGCCTTTCCATCCACCCCAGGAGGGTGAGTGGCAGAGCTGGGCTGCAGGGCTGGAGCCTGCAGCCAACTTGGCCCCATGCCATGCCATGCCATGCATCCCATCCCATCCCATCCCATGCACTCCCCTGGGGAAAGGCCCACGGACAGGATGGAAGAGGGCCTGGGCAGACACCCCGCAGTGGCCGCACTCCATCCCCTGGGGCTCTCCCAGCCTGGGGGGCGCAGGGCTGGGCTGTGTTCTCTGGCCTCTCCCGCAGCCCCTCAGCTCTGGCTGCGCTCGCTCTTTGCCAGATGGAGCCCTGGAGCGCACACAAGAGCAGGAATCCAGCCGTGGCCGCTTCCGCAGCACAGCAAAGGTACCTGCAGCCACCCCCAGCTGGGCTGGGCCTGCTGTCTCTGCTCAGCCCAGCACCGTGTGTGCAGCACTCCATGCAACATCCCCGGCTTCCTGCCCTTCTCCTACAGTTCATCTGCAAATTCATCAAGAGATTGCAGGAGGAAGAGACCATTGCCATGGGCACTGGACTCCGACCATACTCGCCCATGTTCAAAACAAAGACCAGCGCTGCCCTCCTGTGTTATCTTGTAGAGGAAGGTTTTTACTATCCAAACCAAGTAAGCTGTCTGTGGGCAGGGTTTGATCCTCCCAGGAATTTCTTGGCCTCCCAAGCCACGCCTGCTTGTCCCTGTGATCCTTTGAGGCCACATGGCAGTGCGCGGGGAAGGGAAGCACTTCTCTGGGCAAGCTGGGAACATTGCTCCCTCTGGCAGCTTCCCAAGTCTCCCTGTGCCTTCTGCAGGTGCCCGCCATGGTGAGGTTCATCCACCAGTGGCTCGTGGCCAATGACTGTGCTGAGCCCAGGCTGGACGAGGCCCTGCTGGACCTCACAGAAGCACAGCCAGATGACGCAGTCCTGACGCTCCTGCGTGTGGCCCCGTCCTGTGACAGGTATGGGGCCCACCTGCCCAGAGGGCTCAGGCCTCCCCATCCCATCACCCTGTAAAGCCTGCCACAGGTGTCTGAGCAACAGAGACTTCCAGGGCCCTCTGGCTGCCGCCTTTCCCAGCCCTGGCACGTCGGCCCCTGAGCCTGCTGCCATGCTCCCTCCCTGCCCCTCAGGGCTCTGTCCCCACAGGCCTGGGCTGCCTGGCTGCTGCTGGCCAGGGCCAGTGGGCAGAGGCAGAATGGGCAGCCAGCTCAGCTCCCCCTGGTACTGTGTCTGAGACCCCCCTGAGACAGAGCTCTGACCCCACAGAGCTGCCATGGCCATGTGGAAGACCATCATGGGCTCAGCCAGGACTGCGGAGCTGGCACAGCTGACCCTCCTGGATGTGCTGGGGAGCTGGCCAGAGCACAGCATGTGCACCTCTGATGGGGACCAAACGGCTGTCTTTGGCCTGGCTGTGAGTTTCTGCAAGTGGCCTTTGCTGGCCCCAAGGCCGCCTCTCCAGAGCTCTCCATCCTTCTTCCCCCACTGCATCTGCCTGCCTCAGGCGCTGGCCTGAAACCTGGCCCAGGGGCAGCTTCAGGCCCAGCAGGCCCCGTGCTCCCCCTGCCTCTCTCCAGGCCTCTCCCTGCCACGCTCGGGCCCTGCCACACGGACGCCTGGGCACTGAGCGCTGTCCCGGGGGGCTTTGTCCTTTGCAGGCAACCGTGGTGATGTGGAAGATCCTGCAGGTTCCCTGTCTGCCACGGATATTGAAGGTGTATTTCCCCCGCCTATTTGTGCATCTGCTCTTCCAAGTGTTCTCCAGCACAGAAGAGATGCCAGAGGAGGTCGATGCCTTCTGGAAGGCATGCCAGCAAGAGCACGGCCTTGCCATCAGCCCCAACAGGTGCTCCATCCCACTCCTCCTGTCCCTGCCACGTGGCCTGACAAGGAGCCAGTGCTGCCAGCGTGACCTGGCCTTTGCTGTGCACACAGGTTCGCAGTGCAGACCCTGAAGTGCCTGCTCTGCCTTCTCCGCTGTGAGGATGTGGTGGTGGCAATGGAACGCAGGTGTGGCTGGGACACGCTGCTCTCTCTTGACAGCCACCACTTTGCTGTGGCTCTGCTGGCCAGGTGAGAGCCCCTTCTCCCCACTGCCTCTGACATTTGTGCTCTGTGCCCAGGTGTCCCCCAAACTGCCCATGATCATGGGCCAGAGGGCCTTGTCACTGAAGGACGGCCAAGCAGACTGGAAAAGGCTGGCAGAGGAGGGTGCCCATGAGCAACCCACTCCCAAATGGCCCACGTCCTCTTGCTGGAAGGGTGGTGGGGAAAGATGAGAACGCTGAGAATCACTCCTGGAAGAGATTTGCCCCACTGGCTCAGGGTCTTGTTTCTTTTTTCCGCTCTTTAGAGAAATTTGCCAGTCAGCCGTACACTTCTGTTGCGGGATTGCATTCTACCTGCTCACCCTGCGCGACCAAGAGATGCCATCCTGGGATTTCCCTGCCCTGGCATTCCTTGTGGAGGTGAGCCTCAAGGCCAGCGCTGCCTCCCAGCTCTCTGCCCTCTCGTAGGCACAGCTGCCAGGACGGTGCCCGTGCCCTTTGCTGCTGCCTGGGCCCAGCCCTGTGCAGTTCCGGGCTCCTGCCGGCCAGCTCCCTGTCACTGCCTGGTGTCTTTCAGGTCCTCGAGTGCCTGGACTTGAGGGAATGCAATGACAGTGTTCTGGAGATCATGACACAGAACCTGCAGAGTGAGCACAGGGCCAGGCGTTACTTGGCACTCAGAGGCCTCGTAGTGCGGGGCAAGAATCCCTTGATGGTGAGAAGGGGGCAGTGGCTGAAGCTGTGCAGGCAGCGTGGGGCTGGGCAAGGCAGTCGCTTGGCCTTGCCTGGGCTTGGGGCGCTGGGGCAGCTGCTCCCAGCTCTCCTGCCTCCCGCTTCAGCTGCCCCAGTGCTTTGGGACAGGCCTTTGGCCTCTGGGCCCTGTGGCAGCAGGCTGGCCTTTCACAAACTTGTGTTCTGCACAGGCTGAAAAAATGGGGAGCCTGACTGAAAGTCTTGTGGAGCTCCTGAAGGAAAATGATAGCCACATGATCAGGATGACCATTCTTCTACTGCGATATTTGCTCCTGGATAATGGTGCCCCAATAGCCACCCCCATTGCCCTGCAGCTGGCTGAGGCGCTCCTGCCACTCTTTGACCACGTAAGGCTCTGTGCCCACAGCCTCGGCCACCGGCTGCTGCCCGGACACTTGGTGCCCTGTGCAGATGCAGGCCTGTGCCCTGGGGGGCCTGAAGCAGCTGATGCTGAGGTCTTTTGCCCTTCCTTTCATACAGGATGATATCCAGGTGCAGCTGAGCTCCATGTGTGTCTTTCAAGAGATGCCGGACTTATTAAGAGAAGATGGAAGAAAGGCCCTGAAGTCCCATGTGCGCCAGAGCCTGGTGCCACTCTACTTCCACTGCCGTGATGAGAATCAGATTGTTACTGAGGTGAGGACTTGTGGCCGGCTGCTGTCCCCCTGGGAGGGGACTGGGCTGCCTCCTGCCCTGGCACCTTGTGGGCTGCAGCCTCCTTCAGGCTGTGACACTGGGATGCTCCTGTGCCCTGGCCTGCGAGGCCAACTCCGCATCTCTGCTGCTCTCCAGGCCTCCTGCTTAGTACTGCATTCTTCAGCCAGATTCCTAAAGAGGAGGAATCTCGAAGAAATGCTCCAGGTGGATCAGACATGGAGGTTTGGCGAGTGCCTGGTAAGAGGAGCCGAGAACCCCCAGGCTCAGCCTGGAGAAGGCCCCTGAGGGCGGCGCTCAGTGTGCGGGACGGGCAGCTGTGCCCCTGCCCGCTGCTGCAGCCAGAGGCCGCAGGGGCTCTGCTCCAGGCTCCCGTGGGCCCCAGCCGGGTGCCCATGGAGCCCCGGCCCGGCGGGGCTGCGGGGCGGCACCGCGGCTCCCCGGGCAGCAGCCGGCCCTCTGCCCCCTGCCCTCGGGAGCCCTTGGCCAGCGGCTGCTGGCCGCGCCTCAGGCCTGTGCGGCCAGGGGAGGCCGGGGCTGGGCGCAGGCAGCGCCCGGCCCAGGGGCGGAGCCCGCGCCAACCCTTCCCTCCTGCCGCTCTCTGCAGCTGGCAGAGGACAGGAGCCGAGCGGCCGAGCGCCTGCGCCAGGCCCTGCGCTACCTGCGGAGCCCACAGGAGCCCCTGCGAGAGGCGGCCATCAGGTTCATGGGTGAGCCACTCCCAGCTCCCTCCCCGGTCCGGCCCGCCGCAGCTCGGCCCCAGCCCTGCCTGCTGCCCCGGCAGCGCCAGCCGGGCCCGGCGCCGTGGAGCCCCGCCCGGCCCGGGCATTGCTGCTGCCGCCCTCTGGCAGCCGTGCCCTGGGGCGGCAGCGTGCGGCAAGGGCCCGGGCTGAGCCCTGCCGGGCCAGCAGCCCGTGTGGCCACAGCGCCGGCAGCGCCGCCGGCAGGGAGCCGTGCCGCTGGCGCCCTGACAGGCTCTGTGTTCACAGGCATGGCCGGGCGGCACCTGAGGGGGCAGCAGCAAGAGCTGCAGCTGATCTGCACTGGTGAGTGAGGCCAGCGGGCTGACAGCGGGGGCTGCCGGGGACAGCTGCAAGCCCTGCCCTGGCTGTGGAGGGCTCTGCTCCCGGGGGCAGAGCACCCTGAGATTTCAGGGCCTCGTGGCCCATTCGTGGCCAGCAGCTTCGGGCTGATCCCCTTGCTCCTGCTCCATGGCAAGAGCCGGCTGGGAAGGCTCTGGCAGCGGGCTCTCCTTGGCTCCCCACAGATCTGGGATCTGACCTTGGCTCTGTTATCTTTGCCCAATTATCCCATCCTAAAAAACCAAACAATATTTGAGATAGCAGCAATTTTAATTGAATAGTTTAGAAAATATATCTTGACAATATAATTTGATTAAAAATAAGGGATAATTTGGTTCCAATAATAGCACATATGCAAAGGATAACCACGGGCCATGTAGTGCAGGACCCTTGCCACCTCACGTACGAGCTTTCCAAGTAAAGATTCCCCCTTTTATGCCATGTGTCATTGTCATCTCCTCCCATTTTCGATTCATCACACTTCTACCTCCGCCCTCATCACCACCTTTACCGCGCATGCTCCACCACTCGTTTTGGTTGTCGCACAAGTCTTTGGGGGTCGTTGTTTGATGAAGGCCTCTCTTCTTCCTCGATGTCCTTTAATTCACCTTTGTGTTACACATGCGCACCCAGCCAGTACAATGTAATCCAAAACTAACATATTACTACATTTAAGCATCAAAGCAATAAATCTCTTATAGCTAGCATTTTCCTGGGACCCAACCAGATTTTCCCTTCTTTCTGTTAATTTTTAGTAACTGTTACCTCTTGCTTTTTCCTCCTGTCCTTGAACATCTGCAGGGAGGGGGGGCGTGGAACCCCTCCACTCCCTTTTTTCTTGGAATTACAACTTTTAACTGTTTTATTATTCTTTCCAAATATTAATTACTGCATCAATATTGATTACTGTTTCAATTTTGTCAGCATGAATCATACCTATTTACCAGAGCTCTGTTCCTCTCTCTTGCAGCCCTTGAAAGCCTGACGGAGGACATGAGCAGTGCTGTGTCAGAGCTGGCAATTCAAACACTGCATGTCCTCCGAGCAACAGCCAGTGGGCAATATTCCATCTTCCAGAGGCTGCACGATCAGCTGCGCAGGGCATGGATCACTCGGCCTCGTCTGTCAGGGCTCGGCTGGCTGCACTGCTGGAGCTCTGAGGAGAGCTGATCTGGGAGGCTCTCTTTGCTGGGGCAACCTGAGCCAGCGGGGATTTTGAGTTTTCTGTAAGATTTTTCTTTTCTTCCATTCTATTTTTTATCCTATGTAAATATAGACTGTGTTATAATACAAAGAATCTCAGGAGATTTTTTTTGCTGCCCAGGGTCTGTAGGGCAGAGGGGAAGAGGGGTAAAAGGGTGCTTGTGCTCAGCCAGCTTCCCAGGCATGCGGTGGGCAAGGGGAAATGGCCAGAAGCCCCTTGGCCTTTGGTGGTTCTGCTGAAGCCTTTGTGCTGCCCACAGAATGGCTGGGCAGGGGCCGGAGCTGCGGGGATCCCTGCCAGAGCGGTGCCTGGAGATGGCCACAAGCCCTGTGCCAGACAGGAAGCACCATCCGTGTCCTGCCGCCCGTGTGCTGCTGCCTGCCTTGCTGAGGGCTCCCAGGTGCCTCTGGATGGGGCTGCTCTGGAGCTGCTGTGGGGCTGCGGCGCTGCTGCCGGGCAGCTTGGCCCGGCTGGGGCAGGGCCTGAGGGGCTGGGGTGCTGGCAAGCCCTGAGCAATGGGCTGTCAGAGGCCACAAGCAGCCCCCTGGCAGCTGCCTTGCTCCTGACAGCCGGCTGCTCTGGCTCTTCCTCAGTGGGCAGTGTGAGGGACCTTCTGGAATCAGGCGTGGAATCCTGGTGCCGGCCTTTCAGAGCTGTGAGGGCAGGAGTTTTGGGGCTGGGCGTGTGCCCTCCCTGTGCTCGAGACTGGAGCCCCCAGTCCGTCTGCCTTAGGCATTGAGCTCCACTGTCTGCTCTCCGAGTCTTGTTCCTCTTGCTGTGGGGGAGGCCAAGTTCTGTGTCTTTAGGCCTCATTGAGCCAGAAGAGCAGCAGCTTTGAGCCCAGAGGGGCCACAGAAAGGCCCTCTGGACAAAGGGCATTGCTGGCATTCCCAGGGCAGGGACACATGAGAGTGGCAGGCACCTTCGGGTGCCACGCTGGCTTTGCACTGGGTCACCTCCCTGTGTGCAGGGCTGGCTCTTTGCTTTGCTGTCCTTGGCCTTTTGCCGTCGTGCTCCTTTGGCTGCCTGCAGCAAGGGGCAGCCCTGTAAGGAGGGTGAAAGGCCCTGTCTCCAACATCTCAAGGGGGAAATGGAGCTCTCCTGGCCCTCAGCCCACGCTGTAAGCAGAGCAGAACCTGTTCCCCAGCCCTGGGTTTCTGCTTGCTGCTGGCCCCTGGCCACCATGACCCACTGCACTCGCTCTGAGTCACCCATAGGATGGCTGGTGCCTCTTGATTTGCTGACGGGACGTGAGCGTCACTGAGAGAAAGGTGGGTGTCCCAATGCTGAGGGCACATGGGGTCACTGAGCAGACTTGAGGCTTCCCCAGCAGGTTGCAGGTGCCTTTCTGTCACTGAAGGGAAGGCAGATGCCCCGTGGGTCGCTGAGGTGTCATGACAGTGTCTGAATGGCATGCAGATGCCCTGCATGCCACTGAGGCCAGTGAGAGTCCCTGAGGGGAGGCGGGTGTCTGTCGTGTCCCTCAGGGCGAGGCGGTGTCACTGAGGGAAAGTGAGGGGGACACGGGCACGCCGCGTGTGGCTGAGCGCACATGCCGCTGGCTGAAGGGACGCCAGGGCCGCTGAGGGGCCGTGGGCTCGCCCTGAGGGACACGGCAGGGCCGGGCCGGTCCCCGCTGCGCCGCCGCCGCCCGCTCCCCGCCGCAGGGAGCGTTTCCCGCCCAGGCGCGGGCGGCCCCGCCCCGCCGCTCCCCTCAGCCGCGGGCGGCAACTCGAACCCGCTGGGGCCGCCCCGCGGGGCCGGGCGCCGGGCGGCCTTGCAGAAGCCCTGGGGGAGCTGCCCTGCGGCTGCCCTGCGCTCATACACACCGAGGAGCATGGGCCAGCCTTGCCTCAGCACCAGGGAGTGTTTCACTTGGCCGGGGTAAAGCTGCAGTAGCTTCCAGGGAGAGAACTTCATAGCACAGGAATGCTGGAATTACCTGGTGTCACCTGTAGGGCACGGAATGAACATTTGGGCTTTCCAGTTGAGGTAATCACTGGACTGTGAGAATAATGAAATCAGAGGTGAACTGTTGAGTACATGTAGTAGATATTTGAGCAGAAAAATTTAAGGTGATCTCTAGGGAAAAAAATTACTTTTGAGGAAAAGTCTGAGTAATTTCTAGAGGGCACATAAGGATCATTTTGTGACAAAACCTGAGGTAAATGTTAGGGCAAAGAGAACATTTGGGGGTAAGATCTCAGGTTCTCTGGCTTCCCACTGCCTCATCCCATGCCCCAGCAGGGGAGCTTTGCCCTCCCTGTGCCCAGCCAGCCCAGCCTGGGCACCTCAGGGGTGCCCCCACCCTCCTGCTGAGGCCCGGCCTGGAGGGCTCTGCCGCAGGCCTGGGAGACGCTCTGGGGAAGCGCCAGAGCAGCCGGGTGCCAGGAACAAGGTGGCTGCCTGGGGGCTGCTTGTGCCCTCTGACACCCAATTCCTCAGGGCTTTCCAGCGCCCTGGCTCCTCAGGGGCCTCCTGGTGTTCTGCCAATTGACTGAGGCAATTTAAAGGACACATCACTGGAAATAATGGTCTTCTTTTACTGTGAATATGAAGGAACCACAATGTAAGATGATACAATCAATAAAAAATGTGAGCTTGGTTTTAGTGACAAGCAAAAACAAGCAAGGTAGTGCCCCTAAATCAGTACTGTAAGAAAGAAAGGAGAGTGATTTAGAAAGATGCATCACCAATTGCCTAAATTGTTTCTTGTCTTGCAGATCTGCACTTGCTGGGGAGCCACATTTTTCACCAAGGACCTGGGGAACCATTCCCAGCAATTGGGAAAATCCTAGGTACTCCATCCATCCATAGATGAGGTCTCCAAATTTGCCCCAAAAGCTCTGTCTTCCTCCCCTCTGCTGCTTTAATTGTTTGCAATGATTTAATAAGGAGCACTATTCTTCCCTGCAGCAAACACAGGCACGTGGCATTTTATTACCTTGATTAGGGCCCCTGTTTGGAATTTCTTTGCTGTGTTTCCTTCTTTGCAGGCTTGGTCCAAAACTTGGAGAAGTCAGTGTGAGAACTGGACTTTGTGCTGTCAACATTCTGAGTGTTGAGCCAGCACCAAATCCATGCAATTATATGGGCAGAAAATAATAAGGACAAATGACATGATTGAAACAAGGAAATGCTCTTGGCTTTGGCATTTTATGTGCACAAATGCACACCAGGAGAGGAAGAGCAAAGCAGGTACAAGCTCCCAGTGCTTGCAGAAGAATGAATGGAAATAACTTCCTGTTTAGGCTGGAAATCAGGAGAAAATTTGTACCCATCAGAAAGGTGTTGAAGTGGAGCAGCTGCCTAGTGACAACAGACAGGTGGAGAAGTGAAACCCCAAATTAAAGGCTTTTAGTGTGGAGTTGTTTGGACGTTGGGGTCTTTAGAAGCAGGTCTTGTGAGTGCCATGGGCAATGCAGGTGGCTTCCCAGGGGAGCATCCCTGTCCAGTGCCAGGGATCTGCTGCCCTGGTCCCACAGAGGGATTTGGGTTGTACCTGATGGCCCAGCAGAGCTTGGGGAGATGCCTCAGTGTTTTTTGGATTTGAATGGCATTTGGGTCAAATCCAGTTTCTCCTCTGAGGGATGGAGTCTTGAGCTCTCACAGGTTTTGCTTGAACATTTCTTTCATCTGCCCCCCACCCCAAACCCCCCAGCAGATCCCCTGCTCCTGCCACTCTGTGTCTCCCACAGCTGGGATCCTCAGAACTTTTCCCTTACACTGAAAGAACTGGAAATTGGCTGGGTTTTGTTGCCTCTTGGCAACAAAATTGTCTTCTATTGTGCAGCTCAGGGGGAAAGAAACCTCTTCCTGCCTTCAGTCTGCTGCAACAAAGTCTTTTGTCCCTCTTTGTGAAGAACTAGGAAGAAACAATTCTTTTTAAGATGAGGGAGCCCAATTCAATTCCCTTAGCATTTTGAGCAAAATAACCAAGTGATTTATGTTGAAAGTCACTCCAAAATTTGGAAGAGATCTTTTTAGAAAATATTTCTCTTGGTGACTGATTAGGAGTGGGTATGGGGAGAAACTCTTTGCATTGAACCACTGAAAGCAGTAATTTCTTCCCAAAAAGTAGATGTAATTACATGTTTTGGGTGAAAAAAAGTAAGTAGTAGTGGACCAAAGGAGCTTCAAGCTGATCTCTATTTGCTGCCAATGACTGAATTAAATGCACAGGGTTCCTATCAGCTCTGCCAGACAAAATGTTGCATTTGGGTTCTTGGGGGTTTTGTCAGAAATCTTTGTAGCAGGAATAGTTCATGGACTTCTCTCTGCTGGCTTCAGCCATTCCTGCTGTCCATCATATCTTGCTATTAGAAGGCAGCTCTTTTCATTATGTTGTCTTTGAATCCAGATATCTGAGCCTTTTTCTGCTTCTAGTGCCAGTTTTCAGTAGGACAAACATTTTCTTATCTGCGAGTGTATTCAGTGGTGGCCACACAAGTGAAGGCAAGGAGCTGGCAGGTGATAATTGATGAAACTTTCTATCATGAGAAAAAACTCAGCATTCAATTTTCATCTCCTTAGAAATCTCTATTTCTTTTCTTGTCTCTTGTGCTCTTTGTGGCTGGTCTGAGGTTAGTGCTTGGAAATGCAATGATATGGATTCCAATTCTTTTGAGAGAGAATAATCTTGTAGACAAAGCCAAATAAATTTAACTTTTCAATATTAGAGCAGTGTGACATCCAGGTTGGGGACCTGGCAGTGGTTGGTGCCTGGCCAGCCTCAGAACACAGAGTTCATCCGATTTTGTGGCGAAATTTCATTCATTGGAGACAAAGTAAAATTGCCTCTTATTTGCTGAGCACTAAAAATCCATCTGAAGCTCATTGCCAAGACTTGCTGCTGAATGATGGGATTAAGCCCTGCAATGGCACCATGGAATGAGAGCCTGGGAGAGGAATAATAAAAAATGCCATTTCCAACCATGTGCAGGCCCTGATGTCCTGCTGTTGGCTTGGTGCTCTCAAAGGGGCTGATTTTGATGGTTTTAGAGGCACTAAGCTGGGCAGTGAAATGCATCTCAGGCAGCAATTGCATCTCTGGTGTCTGCAAGTGCCTTTATCTCCCTTCCTGCTCCTCAGAACTGAAATTCTGCAAGGACTGAGTGAATCTGGGGCTTTGGGAAGGCCCAGTAGTGACAGATTTTGGTGAGATTTGAGTCAGGAGATGGAAGCAGCAGCAGAAGGTGCTGTAATCTTCATTCTTGTGCTCCTCTGCATGCTGATGCAGTGTGAAGGAGGCAGGGATTCCATACAGCACCTTCTGTAGCTCCTGAGGGAAAAAAACAAGTGGCAAGTTCTTTATTTGGTTAGAGTTTCAGGCTGTGCTGCACCTCAGGGCCAGGCTCTGCCTCTCTCTGCTCCAGCTGCTGCTTCCAAGCTGTCCTCTGTGGTTTTGATTTGCAAACCACCTCTCTGACCAGCTTCCACTTTGCTTTAAAAAATTCAGCACCACGTTTGTGGCTGAACGGGTCCCAGAGCTGGGGAGAGCATTTGAGATGCAATTTGCATCACAGAGTTGTTACAGCGGGGAAAATGTCGCATGCCTCCTGTGCCTGGAGCTGCTAATCTTGTTCTGAACATTGAAAACCTCTTCAGCTTCTCTCATTATACCTAAATTTGATTACTGCTTTGATTTCACACCTCTTTCATGCGGGCTTTTCCTCTCTCCTTGGCTGGAATTGTCAGGCCTGAAAAGAGAAATTTTGTCAAGCCTTGGGACAGTTCCCATTATCTATCCCTGCTCCTAATGCTGCTTTTAATTATCTTGGGAAGCTGAGCAAGAGGGGAAAATGGGAGAAGTTTAGTGAGAGGAAAAGTAAGGCCCAGAGACCAAAGTGTAAATGCAGATTCTGGGTTACCAGAGTCTGCAGTGTTGTGGGGATCTGGGCCGTGCAAACTGATGTTTTTCTCTGTGAATGGCTGATTCCTTCTGTATCTTCTGAAATTCCTGTGCATTTGAGCTGGTGCTGGAACTGCAGCCACACAAACTCCCCATGGAGCTGTGTGGGACACAGTGGGAATCATTGATTTGCTGCTTTGGATGAAAAGTTGTGACATGAACCTCAGTGTCAGGGAGGTGGCACGTTAATGCTGCTGCTGTCAGACAGTGCCCACACACCGTGTCTGGAGACAGCTCAGGAGAAGATGAAGAAAAACCAGGATTAAATCCTGTAGTAAACTCCATAGATTTAGGAAAAGCACCATGGAGGATATGAACAATAGGAATGCTGAAACAGCAAAAGAAAATTCCTGTTTTCCTGTCCTCCACCCCTTAACCTACCTCTGTAACCCTATAAGGCAATGTCATGTTAACCCCTTACCCATTGGTCAAGCTTGGATCCTTTCCAACCCTATAAAAGAAGCATACTGTACCCCATTAGTTGAGAAAGAAGAAGAGCAGAGACCCTTCATGCACCTCCCCAAACAAAGCCATCTCCGTGGAACAGCCTGTGCTTTCTCCTTCTCCTCTCTCTCCGTCTGCTGCAGCCTCAAGCCCAGGGCACCACTACCTAGCAAGCAGAGCTGAAATCCTGAGAGCTTGCAATCACTATAGAGCTGATAACCACCATGCTTGCTAGATGGCAGCCCCGCGGCGTTGGCATGAGCGAGGCAGCTTCGGGCACCCGGTCCCTACCCAGGGACTGAGCTCCTGAGCCCTAGTGCTCTGCTTTATGATAAGGCCAAATAAGAGGCTTTATTAAAGTGGCGTCCCAACTACTTCGGACTTCGGACCCCCCCAGAGGCGATATCCGTCGGTTGAGCAACGAAGCCCCCCTGGGGTTTTCTGTGATTGCCTGTTCGGGAAGCCGCTCCTTCTGTGAAGGGACTTTTCGTTTTAGAAAATCCTTTCCCCAGGAGGGTCAGTTCGACACTCAAAACTTACATCTGAACGACAGAAAGTTCCGAGAAGAACTGACGTCAGCAGACCCCTTCCACAGATCTTGGACCCCAGGAACTGTAAATATTAGCTAATATTGCGCGCATAACTTCGGGGCTCTAAAACTTTTTTTTTTCGGGTTTTTTCTTTTTTTTCACGTTTTTTCTGCTGGAAGGGCTAACCATTAACATGGGTACAATTTTTAGTACATTAAAACTAAGTAAAACCGAGAGAGAGATATATTCAACTATTTTAGAAATCTTATCTGCTAACAACTTCTCCTTTTCCAAAGGCAAGCTCTCAAAAACTAACCTTAAAAAATTTGTAACTTGGATTATTTCGCAATACCCTGATACTGATAAGAAAGCAGTCATTGAAAATTCGTTTTGGGATATGATTGGGAACACAATATATATCTCCCAAACAAACCAGGATTTCTCTGTAACTAACTATTTGCCTTTATTCCATATAATAACTAAAACCGTTGAAAGATTTAACAGAGAAAAAATCTTGCAGGGCTTAACAGACACTTCCTCTTCAAATACTAACAAGATCGATAAGGACTCAGAGGAATGTCACTTGCATATCTTACACCACCCCTTAGGTCCTAAAGTCCCCCTCGCCTCCGTTACTCCTAAAGCAGAGGTTACGCTGCACACCACAGTTCCCCCCCCACATTCTCCACTCCTGCGGGACCTGCGCTGCCCAACTCCGCGAATCCTATCTTATCTATAGCTCCATACATCCCCCCTACCCCCGGCTCGGCTTCCTCCTTGCTTCCTGTCCCGGGGGTCCCTTTTCCTGCCTCTGCCGCCCCCTCCACCCCTGCGTCAGCTCTGCCCCCCTCCGCTGCGTACCCCCCCACCCCCGCGCTGGTCTCCCCTGTTATAAAATTGACTCAAAACGAGCAATTTCCAATCAAAGAATTTATTAATTATTGAAGCAGTTATACTACGTAAGCAAAGGCTCAGCTCTGGGCGACAGGGGAGTCTCAGCTCCACCTACTGCCGCACCAACTAGTTTCTGATTCAGTCCTTTTATCCTCTCCATCCTTCAGGAGTCCATGTTATCTCGGAGTTCTCTGCGCCTGCGCTGGTTGTTGCTAGAGGGTCATCCTTCTGTCTCCTGGTGGTCGGTGATAAAAGGCTGCGGAGTCTTCCTCAGCTGCGTCTTCTTCACCCTATGTCTTTATTTGGTGACTTCTCCGTGGAAAATTACCAAAATCTTATGATTAACGCAATATGTGCCCTATCAAGTTTCAGCAAGCAAATATCCTGCCTTGCAGACTGTTTATCTGCCCCTGCCCCTTCCCCAGGTTTTCCCTGGTCGTTATCTCTGTGAGTTATCTGCTTGTACCATTTGTCAGCGGGAAAGGTTTCCCTGCTGGGTGTTAATCTGCCCCTGCCCTTTCCCCAGCCTTTCCCTGGTCGTTATTTCTGTTAGTTATCTGTTTGTACCATTTGCTGGGTGGGACTATGTGTGGGCTCCTGCAACCCCTTCCCTGGTATCTTTGTAGCTCATATCTCATGAAGTAGTACAGAAATAGTCAGCAGACAACTCTTGTAACACACTGGTCTCTTTTTCGTGATGAACAAAATGTAGTCCTTCATCTCATCCCCCACGACTCCTCCCATCGCCGCGCCTGCCGCCCCTGCTCCCCCCGCCCCGGGTCCGACCAGTCCGGCCCCTCCCGAGGGCTCCCCGAGCCTCACCCCCGCCGCTCCTGAGCCCATGTCCATCCCCGCCCCCTCCCCCTGCTCCCTGCCTGCCACAGCAGGAGGACCTCACACAAGCACAGTCCCACCACACCACCCCGTAACTGCGGCACCTCAGACCGGTACCACCGCCTGCCCACCCCCACTCCCCCCATGCCCGCACCCCCACCCCGCCCAGCCCCCCTGCCCCCACCACACGTGCCCCCGACCCCCCGCCCACCCTCAATGCCACCCGAACGGAATCCCAGACACCCCCCAAAGTGCTACCCCGCCACCCAGTCCTGTGCGTGCTGTGCTGCCATCCCAGCTCCATTGGCGCCTCCCCCTACCCAGGTCATGCCATGTCTCCCCCCCCCAAGCCATTGAAACCTTTGAAAAATGCTTCTAAACGAAAAAAGCACAAGTCACGGATAGCAACCCCCCCTCAGTCCTCCTCAGAGGACCAGGGCTCTTGCAGTGAATCTGATTTGGATACGATCCACACGGATCCATGGGCTCTTATTAAAGTAGAAGCAACAAAGGCTGGAGACTGGGAGCTGGCACAGAAAATTAATGCTTTCCCAGTAGAATATAAGCAAGGACGGAATGGTGGCGAATCCACTATAAAGACGTGGAAAGCTAACTCGAACAAGGAACTAGTGCAATTAAGAAATATAGCCAAAGAACATGGGCAAAGCTCACAGATTTTTAGAAATTTCTTAGAAGCCATGTTCTCAGCACATGTCTTACTTCCCCACGATGTAAAAAATATTTCACACTGCCTCCTGTCCCCAGCAGAATATTTGTTATGGGACAGGCATTGGAAAAGACATTTAAAAACATTATCAGATTCATATTCTGCGGATGCTAATAAGACGAATTTTACGGTAGCCCAACTAGCTGGTGAAGGTGACTTACAGAAACCAGCAGACCAATTGGAAACCTTGAATAAAGAGGCACTGCAGGACATCGCTCTCGCAGCAAAAACCTCTTTACTTCTTGTGCATGATGAGTCAATGCCAACAATGCATTTTTCTACTATTGAACAAGGGACAGAGGAAAGTTTTATCAAATTTGTGGACAGACTTAGAGATGCTCTGGAGAAACAGATAGAGAGCACAGAGGCAAAGAAGGAACTCTTATGTAAACTTGCCTTGTGTAACTCTAATGAAAAATGCAAAGCCATTTTGAGGTCTCTACCCATGGATACAGACCCCACCATAGAGCAAATGCTGGAATGCTGTACACGTCACATGTCCACGGAAAATACAGTGGCCCAAGCAGTTGCTAGAGGTATTGCTGAAGGAGTTTCTGGTGCATATGCAGTAATAGCTTCGAAAGACCAAGCTAAATGTTATCACTGTGGGGATCTTGGACATTATATAAAGGACTGCCCAGAGAGATCACACCCCCGATACCACCGTAACAATTACCAAAGACCCCAGAATCAGCAGCGCTACCAGCAGCATCCATTAAACTCCTTGCGCCGCCCGGTCGAGCCCCGGGCGCTGACAACAAATCAAAGGCCACCCAGACCCAACCCCGCACCAACCCAGGATGTTCCGGACCACAAGAAGAGGATCCAACCCACGGGGCAACCCAGATGGGAACCCGCCGTCAACTGGTAACTGCTTTGTCCGTTGACTTTAATAATGAGAATGTTCACCGTGTTCTCACAGGCAAATATGGGCCAAAAGGTGGTCCTTCGCACATTTTAATTATAGGTGACTCTCTTAATAGCCCAAAGGAGATCTTCGTTGTTCCAGAAGTGCTGACAGTGCAGCCAGGACAAGAGATTCTCGTCCAGGTATACTGCATAGACTTACCATTTTCTCTTTCAAAGGGAACTCCAATAGCACAAGCCTTTTTACTCCCAAAGGATCACAGGGAACAGATTCCTCTCAACCCTACAGCTATGTGGGCACAAGTTGTGGGACCATCCAAGCCTACCATCGAGTGCGGCCTCACCTGCAAAGGCGAGAAGACCCACCTGCCAGGGATGCTGGACACCGGTGCTGATGTGACCATCATCGCCCGCTCAGAATGGCCAGCACACTGGGATCTACAACCTGTTGCAGGCATAGTTTCAGGGATTGGCGGAGCCACAGTGTCCATGAGAAGCAAGAACAACATCCTCGTGGAAGGGCCTGAAGGCAAGCTGGCAACCATTTGTCCATTCGTGGTAAGGGCCCCCATCACCCTTTGGGGCAGAGACGTTCTATCCCAGTGGGGAGCTTCCCTACGTATTCCCACTCAGGATTTCTAATCAGGGCCACTGAGCTAAGCGTGCTGCCAGAAACCCCTCGTCTCACCTGGAAAAGTCACAAGCCACTCTGGATTGAACAGTGGCCCCTCAATAAAGCCAAACTGTGCGCCCTAAACACCCTCGTGGAAGAACAGCTCGCAAAAGGCCACATAGTGGAGTCCAACAGCCCTTGGAACTCTCCAGTCTTCGTTCTACCAAAGCCTGGGACAAACAGGTGGAGGCTTCTCCACGACCTTCGCAGAATCAACGAGGTCATCGAGGACATGGGCCCCCTCCAGCCTGGCCTGCCCTCCCCATCGATGCTGCCTAGAGACTGGACACTTGCTATCATAGACATTAAGGACTGTTTCTTCAGCATTCCTCTGCACCCTGAGGATGCTCCACGGTTTGCTTTTTCCGTTCCCTCTCTTAACAAGGAGGCCCCGCTCAAAAAATATCATTGGCGTTACCTTCCTCAAGGACTAAAAAACAGCCCCACTATTTGCCAGTGGTATGTGGCTCACATCCTGTCTCCCATTCGGAAATCATTCCCCGATGCTATCATCCATCACTACATGGATGACATCCTGGTGTGTGCTTCAGACAAAGCTTACTTAGACAAAACAGTTAAAAAGACTATTGAAGCCATAGAAAAGGCAGGAATGGAGATTTGTGAGGACAAAATCCAGTACACCAAGCCATGGACTTACCTTGGAGTCCAGATCCGGGAAAGGACCATCGTACCTCAGCAGCTCACCATAAATGACGACCCAACAACCCTCAGGGACTTACACAGCCTTTGCGGATCCATCAGCTGGGTACGTCCACTGCTAGGAATTACAACAGAGGACCTTGCTCCCTTGTTCAACCTTCTTTGTGGACCTAAGGACCTGGACTCTCCCTGCACTCTCACAGAAGAAGCCAGAGGTGCCATCACCAAAGTCCAGGAAGCCCTGTCTTCACGCAAAACCCATCGCTTTGAGCCCAGCCTGCCTTTCCAGTTCATCCTCCTGGGAAAAGCACCTCGATTCCATGGACTGATTTTCCAATGGGACTCACAGCTTCGAGACCCTTTGTTGATACTGGAATGGGTCTTTACAAATAGCCAGCCCACAAAGACACTCACCACCTACCAGGAGGTCATAGCACATTTAATAAAAAAGGCAAGGACTCGCCTTCGCTCTCTTTCAGGTTGTGAGTTCGAATGCATATACTTACCAATAACTCTTACAGACTTTGAGGATTTGATCCAGACCAATGAAAGCCTCCAGTTTGCCCTGGATAGCTACACGGACCAAACTTCAGTTAAGATCCCAAAACACAAACTTTTTAACCCTGATGTAACCTTCCATTTGATTCCAAAACAAATCCAAAGTAGAAAACCTCTCAAGGCTCTAACCCTCTTTACAGATGGCTCAGGGTCTTCCCACAAGTCGGTGGTTACATGGAGAGACCCCCAAACACAAGATTGGCACTCTGACATACAAATAGTGGAGGGATCTCCACAGAATGCAGAATTAGCAGCTGTTGTCAGAGCCTTTGAAAAGTTTAAAAACGAGCCTTTCAATCTGGTTACAGATTCAGCTTATGTCGCTGGGATAGCGATGAGAGCAGAACATGCTCTTCTCAAAGAGGTCTCTAATCCAAAGTTGTACCAACTGCTCTCTAAATTAATATACCTAATCTCCCACAGAAAGCAACCTTACCATATAATGCATGTGAGGTCACATACAGACCTCCCAGGTTTTGTTGCAGAAGGCAACAGAAAAGCAGATGCATTGGCAATGGCAGCAGAAACTGCTAATGTTCCTAACATCTTTGCCCAGGCAAAGTTGTCACACACATTTTTTCATCAAAATATACCTGCCCTTACGAGAATGTTTAAGGTCTCAAAGGATCAGCAAAGGCTATCATGGCTACATGTCCGAACTGTCAGAATTATCAGATACCATCCATGGGGATGGGAGTCAATCCCTGAGGTCTGAATAGCTGCCAGCTGTGGCAGACAGATGTAACTCACTTTGCACCTTTTGGAAGATCAAAATACGTGCATGTATCTGTCGATACATTTTCAGGAGCAGTATTTGCATCATCACATGCAGGAGAAAATACCATGCACACAATAAAACACTTTCTCCTCGCTTTTGCTGCCCTGGGTGTACCAAAAGAGATTAAAACAGATAATGGACCAGCCTACACTTCCCGCAAATTAAAGGAATTCTTCAATGAATGGGGAATAGCACACAAGACCGGCATACCTGTAAACCCCACAGGACAATCCATCGTGGAAAGGACACATCAAACCCTCAAAAGAGTCCTCGATCAACAGAATAGAGACACGAGAATCACATCTCCAGTGGAAAGACTTTGCAAGGCTCTCTACGTCATCAACTTCCTGAACTGTACAGCATCAGAGCCTGACCCACCAATACTTTGCCACTTTGCAAATACCACCCAAGCAAAGCTCACTGAGAAACCACCTGTGCTCGTGAAGGACCCTGAAACACACCAAATTTCTGGGCCTCACCAGTTGATTACCTGGGGTAGAGGATCTGTGTGCGTGCTACTACCATCCGGTCCAAGGTGGTACCCAGGAAAAAACATAAGCCATACCTAGGCACTGAGAACACTACTCCTGCAAACAGGGACAAGAACTCTCCTGAGGCAAACACAAGACCACCTCAAAACCAAACCAGCTCTGCCTGGAGACGAAGACGTCGCTGAATACCCACAAACACAAGAACAGACCGCCCCATTACAAGACAGCAGACAAAACTGAAAAGCTAAACAACAGTCTGCTGCATCAGATCATAGATAGCCTTAACACAAAAGTGTTCTCTGAACTATATGTTGTTACACTGTTTTTTTTTTTTGTATTTAAAGAAAGAAAAAAAAAACCAACAAAAAAACCCCTGTTATTCCCCCTCCCTAACCTTTTAAAACCCCTTAACCCTCTACCCACTCCTCCTCCCATAGTGTAGCTTAGAAATTAAAAGAAAAAGGGGGGGAGGAGGGGAACAAGAAAAGAAAAAGGCAGAAAACCCTCTCATCATAAAGATAACAAATTATGCTTATATTCCCTATCAGAAGCCCTATTCCTGCCCAAAGATGAAAAATATCTCCGTTGCTGCTGTCCTCACTGCTGCCTGGATGTTCTTCACCGTACCGCGTGCCTTCGGCTAGATTAGCCCACAGCCCAGCCATAATGTTTGGGTAACCTTAGCAAAAACATTAAAACAGGACAACATGTGCTTGTCCATGGGAAGCATTGATAATCCACTTTCCACATGTCTAGTAGGAATTCCCTTTGTAGCAGATGACTGGCCTGTCTATAACTCAGAGATCCTCCGCACCACAGGTAAGAGACCCAATGTGGTTGATACCTGGGACGAGTGGACAAAAATTCTGCCAGATGCTCGAGAGGAACCCCAAGAATTAGATCTGTTGGGGTCCTCCAAGGCCACATACTGCATCAAATTTTACTTTAGACGTCCAAAAAACAATTGGGCAGAAATTGACCAGAACAAAAACACATATTGAAAAGAGATATCACCAATTAACAAAGCCTATAACTCTCACGATTGGTGCAATTACACGGCTCGCGTGATTTCTGTGTCCTCTCTCCATCCCAAAGTATTACCCAGAGGAATGTTTCTCATCTGTGGTGACAGAGTATGGGCTGGGATCCCCTCCCAACTCCAGGGAGGTCCCTGTACCCTTGGAAAACTTTCTACCCTTACACCAAACATCACCCTGTTACATAATTGGAAAAAAGAAAGCGAATCAAAATGACGAAAAAAGTCCTACACTGAATTTGATGAAAATTGTGATCCTAAATTATACGATTGGAACAAACCAAAAAAGATTGCTGTCTCCCTGTTCTTACCCTGGGTAGCTGCAGCTAAAGCCCTCGGTGAAATCAATCACCGTGGGTGCTGGCTCAGTAAACAAGCTAATGCTACATCTGCAGCCTTGAGTGATCTCTTAAAGGAAGAAGAAACCACAAGACAGGCTTCGCTCCAAAATCGAGCAGCAATCGACTTCCTGCTGCTTGCCCATGGACATGGCTGTGAAGACTTCGAAGGGATGTGCTGCTTCAACCTATCTTCACGCTCGGAATCCAGCCATGCGAACATCCAGAAACTGAAAGATCTCGTGAAGGACTTGAAAGTAGAAAGAATCCCAGACTGGGTCAATGAACTTTTTGGGCAATGGGGATTAACAGGATGGGCTGCATCCTTGGTTAAGGGAATGTTGTTGATTCTCCTTGTAGTTGTTATTGTGTTAGCTATGTTCTCGTGCCTTGTTCACTGTTTCAAAAGAACTATAACGAACGCCTTTTTTGTAAAAACAGAAAGTGGAGTTGTAGTAAACCCCATAGATTTAGGAAAAGCACCATGGAGGATATGAACAATAGGAATGCTGAAACAGCAAAAGAAAATTCCTGTTTTCTTGTCCTCCACCCCTTAACCTACCTCTGTAACCCTATAAGGCAATGTCATGTTAACCCCTTACCCATTGGTCAAGCTTGGATCCTTTCCAACCCTATAAAAGAAGCATACTGTACCCCATTAGTTGAGAAAGAAGAAGAGCAGAGACCCTTCACGCACCTCCCCAAACAAAGCCATCTCCGTGGAACAGCCTGCGCCTTCTCCTTCTCCTCTCTCTCCGTCTGCTGCAGCCTCAAGCCCAGGGCACCACTACCTAGTAAGCAAAGCTGAAATCCTGAGAGCTTGCAATCACTATAGAGCTGATAACCACCATGCTTGCTAGATGGCAGCCCCGCGGCGTTGGCATGAGCGAGGCAGCTTCGGGCACCCGGTCCCTACCCAGGGACTGAGCTCCTGAGCCCTATTGCTCTGCTTTATGATAAGGCCAAATAAGAGGCTTTATTAAAATCCCATATGCCACTGAACTCTCTCAGAGATAAACTGCTTAGAGTGAAGTCTGTGAAGTGACTGGGGAGAGCTGGATGAAAGGGACAGCTCTGAGAAGTGTGTGGTACATCAGTGATGTCCTAATACTGATCTTTGCACAGAGATGAAAAAGTATCAGTTTGCATGGCCTGAATGTCTGGGTCTGGAAATTGTGTGTTGCAGAAGCTGTGCTGAGCTCATCTGGCTCTGAAATATCATCTCTACACCTTAGCCAGGAACAGCATCAGAGTTCTGAACAGAATAATAAAAATCAATCATAACCCAGAAGCAAACCTTGGCAATACACATCTGTTGCTGGTGAGGACACCAAAAGCTTTCATTCCTGTTCTTGGAGAATGAATTCAGCAATAAAAATCCTCTCTCTTGGTATTAGAATGCTTTAGTTTCAGCTCTTGCCCCAGACTATCAATGCCAAGTGTTTTTCTGGGTGCTTGGGGGTAGGTTCTCCCCCAGAGCTCTCTGCAGGTTGGTGCTAATTCAATATGTTCTGTCAGGTTCAGATATTTTGGTGCCTGACCAGGGAGTGCAGAAAAGGGATTCCAAGTGCTGACATTTGCTGTACGAGAAAGTCCCAGGGACAAATTGTTGCCAATTAACACCTTTAACTGGGAGGATCAATTCCTGTTGTGCTTGTACCAGAGTCTGGGGACAGAGGGGGTTTCCAAGGGCAATCTTGGTCCATGTAGGGCTGAGGCTCTGCAGGCTGCTCCAGCCCCTCTGGGTGCTCAGGAGCAGGGGTTGCAGTGCACCCTCATCAGCCCTGGGGCTGCCCAGGGAAGAGCCATGGCTGAGGCTCTGCAGGAGCAGGCAGGCTCAGCCCTGCTCCAACATGGGATCCCATGGCACAGGACACGCTGGGATTTGCCCCTGCAGCTCCCAAGTGTGTCCAGAGAAACTGCAGGCAGAGGGTGACCTCAGTCAGTGGGACCCCTCTGTGCACAGGGACCCTCACTCCTGGGGGGGCTGTGCCAGCTCCTCCAGGGACCTCCAGCCCTGGAAACCTGGAGCAAGTGGAAACCACAGCTTTGCAAATGCTGCCTGTGCCCAAAGTAAATGCTGAGAGAACTGGGATGTGAAAAAGAAAATTTGTTTATTTCTGGAAGAACAGCAACAATACCGAACACTTTTACAACGTAAGAATATTTCTAACAACAGCAATCCATGGAACGTATATACATAAGAACCTATCTAGTAAAAATATATGAAACGTATTTACAGAAGACAAAAAAAAGTCCTAAATCCTATTCCTGAAGAGAACAAACTGTAAAACATATGTACAAAAGGGTGGCATTCCTGTCTGGAATGTCCATCAGTCCTGGACAAAAAGCAAGTGTGCCATGGTCACTCCAGTCAGGCACAGAGGGCTCTTCCATGTGCCCCCAGGCTGGCACATGCTGGCACAGCAGGACTTTGCTACCAGAGCTGAGCCTGGCTGGGTCTGGGCTGGAGCTCGTGTGGCCCAGAGCGAGTGCAGGACAGGCTGCGGATGGCACCAGACTCCAGCGCACGGGGTGCCACGTCCCTGAGCAGGGACCAGCCCAGCTCAAGCCTGGCAGCAGGGACCCACTCTGCCTTTGGGGACCACATGCCTGTCCTGCTGCTGGCATTGGTCTTCATCCCAAGATCATAGGCTCTTCCTCATCTTTCTCATCGATGTCCATGTCTTCAATGTATTCTTCCATTTCCACTTCCATTTCTTCTTCCACATCCATATCCACCTCCATCTCTTCCTCTCCAGTGTCTTCCTCCATCTCCACATCCTCCTTTATATAAGTCTGGATATCCAACTGCATCTCTTCCTCTCTGTCTGTGACAGCCTGCAGAGGTGGCAAAACCTCAGAGTGGGGTCCCTGTCCCACACCATCCCACAGAGCTGCATCCCACCTGGGCAGCTGGCGGTGTCCCCCTCCATGGAATGGCACCATACCTTCCTCAGGACAAACGTGAGCATCCTGCAGCCATGGATGACAAAATCCAGGCACTAGGGAGCTCTCAGGACTGATGGAGGGAGCAGGTGACAAGAAGGGTGGCAGGGGTGGACAGGAGCAGAGTGCAGCGTGGGCTGACACAAGGGCCAGTGGTTGAGTTGTGCTCTTTGCTGGGTGCTGGCAGTTCCACCTGGAACGGGGGATGTGACATCACAGTTCCCAGGAGTCCAGGGCCAACTGAAGTGGGCAGCGGGGATCCCTGGATGGTTGGGCTTGGAAGGGATCCTGAAGATCATCTTGTTCCAAGCTGAGCAATCTTCCCCCAGGCCTTGGGGGAGCCCTGTTGCCAAGGATGGGGCACCCACAGCCTCTGTGCCCAGCCTGGGCCGGTGCCTCACCACCCTCAGTGTAAAACAGCAGCTCCCTTAGATCCAGCTTCAATCAGCCTCCTGCACTTGAAAGCCATCCCCCTTGTCCTGTCAGCAGAGGCCCTGTTGAACACTCTGTCCCCTTCTTTCCTGTGGGACCCTTCCAGTCCTGCACAGCCACAGTGAGGCCTCCCAGGCTCTTTCCAAGCTGAGCATCCCCAGCCCCAGCTGGACAGCAGTCAGTCAGATCAGGGGGTGTCAAGGCTGAAGGGTAGCAAATAGGAACTATGGAGAGATGGAAGCTTTAGAGCCAGGTTTGCCTCTCAATTGTACAAAATTAATAACAGTGGAGGGGGAAATGGTGGGACACTTGTTCTGTTCTAACTCGTGAATTTTATTTTATTTTCTTCTTCTTTTCTGTCATGCTGACCCAGGTTTTTCTCTTTGAAAGGAAGCTTGGCACAATGTCCACTGTCTTCTCCATTTCTGCAACACCAAGCAGAGTCTGGACAGGCTGATGATGCAGAGTAAAACCTGCAAATCTACTGGTGATCCTGAGCCTGGGGGTGCAGCTAAACCCAGGCAAAAGTAATTTCTAGAAAGTTGAACCTGGTTTCCATTTTCTTGAGTTTGGCTAGGCCAACTTAACCAGTCATTTATAAAAAAGCAAATAAAAAGCTCAAACCAAAAGAGACAAAAACCCAAAGAAACAAACCCACGCAAACCAATCCAACAGATAAAAAACCCCAAATAAAACCAAAGGCAATGAGGAGTTAGTATTAGTTGTGAGGATATCACAGCAGGCAAATGGCTGCTTCCCACAGGATCACCATAAAAAGCCACATCTAACAGCTGCTCCAAAATAGACCCAAAGGGAGAAAAATAAAAAGTGATCCATGGCAACTTTGGGGGCAGCTCCACATGAAGGTGAAGGATGAGCCCTGCTACAGATCCAGCATTCCCCACCGTCCAGGCTGCTGTTTGCTCCTGATGAAAGACCCTTGCAGGACTGTGGCCCCTCTCAGTGCAGTGTAAATCATTGCCACAGCTCTCAGCTGAGCCACTGGCATTGCCAGAGCGAGATCCAGGCACCATCCTGAGCATCTGTGGAAGCTCCTGAGCATCTTCATGCCTGCAACCACAAAACACCTCAGGCTCTCCCTGGACTGGCTTTTCAGGGGAGGTTTCCATATCCCTGGGAGATCTGTTCATCCCTCAACATGTCTGACTTTGTGTACAATGATGCATTTGGGTTCCTCCCTTGCTCCTGTATGCCAGTGAGAAACCATCCATGTGAATGGAGGATGTTGTGAACAGGAACATTTATTCCTGGATTGCCATTTTGCTTCACTCTCACTCAGCTGAACATTGTCCTTATCTAAGAAGGACTTACAAGAAATGTGTAGGAATTTTGGCGCTGAGAGGAGCAGAAAGCACATTTTCTACACCACATTCCCAGCAGATGCAATTTCCCTGGCAGAACAGTGATTGCCATTCATCTTCCTGGGAAGAATGTGGAGAGCCATTCAGAGATCCCAGGTTCAGCTGGCCTTTGGCTTTGTGTACCTCATTTCACATGGCCAGTTTCAAGGGCCATTAAAAGAGGCACATGTTTGCCTTGCTACCCAGAAGTGCTGTACTTATTTCCAGGAGAAAACCAGAACTTGATTGTCCTGTGGTGTGGTGGAAATCCCACCACAATTGTGACTCTGAGAGCAAAGATAGCCTGTGCTTTTTGGGGCTGTAACAGCTGAGAGTGTGGCAGAGCAGTTTTTACATTATTCTTAGAGTCCTGAAAACATTGTTCCCAAAACAATCTTTCTCTCCTGTCTTCTGCCATAAACTGTGGAACAGAGAAAATGGAAAGGAGCAGAGGTTTGTTTAAATTGGCTGAGGGTTTTTTAAGTCTTAAAATAGTGTCAGCTTGATGCATGATCCTTTAGAAATTGGATTAGTAGCACCTCTTTCATCCCACCAGAGAGGTGGGATTGAAGACTTCCAACAACAGAAACATTGGATGTACAAGAGCTCAGCTTTCCACCCCTCACACAAGTGTCTTGCAGTACTATTTTAAGCAGCCTCAGCCAGATATATTAAAATACTGCTCCAAACAACCACAGAATGAAAATGTTCCACCAAATGGGGAAAAATAAGAAAAGTGGATGGCAGCCCTTTCTGAAGAGCTCGTGTTGATTTTGCAAAGTTGGATGCAAAGAAGGTTTGTCATAGTTCTTTCCTAGAAAAATGTAGATATTTCATAGAAATCTGTGTCTGAGGCTGCTAAGTTGGGTATGATTTTAGATCTGGGAGGAGCAAAACAGGTTCCAGAGAAGCTGTGCTTGTGTCACCCTTGGAAGTGTTCAAGTCCAGGCTGGATGGGGCTTGAAACAACTTGGTCTAGGGGAAGATGTCCTGACTATGGTGAATCCATGAAAAGAAACTTCTGGTTGTCCTGAGATGCTGCCTTTGCAAGGGGAGCTCACAAATACCCCATCTAGTCTGAAATGCCCTGAGCAGAATCTAGCTGTGCTTTCTCCCAGGTGATGAGGGATTTTCAGTTGTATTTTATGGGGGATTTTCAGAGGGCAGTGCAAGAGCAGCTGAATGTGTCTGACAGGCAAAGAGGGCCAGTGTGGCAGCAGCTTCATTCCATGGAGCTTGTCCTCCTGGGATCCTGTATCACCTGAGGCATCTGGGGCTCTTGAACCCGGCAGCTGGGCAAGTTAATCATTGTAACAAGTGATAAATTAACCTGCTCCACTCTCCTTGGCATGGGTGTGATGAGCATCAGGTAAACCAGTGAACACTTGCCAAGATGGGAGCTTGTTCTTTGCTAGGGAGAAAGGAGAAAATATTGCTTGGAGTAAATAAAGCAACTCTGCTTCCCCAGGAAGAGGAAAAGCAGCAATTAAACATGTGAGTGCTGCATGGAATAATTTGCACGAGGATATATCTTGTCTGCTATGCAGGAATGTTCCCAATAAACCATACTTCTCCTGACCTTTATTTTTCTGTTTTTCTACCACATCGTACAAGAGACTCTCGATTAAAAAAAGCACAACAAACACCTTGTGGGGTGGCATTTTTTCCTGTCTTCAGAGTGCCTCTTTCTTTTGTTCCCTCCAGGGCTCTCACTTCATTTCTGCTGTTGTTTGGAGCACATGCTTACCTTTTTCCTGATCCCCTGGGCTTGTTTTGCCTCTGGGTGTCATGGACACTATTAATTGTGGGATTTTTCCCTCCATCTCAAGTCTGTCTCTTCAAGTGGTTTACCTTCATTTACCTGTTGGAGTGATAGATTTTTCTCACCTTTTATGACTTAGTGCTTTTTCTTCATTCTCTAAAAACAACTTCTCCCTTGCCCTGTGGCTGTTAGATGCCATTATAGGAGCATTCATTCTTTCTCTGCTGCTTGTCTGAGCTTCCACAGGGAGCTGAGAGCTCTTTGGGGTTAAACTTGGTTCACTTCAGTGCCTTCCTTGATGCTGCCTGTGTACTTGGACACTTGAAGGGAATAAAGTCTCAGTGTGGAGATTACAGCTGTGAAATAATGGCTCTTTGGAAGAAGGCAAGAATGCTGCTGTCAATCTTTTCAAGGATAAACTGAGCACCTGGCTCAGCTCAGCACAGAGGTGGCTGCTGCAGGTTCCCAGGTTTGGAGGGAAGGGTGCAGCTCCTGGGGCTGTGTTTGTGGGGGGCTGTAAGGTTTGTGCTGGGTCCCTGGAGCAGTGGGAACACCCCACTGGGAGATGCACATCAGGAAATGGGTGCACAAAGGGCCTGAAGTGTGACCAGCTCTGGTGAAGGTTTCCATAGGAAAAAATATTTTTCCTGGGATTTTGGACAATTTGAGGCTCCTTCTCATATCCTTTGCCTGATGAACATTCCCCCTTTGCAAGAGCATGGGGAATCCTGAGCTCACACAATGAAAATCCCTGATAATTATTGGGTTTTTTTCTATTTTTCAATGTTGTCATCCCAGCAGGAGTCAGAGAAAGAGAAATTGTGTGACCTGCCTGTCTTTAACTTGGTGACAGGAACAATGCCATGGGCAAGCTGGTCAGAGGAGCATCCCTGCTCTGTCCTTAATTTTCCTGCACAACTGAGGATGATTTAAGAAGCAAGACACAGCCAAGACCTTTCCTCCTCCTGTGTTCATCAAGCAATCAGTGCCTCATCACACTCCAGCTTCAAACACTTCTTTTGCATCTGGCTGACCTTGAATCCCCTCCCTGGATGGGAAGATGAAGAGGTGCAAGTGTAAAAGATTGGGATTTTATGGGTGAGTTGTGAAATAGTGGCTGGTGCAGGCTGGTTTTGTGGAAACATCGTGTGCTGTGCCATGGGGGATGAGAGTAAATGGATGAAACAGGAGATGAAAAGGGCAAGGGACCCAGTTAGCTACTGTTGAAAATGTTGGAAAAAAATACATGTAAGGAATCTGTCAGAGATGGTCATTAACTGCACTGCAGGGTCAGAGCTCCTTTAGGAATTGGCCATGTAGTGAATGCTAGAAAGGATTTAAAAAGTTCTTCAGTGACTGAGGGCTTCTAGTGAATGGTTTGGGGAAACAAAGGAATACTGTTTCTGGCAGAACTTTTATTATCATTTAAGCATGATCCTCTTTCTGAGATAACAGTTGCTTTGAATAAACCGAAATATCTTTTCAATTAGCTCTGGCAGGAGCAGGATAAAGCTCTCATTCAGGTAAACTTTAATCCAACATATGTCTGTAGAATAGTAAATTTAATGAGAGTCATCAAACCTATTGGATGAGTAAGGATTGTGATAGGGCAAGAAGAAAGAGTAATTAGGAGTGGACAAACCATGAATTCTAGTGGGGAAATTATAATTGATGGTGGTTTAGGGGGAATATTTAACTAAGGTAAGATAAAAGTCTACCTTTGTTGCAGGCTAAGCTTTAGAACAGAATTCTACTAGAGCAAATTTAGTAGTCCTGGGCTCCAGGCAGACCTTTAGATACAAGTTTACCTCTGGTTTGAGAAAGCTCAGGGCTTGAGCAGCATTTTATGGCTTTGCTCTTGACCCATGGGCTATAAATGCCCCTGTAAAATGAATGCCAAAGTTATGGCTTCTACAAATTTCTAAGAGTTCCAATGGAGAAAGGTCCACCTGGACTTTGGGGACAGTTTCTCAGAGCAGAACATTTCAAGTGCTATTAAACTGCATTCAAACTCCCTTTTCTTGGGGCATAAATTTCACAGCCTGATCTATCAGTCTGACACATTCTTTGAGAAGAGACAAACTTTACAAGAAGCCACTTTAAAAATAATTTCACTGCCAGGTTTGCAGCTCTGAGAACATTAATAAACTGAAATGGCTTTTCACCCTGCAGTAGCCACTAAATAATTCTGGTTGTCTGTAGGCAGACTAATGAAACCAGCTGTTAACAACCTAATGAGAATTTTTACCAGCCCTCTGCTCCACAGACACATCCTTTTTCTGTCCCTGATTATGCTGCACCCAGTGCTTCCAGAGAAGTTTAGTGTTGCTCGATGGTCAGGTAAAAACTGCTTTATTCTGTAGAAGTGGTGATGCTTCACCTGGGCTGCTGCCATGCTGGGGTCACATCCCAAAGTCCAGTTTCTGCAGGAGCTGGGGAGCATGGGGAGCTTTGATAGCACAGCATGGCAAAGCTGGAGTGGAGGGATTCTGGTTTAGTGTGCCCCTCAGTGGCAGACAGCATTAGTTATTGATAAATCTTTAGTTCAAAGATAAGGTGTTGCTGTTTTGGCTCTAATCTGAAGTTGCTTGCAGTAGAGTTTTCCCTGGCACTTAAGATACTGTTTTTCTCTTGCTTTGAATACTCTGTCATTCCAGATGACCTTTAAAGGTCCCTTCCAACCCAAACCATTCTAGAATTCTTTGGATCCATGATGAATAGCAACATGTATTTCACCCTTATTATGGATGATATTACATCATGTCTGGCCTTTTGGGGCTCTTTCTTCTCCAGGTCCTTGTGACTACACTCCCTCCTATATGCTCTTAATTTTTTCTGTTGCTTACCAGTGAGCATTTTCAGTTCTGCCCCCCATGTTTAGAGCAAGTTTTCTGTGACTCACTGCCCCAGGTCAGTCCAAAGAAGAGCATTAGGAAGTATCCAGCTGTATTTCCTCTTCTTCCTTCTGTGTACATGCTGCTGTTTTGAGCACTCTGGCTTTCTGAGCTCCCTCACATGTCTTGATCCTTTTCTGGATAACCAGAGGGATATCAGGATTAAATCTCAGCTCTGAGCTCTGGCTTTTGAAGAGCCCCAGTCATCCTCTCCCACTCATCTGATCCTGGCCTTGATGGAAATATTATGCCTTCATGGGATTGTTGTTCAGCTTTGGGGCATTCTGGCACTGCTGTTCAGTGGAAGTTTTTGGGACTTGGAAAGGTTTCCTGGTTTGGGAATGACAATCCCCAATCATAATGCTTGATGAGGGTTGCAGTTGCCTGAGTAGTGAAACCTCATGAAAAACATTGTTTGTTCTTTTCTCTTTGACTTTTCCTTGACTGTTTTCATCAACAGATTAGGAGGTTTGGGGATATCTTTTCAAAGGGAATTTCAATCAAGTGGTGACAACTCTGTGACTGAAGCTGGACTTCCCCTTTCCCAGGTGCAGGATTCTGGGCAGCCCTGTAACCCTTTGCTGTCCACTTTGAGCTCTGCCATGCAGTGCCTTGGGTTTCTGGGGAGGGAAAAGCATCCAATCCCTCAGCTCCAGGTTCACATCTGCAAATCCAGAGGCCAGTGGGTATTTCTGTCTGTGGGATTTGCACACTGGATGCCCCATAGGATTCTGGTTGTGAGCTTTCCTCAAAAACATGGTGAGATGAGGTATGTAGGACTCCTTTCTTCAGAAGGGCAGGAGAAACCTCTGAAGGCCTCCCCTAAAGGGTCTCCTTAGCCAGCAGTCTGACACAGATTTGCTTCTGAAGAGCTTTGTAATTTGTCCTTCTTATGTTCTATGTGTGATTGAATGAAAGCCTCTTTCTCTACTGTAATGGAGCTCTTAATCTCATCTGAAAAGCGGAGCACAATCCCTTCAGAGATGGTGTTTGAGTAACAGCCTGTTTGTGTTTCCTCTGCTGTGGTGCTGCTCATGGAGCTGCTCACTCCTCATTTAAGAGCAGAAAAGAAACAGATTTCTCTGAGTCAGAAATACATCAGTGATGCCACAGAGAGTAGGTTTGACTAGAAAACTCTTCCACTGCCCAACTGAGCAAGCAAGATCTTCCCTGGTTCTGCAAAGAATATGAAGAAGTGAGTTTTCCTTAGTGAGCACCTGAGGCCTCCTGCAGGTGATGCTCAGCAAATGGCACATGGGCATGGCAGCTGTCAGCAAAACAATTGGCTCTGGGCAGGTAAAAGTTGGCAGGAGATAAGAGTGGAAAATCAAAACAACAGGATGCTGAAAAACTTGTAAGAGGAATAATGGCTTCAGTGAAAATCCCTCCATCTTAAAGCTTCAAAAGGCATTTTTACAAAAATCCACAAAAGTGTCCTGATTTTGATCAATCTGATCTTCCTAAACAGCATTTTCCAATCAGAATTAGGAGTTGAGAGGACACTAAAGAAGGCCCAGCAGAGGATTTTTCATTGTGACCTTAGTACATATTTTTTGCTGTGCTGTAGTTTGGAAGGAGGCCCCAAGCTCCAGCTGCAGCCTGGGGAGACCCTGTGACCTAAACACTCCTCAAAGGTGCTGTGGGACTGAGCCAGAACCAGAATCTGTAGGGAACTGGGTAAAATACTTCCCCCTAGAAAGCACTTGAAGCTTGATCCACAGCTCCCAGTTCAGAGCACAGGCAGTGCCAGTAGTCACCAGTTTGCTGCCTGCTCTGTGCAGAGCTGGTGGCTGTGAGTGGCATAGCTGTGGGGCGAACAATTGGCTTTTTGGGGCACACAGAACCTTCCATCTCTACTGCTTTGTCCCCACTGGAGAATGGATTTTCCTAGAGAAATACCTGGAGAGTGGGAAGGATGAAGAGCAAATCCTTCCCTGCCAGTGGATGCTGTGCTTGTTGCAAACACATGAGTTCCATCTGGTAGGAGTCCTTGCTGTCAATCCACAGGGATTCCAGGCTGAGATCAGCTCAACTCTGTCATTTGCCAGGGGAGTGAGGATCAGACTTTGCACCACACCCTCCAGAGCTGGGGACCAGTGGGTTGAATCACATCCAGAGACAGGATGAGGAATGGGTCATGCTTTGTCTTGCCATGTCCAGCAGATATCCTAATTTAAAGCTGTGCTGTCTTCCCAGATTCTGCTTCTTCCTCTGAGAAGACCCATCCATTTTGATGCTGCTCCTTTCCACCCATCCCTCTAAAGATCTCCATTACTGGAGTAATTGGCACTATTGGATCAACCTTCGATGTGATGAGCAGTGGATTTTTGTAGTCAACATACCCATTTAAAGTGCCACAAATGAAAGATCAATTACTTCTTTCCTGGAGAAGAAATTAAGGTAAAATCTTTCAATGGAATGGGCTGAGTGTGCAAAGCTAAAGAAGTAGAAGATTTCAATGAGACTGTCTCCTGAGAGGAGTCAATTTGTCAATTTAGCAAATTAGAGAGAATATGCTTTCACCTTTGAAGTAGTCAGGTACCAAAATGATGTCACTTGGAGTAGGCAGGGCTGGGAATTGCTGCCATGGGCTTTGACAGATCTGTTGGCACAAGAGCCCATTTGCTGCAGCCAGCCCTGGAAGCAGGGCCTGGAGAGAGAGACAGCTGGTCAAGGGCAATGTCTCGGCCTGATTTTACAGCATGTTTGACAGAGCTTTCCCTTCTCTTTGCAGCCCTGTGGGTGGTGTCCTGGGTGAGACCATCCTGCCACACGCTGCCTGCCTGGTGGCACCAGGGTGGCTTTGCATGAGGCCTCTGGGCCTGCAAGGGCCCTGTGTCCTCAGCCCGAGCTGGGACAGGTTAGAGGGAATTTAATGAGTTATTCAGCAGCATCAAAGGCCCTGTGAGAAGTAATTAGTGCTGTGAGGTGAAAGCAGAGGGTTTAATGCTTCTTGGCAGAGGATCAGGTGCTGCTGCAGAAACTCCCACCCAAAGTGTGGCAGCCCAAGGCATCGGGGAGAGGGATGAGATCCCACCCAGCTTCTTGTCCAAAATCAGCCCAAAACACATTCCCTTCTAATGCAAATAACTTCTTGATGGTGCCTTCTTCCAGAAACAGGGCAAAACTTGGGAGAGGGGGAACACCAGCCCTGAAATGCTGAGGAAAAAGAGCTCTGTTCCACAGGGATGCTGTGGAGGGGGCTGGAGGCAGCGTGTGCCAACTGGCGAGTCCCTTCTGCAACTGCTGATGTGCTCCTGATTTTATTTAATTAATTAGCAGCGGGGGCAGAATGTGTAATCAGGGTTGTGCTGCTGGAGTAACAGGAAACAAGACGTTCTCTGCGCGCTGGAGCTGCTCTCAGGCACTCGTGGCTGTGCTCGCTAAGGTAACGGGGCAGTGACTCAGAGGAGGAGCAGGAGCAGCTGCTGGCACCCTGCCAGCCCAGCACTCGGATTTTGCTGCTCCCAAGCATGGACCTCACGTCCCTGCAGCAGCTTCCCATCCAGGAATGGTGTGGAAAAGTGTGCTGAGCCCCCGGCATGTGATGACATGAATTTTCCACATCAGCCCTTTCTTGCTGTGTTGTTTCCTCCCCTAGTGAAATGATGTGCTGGGATCCCTTTTAGTGGGGCTTGTTCCTAAGAAAAAAATAAAGGGTTTTTCTGCTTTTTGGCCCTGGTTTTGTGGCACTAAAGCCTGTGCTTTATTGAAAAATGTGGTCAGTCCTGCCACTTTCTCAGGAGCTGCTCAGATACCTGAAGTTAAGCAGGTTGATATTTCCCAGGTCCCTTCAGCTGGAATTGCAATGTAAAATACTTTCTTCCTTTTCAGTCTCAGAGAAATAGAGAAATTATCTATTATTTGATTTCTGGTACCTACTTAGTTTGGTTAATTCCTGCTAGTCCCCTTTATGTTCCCTTGAATACTATAAAGAGGCTATTGCTAAATACTTGACAGAATCAGGAAAAAGTTTGGGGATATTTGAAAACCATCGTGTATTGCTGCCCTCCCTTAATTAAGGAAGGTTCCTTCCTTTTTTTTTTTTTTTTTTTTTTTGCTAACTGTGCTGCTGCTATCACTACCAAGCTCACAAAGGAACCCCAAGAAATCAGCCAGCCAAGCAAATAAGGAATCTGATATTGTAGAGCACAAAGGGTTAGTAAATACAGAGAGCTTGAAAAAAAAAGGGTTTAAAAAAAGGGTTGCAAAATGGTGGGAAGCTGCTAAGGTTAAAAGAAAGGGGATTTAGGATAGGATTTGTGAAAAACGCATGTATTTTATGATTGGCTTTTTGCAAATATTAAAATGAATATTATATGTGTTGTGTTAGAAAGTAATGCTGTATTAGTTTTCTTAAGTACTGTATTAAATAGTTTTAAGTTATAAAAAAGTTGTTAAAATAGAAACGATGCTATGTAGGATACTTTTTTTAAAAAGAAAGGACTCGCAGTGAGATAGCAGCCACAGGGCACCTAAATCTTTCAGAGAAGAAGAATTTATGGCCCTCTTATCAGAAGAAACCAGCTTCTTCCCGCCTCGAAGGCGCTATTAGGATTTGGAGGAAGAAGTTGACAAGGACCAGACAGAATCCTGTATTTGAATGAAATTTATGCATCATGTATGAAGAGTATGAATATGCAACAGGTTATGGTTTTTAAGGGTTAATCCTTTGTTAACGGGTGTCCTTTTTCGGGCTCGTGCTGCCCAGAAAAAGGTACCCGGACGTCCATTTCTCATTGTCTTTATTGTCTCATATTGTTCTAATTCAGTTTGTCCAAATTATTATTACTCTAATTGTATTGCTATTTTTATAACCATTATATTACTATTGAACTTTTAAAATTTTGGAAACAAGTGATTGGTGTTTTTAACACCACAGGACAATCAAGTTCTGGTTTTCTCCTGGAAATAAGTACAGCACTTCTGGGTAGCAAGGCAAACATGTGCCTCTTTTAATGGCCCTTGAAACTGGCCATGTGAAATGAGGTACACAAAGCCAAAGGCCAGCTGAACCTGGGATCTCTGAATGGCTCTCCACATTCTTCCCAGGAAGATGAATGGCAATCACTGTTCTGCCAGGGAAATTGCATCTGCTGGGAATGTGGTGTAGAAAATGTGCTTTCTGCTCCTCTCAGCGCCAAAATTCCTACACATTTCTTGTAAGTCCTTCTTAGATAAGGACAATGTTCAGCTGAGTGAGAGTGAAGCAAAATGGCAATCCAGGAATAAATGTTCCTGTTCACAACATCCTCCATTCACATGGATGGTTTCTCACTGGCATACAGGAGCAAGGGAGGAACCCAAATGCATCATTGTACACAAAGTCAGACATGTTGAGGGATGAACAGATCTCCCAGGGATATGGAAACCTCCCCTGAAAAGCCAGTCCAGGGAGAGCCTGAGGTGTTTTGTGGTTGCAGGCATGAAGATGCTCAGGAGCTTCCACAGATGCTCAGGATGGTGCCTGGATCTCGCTCTGGCAATGCCAGTGGCTCAGCTGAGAGCTGTGGCAATGATTTACACTGCACTGAGAGGGGCCACAGTCCTGCAAGGGTCTTTCATCAGGAGCAAACAGCAGCCTGGACGGTGGGGAATGCTGGATCTGTAGCAGGGCTCATCCTTCACCTTCATGTGGAGCTGCCCCCAAAGTTGCCATGGATCACTTTTTATTTTTCTCCCTTTGGGTCTATTTTGGAGCAGCTGTTAGATGTGGCTTTTTATGGTGATCCTGTGGGAAGCAGCCATTTGCCTGCTGTGATATCCTCACAACTAATACTAACTCCTCATTGCCTTTGGTTTTATTTGGGGTTTTTTATCTGTTGGATTGGTTTGCGTGGGTTTGTTTCTTTGGGTTTTTGTCTCTTTTGGTTTGAGCTTTTTATTTGCTTTTTTATAAATGACTGGTTAAGTTGGCCTAGCCAAACTCAAGAAAATGGAAACCAGGTTCAACTTTCTAGAAATTACTTTTGCCTGGGTTTAGCTGCACCCCCAGGCTCAGGATCACCAGTAGATTTGCAGGTTTTACTCTGCATCATCAGCCTGTCCAGACTCTGCTTGGTGTTGCAGAAATGGAGAAGACAGTGGACATTGTGCCAAGCTTCCTTTCAAAGAGAAAAACCTGGGTCAGCATGACAGAAAAGAAGAAGAAAATAAAATAAAATTCACGAGTTAGAACAGAACAAGTGTCCCACCATTTCCCCCTCCACTGTTATTAATTTTGTACAATTGAGAGGCAAACCTGGCTCTAAAGCTTCCATCTCTCCATAGTTCCTATTTGCTACCCTTCAGCCTTGACACCCCCTGATCTGACTGACTGCTGTCCAGCTGGGGCTGGGGATGCTCAGCTTGGAAAGAGCCTGGGAGGCCTCACTGTGGCTGTGCAGGACTGGAAGGGTCCCACAGGAAAGAAGGGGACAGAGTGTTCAACAGGGCCTCTGCTGACAGGACAAGGGGGATGGCTTTCAAGTGCAGGAGGCTGATTGAAGCTGGATCTAAGGGAGCTGCTGTTTTACACTGAGGGTGGTGAGGCACCGGCCCAGGCTGGGCACAGAGGCTGTGGGTGCCCCATCCTTGGCAACAGGGCTCCCCCAAGGCCTGGGGGAAGATTGCTCAGCTTGGAACAAGATGATCTTCAGGGTCCCTTCCAAGCCCAACCATCCAGGGATCCCCGCTGCCCACTTCAGTTGGCCCTGGACTCCTGGGAACTGTGATGTCACATCCCCCGTTCCAGGTGGAACTGCCAGCACCCAGCAAAGAGCACAACTCAACCACTGGCCCTTGTGTCAGCCCACGCTGCACTCTGCTCCTGTCCACCCCTGCCACCCTTCTTGTCACCTGCTCCCTCCATCAGTCCTGAGAGCTCCCTAGTGCCTGGATTTTGTCATCCATGGCTGCAGGATGCTCACGTTTGTCCTGAGGAAGGTATGGTGCCATTCCATGGAGGGGGACACCACCAGCTGCCCAGGTGGGGTGCAGCTCTGTGGGATGGTGTGGGACAGGGACCCCACTCTGAGGTTTTGCCACCTCTGCAGGCTGTCACAGACAGAGAGGAAGAGATGGACATGGATATCCAGACTTATATAAAGGAGGATGTGGAGATGGAGGAAGACACTGGAGAGGAAGAGATGGAGGTGGATATGGATGTGGAAGAAGAAATGGAAGTGGATGTGGATGTGGAAGAGGAGATGGAAGTGGAAATGGAAGAGTACGTTGAAGACATGGACATTGATGAAAAAGATGAGGAAGAGGCTGTGATCTTGGCATGAAGACCAATGCCAGAAGGAGGACAGGCATGTGGTCCCCACAGGCAGAGTGGGTCCCCTGCTGCCAGGCTGGAGCTGGGCTGGTCCCTGCTCAGGGACGTGGCACCCCGTGCGCTGGAGTCTGGTGCCATCCGCAGCCTGTCCTGCGCTCGCTCTGGGCCACACGAGCTCCAGCCCAGACCCAGCCAGGCTCAGCTCTGGCAGCAAAGTCCTGCTGTGCCAGCATGTGCCAGCCTGGGGGCACATGGAAGAGCCCTCTGTGCCTGACTGGAGTGACCATGGCACTTGCTTTTCGTCCAGGACTGATGGTCATTCCGGACAGGGATGCCACCCTTTTGTACATATGTTTTACAGTTTCTGTTCTTCAGGAATAGGATTTAGGACTTTTTTTTGTCTTCTGCAAATGCATTTCATATATTTTTGCTAAATAGGTTCTTCTGTATATATGTTCCATGGATTGCTGTTGTTACAAATATTCTTACGTTGTAAAAGTGTTCTGTATTGTTGCTGTTCTTCTGGTGTTGCCGCCGCTTGGGGCGTGGTGTCCCGGGTCGAGGACGGTTCTGTGGCGGCGCCTCTGCCACATGAGCCAAGCACATGCATACACCAATGTGGGGGACAGTAACTGGCCTTTTTTAACGGTTAGACAGAGTCTTTTATAACAGGGGGTAACGGTCAGTAACAGTAAAAGGGGAGGGGTTCTGCGTGATCTCGCGATATCTCAAGACCTCGCGATATTTCCCCACATTTCCCCCCCCTTTTATGATCAGTTAAAAACATAAAGCAAAACTGACAAGTAGGAAACGTTTAGCTGACAAGATGCAATTAACTTGAACAATATAACACAACTGCAATAAACTTGTAACTGCAAATGTTTAACAAATGGAAAGCTGACTATCTCTAACTTTGGTTTTTTTTGTTTGCTTGTTTGTTTTTTTTGAAAAAAAACCAACACAAACTTGTTTAAAATGTAAGGCGACAAGTCATGGTGCTGACTGAACCCTATCTTTGAATACTTTGAATATCTTTGTAGGACCTCCTCAGTTTGTTTTTTTTTTGTTTTAGTTGACCTCCTAGGACCGAATTATTTTTCCCAGAGTCTGCGACCTGTTTGATCTTAAATTAGAGAGGATTTGGAGAGTCCATGTCCGGACTTATGTTCCCTCCAAATCGCCCCTTGATCCTTTGACACAGGGAAGAACTCTGGGTTACCTGGCATTCCATCCAAGTAGAGCCTGAACCTGGCCAGAGCTCGAACTCTACTTGATGGATACCTCTTTACATTTTTGCTGAGCTGTTTTTTCCCCCCCGTCCTTCTCTGTGCCGGCTGCTCCCTTAGTTTGGTCATTGAGTTCTTTCACGACCCCAGGATGGTCTGCCATCGGGCTGCTCGATGATTCATCGCAGCCTTTAGGAAGCAGGGCATACAGGTCGCGGGGGTGTCTGAGGATTCAGTCCTGCAAAACAGACTTCACAAATTTCATTAGTTTTTGCCCTGAAGGTCTGGTTTTATCGACTTAAGTGGGCACCATTTGATCTTATTATTTTTCTTAACGGATGCGTACCCTCGCCCTGTGAGTACCAGCCTCCAACCTGTTTCCCATTCTCCTAAGTCATTTTTAATCATAACTTGTGGGCCTTCTTCTAGTGCCCGGGTGGCCCGGTGACTCTGGGCAGGACTTTTCATTTCATCTCCCCTGGGGAATTGATTCAAAGCTAGCAGGGCGGTTGCTAGGATGCGTGCTTGGTCTTTTTGTGGGATGGAATTGGTAAACCCTTCTGTTTTTGCTAGCACCTCCAGTTTAGTTTTTAAGGTTTGGTTAGCCCATTCGACAATGGCCTGTCCGGTGCTATTATACAGGATGCCGTGGACTAAAGTTATACCCCACCTTGATGCAAAAGCTCGGACTGATTTTGCAATGAAACTCGGACCATTGTCTGTCTTAATTTGCCTCGGGATACCAAGCCATGCCATGGTAGTTAACCAATGCTGGATAGCTGCTTTAGAATCTGCCTTTTGGTGTTGCGTGGCCACGATTACTCCACTGTAGGTGTCAACTGTTACTGCAAGCCATGCTCGGGGTTTCAGCAGCTGGCATAATGTAAAATCTGTCTGCCATATTTCGGCGGCCTTGAGGCCCCGGGGGTTGACGCCGCTGGACCACAGTGGTGATTTTTGGCAGTAGGGGCATGAGGCGACGATGTGCTTAGCATCAGCGGCTGAGATCCCGCATTTCTTTGCGAGCACTTTGGCCCCGATATGTAGGAATTCGTGTAGTTGGCGGGCTTCTCTTAGGGTCCACAGCCCTTTTGTGGCAGCGTCTGCCTTGTTGTTGCCAATCTGAAAGAATCCCTTAACTGGACTGTGGCTGTTGATATGGATGATAGACACGGTGCCCTTTCTCCAATAAAGTGCCTCTTCCAGCATTGTCGCCACCACGGATACTGCCACACCGGGTCCAGCCATGGCTAGACAGAGCTTGACCACCAATATAGAGTCAGTCACGATGTTAAGGTGTTCCTCCGGGAACAGTCCACATGCTAGTGCCACGGTGGCTGCTTCGAGTTGTTGGACTGAAAACGAAGGATTTGTTGTTTTAATACAATGCCACCACTCTCCTGACTGCCATACTACAGCTGCAGTGGAGGTTAGTGAAGACGCATCGGTGAAGACTGTGGGTCCTTCTCGTGGCCGGTCAATTACCTTAGGTGGTAGGTCGATGTCGACAACCGTGAGCAGCTGTGTCCAAGGGGGTTTTGCTGCATAATGAATTTCTCCCCCGAATCCAGCGAGGGCTATGGCCAGGTACTCCGATGTTATTGATGACTGTGTGGAAAGCTGTTTACGGAAGGGCAGATATATCCTGGCAGGTTCAGTGCCCAAATGTCTCAGGGCGAGTTTTCTGCCTTTCATAACAAGGCTACCAAGGCACTCAACTCCTGGGGAAAAGGCGCGCGATGGTTTTCCCAAGACCACCCATTGTATTGGTTGGGCCTTATCAGGGGGTCCTTGGGCCAGCGCTCCTACTCCCCCTTTCTTCGTAAGATGGACATACAAATCGACCGGTGCATTTGAATCCCACCTGGCAAGCGTGCTCACTGACATCTGACGTTCAATAAAGTCAAGCGAGCTCACTGCCTCTGGTGTCAGCACCTTTTGCTCCCATGGGCTCTTGCCTTTCAGGAGGTTGTTTAGGGGATCCATGACCTCAGGAGGGATCAGGATGATGTTACGAAGCCATTGTAGGGATCCCACCAGCTGCTGCATGTCGTGGAGCGTCCTGATGTTTCGGAGAATTTTTATTTGGGGAGGGGTTATATAGGAGTCTGAGATTCCCACCCCTAAAAAGGTCACACATGGTCCCCTCTTTATCTTCGCACTGGCAATTTCGAACCCATTTGCTTTTAAGGTCTCTGAGATCGCAGACACTAGCCGGTCTACCTAGCCCGTCGATGGCGCGGTGATCAGGATGTCATCCATGTACTGGATAATGGTCGTGGTGGGATCATTCTGTCGGACTGGCGCTAGTGCTCGGTCCACCGTAATTTGGCAAATGGCAGGGGAGTTGACCATTCCCTGAGGCAATACCCGCCATTGGAAGCACAGGTTGGGCCGCTGGCTGTTCGGGAAGGTGACTGAAAAGGCAAACCGTTCTTTGTCCTCATCATGCAGGGGGATGGAGAAGAAGCAGTCTTTGATGTCGAGCACTGCACAGGGTTGTCCTCTGGGCACCATAGAATTCATTGGCAATGAAGTTTGCACAGGGCCCATTGGCTGGATCTTTTTGTTCACCTCCCGTAGGTCATGTAGGAGACGAAAGCCCTCACCAGATCGTTTGGGTATGACAAACATGGGAGTATTCCATGGGCTTGTGGAGGGTTCAATGTGGTTTTGCTGTAGCTCCCGGGTAATTAATTTGAGAAGGGCAGTCATTTGAGGCTTAGACAAGGGCCACTGCTCGACCCACACTGGGTCTAGTGATTTCCATCTCAGTTTGATGGGCAGTTGTGGGTGTGTAGCAGTGGCCCTTAGAATAAATTTGTCATTTTAACCTCCAACAAGGTCAGGCATCCCTCCCTAACAAGGGTGGACATTCGGACATCACATATGGGGAGAGGGTGATGGTTCTCCCCGGTCCCCTCTCCGTGCAAAGCGTTAAAGCTGGGTGCTTTTTTGGGCGCGAGACAGCCCTCCAACCCCACCTACCATGGGGGCTTCCTCCAACTTCCACTGTGAGGGCCAGTGTATATCGGGAATGACAGTGACATCTGATCCTGTGTCAGCCCAAAAAGGGATACAGATAGCAGGGCCATCAGGGTTGTTATAGAGACGGCAGACAGCCCACACTATTAGAGGGTGTCTGCCCACCTTCACAGCGAAGGCTACCCATGGGTCTTGCTCCCACGCCTTCATGGCCAGGGCCACCCAGGGGCCTCGTCCCCAGGGAGCCGCTCTTGGTATTCCTGGGGTGTGGATGGACTGGTCTGGGCCGTTGGCTGGGCTGTGAAGTTGACAGTGGGAGGGGGCAGTGGGTGCGGGAGCTCCATGCCCCATTGGCAATTGGCACATCCGGGCCGCTTCGTGTTCCAAGTGGGAGGGGGCACTCTGCTAGCACAGGGCCCTTTGCCTCCGATGGTAGAGCAGAGGAATCAATTGCTGCCTGGAGGCGGTCCACAAACTGCGTGAAGCTCTGCTTTATGGTAGACCATGGCGATGGTGTGGCAATAACCTTAGATGCAGAGCGAATAGCCTCTCTGGCAGCACGGCTTGTTGTCATTACCTCATGGGCTCGAAGGCCCTCAGCCTGCGCCTGGGGGGTGATCATAGCTGGGTCCATGCCCATCAAGCGTTGCAAGCTGGAACCATGCAGTGGATGGTCTGCCCTGGTAACCAAAGCACGCTGCCTTGCACATTTGTCCTCCCACTCCTGTTTAAATACAATCATTCCTGCCCCATCAAAAATTAATCTGCATGTCTGTTTGATATCAAATGGGAGCATGTCATCCCCTCCAAAACACTGTCAATGAGAGTAGAGACCATGGCTGAATTAATCCCTCTGTCCGCAATCGCTTTGACAATTGCCTGTATGTCCTTGGGGTTCACAGGTGTATAGGTTCTTTGGTTTCCGCCTGGCCCCCCCACCCGGACGGGAAACGCTAACTTGGCTGAAGGGGCCCACTCGGCACACGCTATTTTTATTCTCCTCCAGTTCGTAAGGGGAGCTTGTTTTTTTTTCTAGTTTTCCCTTGACCCAAGCGGGGGGATTGTGACGGCTACCCTTACGTGCTCCCGCTCCCTTTTTGTCTGAGTCCGAATCATCAGAATAAGAGTCAGGGTCAGCAATGGACCACTTGCGGAACCACTCATCCCAGCTCGAGTCCGACTCGGTTCCAGAACTCGACTGGCTGGAGACTTTCGGGCTCCAAGACCCTTTTGTCAGGCTCCGACCCTGCCCCTTCGCCTTAGCCTTGTGCCACTCCCTACCTCTAGGCTCGCCCCGCCTCCTGCTGGGGGAGGCCAGTGCCCTGTGATGAGATTTCCAACACATATCCCGAGCAGCATCAGTTCCCCCTCCGTGCCTTTTCCTCCTGTTAAGCCCGCGCTTATCTGCGCTGTCCTGCAACCCTTCTCCACCGCTGCTGATTGCGCTCGCTTCTGCGTCCCCCCACTTTGGGGGCATGCCACCCCGCGGTGCGTAGGGCAAGCGCCCCGCCCAAGCTCCCTCAGGGTCCGAATCAATGGCGGCGGCCCCCGCCTCCCTGCTAACGGTGGGGCCCTGCGGCCCCGAGTTAACGGCTGCACCCCGCGCCTCTGAGCTAACGGCCGCGCTCTGCGCCTCTGAGTTAACGACGGCTGCAGTCTGCACCTCTGAGTTAACAGCCGCATTCCGCGCTTCCTCTAGCAGCCCCTCCCAAAATGACAGCTTTTTCCCCGTAGTTGCGGTGCCTGGGCTCGGGAGCTGCAAAGAGCACTCCCGCGGCTGCGAATCCCCACACTCAGCGGACCCACGTTCGTGCGCACCCTGCCAGGGCCCCTCCCACAAGCAGTCCTGGGTGGCCTTCCACTTTCCCCGCTCCCGCTGGACCGGCTGAGCCTTTTTCAGTGCCCACATGACCCTGCCCCATGATTTTAGACTCCGCCCCAAGCCTGAGGACATAGCCTCCTCCGCTAGGGCCCCAGTACAATTATCCCATACCTCCGGGCGGAAGATATCCTCCGGATGCCTGATCACCCCAGCGCGCAGGAGCCTCGACACTGCGAGGACAAAATCGCCCGGCTCACAATCTATGCCCCAGTCTCTGTGAATTTTAAAAATGACCATAGCAAGGGGCTCCATGCTCTCCACTGCTGGCTACCAGCGCAAGACTTCCTCCTTCACCAGGTCCTGGCGCGAGACTTCCTCCTTTGCCGAATCGCGACGCGAGACCTCCTCTTCCGCCGGCTGCGACACGAGCCCTCCTCCTTTGCCAATTTTCTGGTGCGAGACTTCCTCCTTCGCCGCCCTGGCGTGAGCATTCCTCCTTCGCCACTCCTGGCGCGAGCCCTCCTCCTTCGCCGAATGCCAGTGGGAGACCCTTCCCTCTTGCCGGTCCTCTGGGAACGTCCTCCCCGCCGGAGACAGTCCTGCTGCTCCGGCCACCGTCCACTCGCCCAGGCGATTCCCGCTTCCCGGATTGTTCCCGGGTTTCGGCACCACTTGTTGGTGCCGCTTGGGGCATGGCATCCCGGGTCGAGGACGGTTCTGTGGTGGCGCCTCTGCCACATGAGCCAAGCACATGCATACACCAATGTGGTTAACAGTAACTGGCCTTTTTTAACGGTTAGACAAAGTCTTTTATAACAGGGGGCAACGGTCAGTAACAGTAAAAAGGGAGGGGTTCTGCATGATCTCGTGATATCTCAAGACCTCGCGATATTTCCCCACATTCTGGAAATAAACAAATTTTCTTTTTCACATCCCAGTTCTCTTTGCATTTACTTTGGGCACAGGCAGTATTTGCAAAGTTGTGGTTTCCACTTGCTCCAGGTTTCCAGGGCTGGAGGTCCCTGGAGGAGCTGGCACAGCCACCCCAGGAGTGAGGGTCCCTGTGCACAGAGGGGTCCCACTGACTGAGGTCACCCTCTGCCTGCAGTTTCTCTGGACACACTTGGGAGCTGCAGGGGCAAATCCCAGCGTGTCCTGCGCCATGGGATCCCATGTTGGAGCAGGGCTGAGCCTGCCTGCTCCTGCAGAGCCTCAGCCACGGCTCTTCCCTGGGCAGCCCCAGGGCTAATGAGGGTGCACTGCAACCCCTGCTCCTGAGCACCCAGAGGGGCTGGAGCAGCCTGCAGAGCCTCAGCCCTACATGGACCAAGATTTTCCTTGGAAAACCCCTCTGTGCCCAGACTCTGGTACAAGCACAACAGGAATTGATCCTCCCAGTTAAAGGTGTTAATTGGCAAACATTTGTCCCTGGGACTTTCTAGTACAGACACAACAAACCTACAGTACTGCATCCTAAACTTCTTGTTTACCATTGGAACTACTTTGATTTTTTCTAGATCTTGAACTCTAAAACTCGAAACTTTCCTCCACTTCAACTTTCCTCCCCGTGTCTCTGCTGTAAACTAGAAATCCGCATTCTCGCTTCTAGCACCTGAGTTTGGAAGCCCTTTCCAAGGTCTCAGCTCAAAGTCTGTGTTTAATTCTAAGCTTTGCCGACAAGACCAAAGGTCTGAGATTTCCCTGCATTTGGGTTTCCAACAACACTGATGCTGTTAGTTGCAGAGTGCCCGGGATCTGTCTTGCCAGTCAGCTCTGGCAGGAACAAGGCGGCTGCCAGGGGGCTGCTTGTGGCCTCTGACAGCCCATTGCTCAGGGCTTGCCAGCGCCCCAGCCCCTCAGGCCCTGCCCCAGCCCGGCCAAGCTGCCCGGCAGCAGCGCCGCAGCCCCACAGCAGCTCCAGAGCAGCCCCATCCAGAGGCACCTGGGAGCCCTCAGCAAGGTAGGCAGCAGCACATGGGCAGGAGGACACGGATGGCGCTTCCTGCCTGGCACAGGGCTTGTGGCCATCTCCAGGCACCGCTCTGGCAGGGATCCCCGCAGCTCCGGCCCCTGCCCAGCCACTCTGTGGGCAGCACAAAGGCTTCAGCAGAACCACCAAAGGCCAAGGGGCTTCTGGCCATCTTCCCCGCAGCACTGCACGCCGGGGCAGCTGGCTGAGCACAAGCACCCTTTTCCCTCTCCTCCCCTATGCCCTGCGGACCCTGGGCAGCAAAAAAAAGATCTTGGGAGTCTGTGTATTATAACATCGTCTATATTTACATTGTCAAGGAAAAGAAAAAAAATGAAAAGAACATGCTTGAAGAAAATTCTTCCTGACTCAGGTGGCCCCAGCAAAAAGAGCTTCTGGGATCAGCTCTCCTCAGAGCTCCGGCAGGGCAGGCAGCCGAGCCATGAGAGACGAGGCCGTGTCTTCCACGCCCTGCGCAGGTGATTTCGGAGCCACTGGAAGCTGGAGATGGGAGCCCGCTCTCCTGCCTTGAGGATGCACAGTGTTTGAATTGCCAGGCTTCCGACGGCGAGGCTGATGTCATTTGTTTTGTCTTCAAGGGCTGCAAGAGAGAGGAACAGCGGCACGGTCAGAAGCTGGAGCTGCGGGGAGCTGAGGAGAGCTGCTTGCCAGGGCCATCGCAGCTGGGTTTTGCCATGGCCAGGAGGGAGCAGGGAGCAAGGGGATCAGCCCGAAGCTGCTGGCCGAGTATGGGCCACGAGGCCCTGAAATCTCAGGGTGCTCTGCCCCAAGGAGCAGAGCCCTCCGCAGCCAGGGTAGGGCTTGCAGCTGTCCCCGGCAGCCCCCGCTGTCAGCCCGCTGGCCTCACTCACCAGTGCAGATCAGCTGCAGCTCTTGCTGCTGCCCCCTCAGGTGCCGCCCGGCCATGCCTGTGAACACAGAGCCTGTCAGGGCGCCAGCGGCACAGCTCCCTGCCAGCGGCACTGCCGGCGCTGTAGCCACACGGGCTGCGTGCCCGGCAGGGCTCAGCCCAGGCCCTTGCCGCACGCTGCCACCCCAGGGCACGGCTGCCAGAGGGCGGCAGCAGCAATGCCCAGGCCGGGCGGGGCTCCACGGCGCCGGGCCCGGCCGGCGCTGCCGGGGCAGCAGGCGGGGCTGGGGCCGAGCTGCGGCGGGCCGGGCCGGGCCGGGGAGGGAGCCCGGGCTCGTGGCTCACCTATGAACCTGACAGCCGCCTCTCGCAGGGGCTCCTGTGGGCTCCGCAGGTAGCGCAGGGCCCGGCGCAGGTGCTCGGCCGCTCTCCTCCTGTCCTCTGCCAGCTGCAGAGAGCGGCAGGAGGGAAGGGTTGGCGCGGGCTCCGCCCCTGGGCCGGGCGCTGCCTGCGCCCAGCCCCGGCCTCCCCTGGCCGCACAGGCCTGAGGCGCGGCCAGCAGCCGCTGGCCAAGGGCTCCCGAGGGCAGGGGGCAGAGGGCCGGCTGCTGCCCGGGGAGCTGCGGTGCCGGCCCGCAGCCCTGCCGGGCCGGGGCTCCATGGGCACCCGGCTGGGGCCCACGGGAGCCTGGAGAAGAGCCCGCGCGGCCTCTGGCCGCAGCAGCGGGCAGGGGCACAGCTGCTCGGCCCCGCACACTGAGCACCGCCCTCAGGGGCCTTCTCCAGGCTGAGCCTGGGACTTCCAGGCTGTCCTTACCAGGCACTTGCTGAACTTCCACAGTTTCTGCTCCTTCAGCAGCTTTTTGAGATCCCTCCTCTTCATGAACTTGACCGCATAAAGCAGTGTTTCCCGAGAAGCCTGGAGAGTAGCAGAGACGTGGAGATGGCCCCACAGCCCAGGGCACGGGACCCGCCTCCCCGTGCCATGGCCTGGAGGAGGCTGCGGTCCAGCAGGCGCAGGGCAGGAGGCAGCCCAGCCCCCTGCCAGGGGGACAGCAGCAGCCCACCAGTCCTCACCTCTGCCACACGCTGATTCTCATCATTGCAGTGGAAGAAGAGTGGAAGCAGGCTCTGTTGCACAGGGCTTTCCAAAGGTTTTTCTCTCTCTTCCAAATACTCCATCATGTCTCGGAAGAGTTTGATGGAGAGCAGCTGTACCTGGCTATTATCCTGTATGAAAAAAAAGGAAAAAATACCTCAGCATTGGCTCCTCCAGGGCCCCCTGGGCACAGGGCTGGAAATGCACAGGGCACACAGTTTCCAGGCAGCAGCCAGTGGCTGTAGCTGGGGGCACAGAGCCTTACGTGGTCAAAGAGTGGCAGGAGCGCCTCAGCCAGCTGCAGGGCAATGGGGGTTGCCATCAGAATGTGTTTGTGCAGGAGTATAAAGCTGAGTGTGATGAGTGTCATCCCAGCTATCTCTGCATCATTGTCCCCCAGTAGGTCCATGAGGCTTTCGGTCAAGCTCCACATTCTTTCGGCCTGTGTGGAACACAAGTCTGTGAAAGGCCAGCCTGCTGCTGCAGGGCCCAGAGGCCAAAGGCCTGTCCTGAAGCACTGGGGCAGCTGAAGTGGGAGGCAGGAGAGCTGGGAGCAGCTGCCCCAGTGCCCCAAGCCCAGGCAAGGCCAAGAGACTGCGTTCTCAGCACAGCTTCAGCCACCGCCCCCTTCTCACCATTGAGGGATCATCAATGAGCTCGAGAAGGGCCCTGAGCGCCAGGCGACGCCTCTCCCTGCACTCGCTCTGCAGGTACCGTGAAGAGACCTTCAAAACACTGTCACCACATTCACTCGGGTCCAGGCACACAAGGACCTGAAAGGCACAGGGCAGTGACAGGGAGCCGGCCGGCAGGAGCCCGGAGCCGCGCAGGGCTGGGCCCAGGCAGCAGCAGCAGCAGCAGCAGCAGCAGCAGCAGCAGCAGCACAGGGCGCGGGCACCGTCCCAGGTGGCTGCGGCAACGAGAGGGCAGAGAGCTGGGAGGCAGCTCAGCCAGGTAGCGCTGGACACCCGGCTCACCTCCACAAGGAATGCCAGGGCAGGCAGATCCCAGTGTGGCTCCTGTGTGCTGAGCAGCCAGAGGAGGTGGAGTGCAATACTGGAACACAACCGAAGACAAGCATGGCGCATCTCCCTAGGAGGGCGAAAAAGGGACCAGGAAGCTGAGGAAATCTCTCCAAGGACAGGCTCACAGAGCCTGGTGGTCTTTCACCACCGTCCTGCAAGGGGCCCTGGGCCCTTAAGGAGGTGTCTCCCGCTGCGCTCTCTCCCCTCCAAACCTTTTCCAGTCTGCTTGGCCGTCCCTCAGTGTGTCCTTAGCCATCCCTCAGTGTGTCCCAGGGCCTCGGGGTATGTGTGGGACAGCTCGGGAACAAAGCACAAATGCCAGGAGCAATGGGGAGAAGGGGAGTCTCACCTGGCCAGCAGACCCACGGCATAGTGGCGGGTGTCAGCACAGAGCAGCGTGTCCCAGCCATGTTTGCGTTCCACTGACACTACCACATCCTTGTACTGCTTTTGGCAGAGCAGGGACTTCAGGGTCTGCACTGCGAACCTGTGTGCACAGCAAAGGCCAGGTCACACTGGCAGCACTGGCTCCTTAGCAGGCCACGTGGCAGGGACAGGAGGAGTGGGATGGAGCACCTGTTGGGGCTGATGGCAAGGCCGTGCTCTTGCTGGCATGCCTTCCAGAAGGCATCGACCTCCTCTGGCATCTCTTCTGTGCTGGAGAACACTTGGAAGAGCAGATGCACAAATAGGCGGGGGAAATACGGCCTCACCACACGTGGGACAGGGGGCTCCTGCAGGATCTTCCACATCACCACGGTTGCCTGCAAAGGACAAAGCCCCACGAGACAGCGCTCAGTGCCCAGGCGTCCGTGTGGCAGGGCCCGAGCGTGGCAGGGAGAGGCCTGGAGAGAGGCAGGGGGGCACGGGGCCTGCTGGGCCTGAAGCTGCCCCTGGGCCAGGTTTCAGGCCTCTGCGTGAGGCAGGCAGATGCAGTGGGGGAAGGAGGATGGAGAGCTCTGGAGAGGCGGCCTTGGGGCCAGCAAAGGCCACTTGCAGAAACTCACAGCCAGGCCAAAGACAGCCGTTTGGTCCCCATCGGAGGTGCACGTGCTGTGCTCTGGCCAGCTCCCCAGCACATCCAGGAGGATCAGCTGCACTGGCTCTGCAGTCCTGGCTGAGCCCATGATGGTCTTCCACATGGCCATGGCAGCTCTGCGGGGTCAGAGCTCTGTCTCAGGGGGGTCTCAGACACAGCACCGGGGGGAGCTGAGCTGGCTGCCAGTTCTGCCTCTGCCCACTGGCCCTGGCCAGCAGCAGCCAGGCAGCCCAGGCCTGTGGGGACAGAGCCCTGAGGGGCAGGGAGGGAGCATGGCAGCAGGCTCAGGGGCCGACGTGCCAGGGCTGGGAAAGGCGGCAGCCAGAGGGCCCTGGAAGTCTCTGTTGCTCAGACACCTGTGGCAGGCTTTACAGGGTGATGGGCTGGGGAGGCCTGAGCCCTCTGGGCAGGTGGGCCCCATACCTGTCACAGGACGGGGCCACACGCAGGAGCGTCACGACTGTGTCACCCGGGTGTGCTTTGGTGAGTTTCAGCAGGGCCTTGTCCAGCCTGTGCTCGGCAGAATCATTGGCCAGGAGCCACTGGTGGATGAACCTCACCATGGCGGGCACCTGGAGAAGGCACGGGGAGACTTGGAAAGCTGCCAGAGGGAGCAATGTCCCCAGGGTCCCCAGAGAAGTACTTCCCTTCCCAGCACACTGCCATGACCTCAAAGGCTCCCAGGGACCAGCAGACGTGGCTGGGAAAGCCACAGGACTCATGGGGGAATGGAAGCCTGGCCCCAGGCTGCTTACTTGTTCTGGCCTGGCAACACCCTTGTCCAGGAGCAAATCCAGCAGGGCGGCACTGGTCTCATGATGGAGGAGCTCTGAGTGAGCTCTGGGCCCAGTGCCCATGGTGCTGGTCTCTTCCTGCTGAATGCTCCGGATGAAGTCGCAAACAAACTGTAGGAGAAGGGCAGGAAGCCGGGGATGTTGCATGGAGTGCTGCACACACGGTGCTGGGCTGAGCAGGGACAGCAGGCCCAGCCCAGCTGGGGGTGGCTGCAGGTACCTGCGCTGTGCTGCGGAAGCGGCCACGGCTGGATTCCTGCTCTTGTGTGTGCTCCAGGGCTGCATCTGGCAAAAAGCGAGCGCAGCCAGAGCTGAGGGGCTGCGGGAGAGGCCAGAGAACACAGCCCAGCCCTGCGCCGCCCAGGCTGGGAGAGCCCAGGGATGCCCCAAGGGATGGAGCATGGCCACTGCGGGGTGTCTGCCCGGGCCCTATTCCATCCTGTCCGTGGGCATTTCCCCAGGGGATTGCATGGGAGGGGATGGGATGGGATGGGATGGGATGGGATGGCATGGGATGGGATGGCATGGGATGGGATGGCATGGGGTGGCATGGCATGGGGTCAAGCTGTCTGCAGGCTCCAGCCCTGCAGCTCAGCTCTGCCACTCACCCTCCTGGGGTGGATGGAAAGGCACCACCTCCTCAGTCTCCTGTGCTGGGGCAGCTCCAGGGCCTTCTTCCTCCTCCTCCTCCTCCAGCCAGGCCATCTTGGGCACTCTCGGGGGTCTCTGCTCCATGTCTCTGACTGGAGCTACTTGCAGGAGAGGTGCCCTGGGAAAGCTCCGGGGCACCAAGTCCCACGCTCTGCCCTTGAGGGCAGCTGCAGAATAGAAGCCTCGCAAGGCCACGGGTCACCGAGTCCTGTGCTCTGGCCTCGAGCTCAGCTGCAGGAACAAGGCTGCGGAAAAGCTCGTGCTCAGACGGGAACGAGCGCGCTGTGTGGGGGCTCCTCACGGCACCGCTCTCCCGTTGTGCCCCGTTGCGTGCTCCCAGCTCCCGGGCAAGCTTCTATTTCCCACGTGTCACAAAGGGGCCTTGGACACCGGGTTCCATTCCATGGCACATGGTGACCGTGCTGCAGCGTGCCACCCAGGGCCCTTGCACACACTGCCGCCTGCGCCGGGGCCGCCCCCAGCCCAGCCAAAGTGGCCCAGGCTGGAAGGAATGCCTGGCCCCAGGTGTCTAAGGCAGCCCCACAGGATCTTGAGGAAGGGCTCAGAGCATCAGCAAACACCACCCAGCTCTGCAGGCTCTCAGTCCTATCCCCATATCTTTCCCTGAGAGCATTTGAATTTCTAAATTAGAATCCTTTGAGGGCTGGGGATTTACATTTTCCCTTTCAGAGAAGGCTTCTGCCTTCCTTAGCAGACACCTCTCTCTTCAAACCAAGACAATTGTTCATTATCTTGCAGATGCGCTGTTGCTGGGCAGCCCCCTTTTACACCAGGCACCTGGAGAACCATTCCCAGCCACTGGGAAAATCCTAGCTGCTCCATTCACCCATAGATGAGGTCTCCAAATTTGCCCCAAAAGTGGCTCCAGCTTTTATAGGCCAAAAAGAGCAAGTCCAAGTGACTTGATGATATTTTTAGCCCAGAAAGCCCTGCTGCTGATGGCACACTTCACAATCAGCAGGGGACACAACTAGGCCAAAGCCCAGACCTCTGCTGGGAGCCTTTCCCCGCAAACATCCTTCAAACAATCCTCCATGCAAGTCAGCTGGGAAAGTTTCCTCAAAGGAGTCATTGCCGGCACATAACTACACAGGGTTATGGGAAAGATTCTAAAGCAGCCGTTCTGGAGTCAAAGAGCCAGCAGCACTAAGAGTCCCTCTCATCTATTTGTAGCTAAATCACACTTTGGGTGACTTGAAGGAGTTTGGAAGGAGCTAGAGAGCGGACCTCTGATTTTTTTAGATGATGCCATTGCTTTTTCTTCTCTTCTACAGAGACAGGAAGGGTGAGTTTGGCTCGCATCTGCACCGCACGGCTCAGAGGGCCGCAAGACTTGTAGTTGCAAGAGCTTTGAAGGATTTCTTGGCCAAGAAGACACGGCCAACAAGGATATTTCTGTTTTGGACCCAATCCTTCAAGATTTCCTCTTAGGGACTCATGCTCTCGGGGTCTCTAGCTGCTCAGAGTGAGCCCGAGATAAGTTAGAAAGTCTCTTTTCCCAGCCCGGCGGTGGAAGAAGGAGTCAGAGCTCTTCATTTCTCGGTCTCAAGGTTGTTCATTGTATCTTATCTATAAAATTCTTTCTCCTGTCCTGCCGAGGTCCACTCAGCAAGACAGTCTAAGGCACTCTGCCTCCGCCGGGGCGGTGTTATCTTCTTCTACTGAAAACAGCTCCCTGTACAATATTTACAATGACTTTCCAATACCTATCATCTACGTTAGACAGTGAGCTTCTACTCTAAACCAATCGAAAAGTGCCAACATCACAGCAGAAGACGGAGACCAAGAAGAAGGAGGAGAAAGGCTGGACATGCCTAGATTCCTCCATCTTGCCCCCTGAAGCCCCATTCTAAAAACCCCCCAAATCTAGTTTTCCACTCTGTGCTAAATTCACTATCATTTTGTGGCTTGCCATTCTTCATACAAGGTTGGGAATTGTTTTTTCCAAGGGCTAAATCAAAGGCACAGGGGTCTTGGGCTCTATGCCAAGGTCTCTGAGCCCTCTGACAGGGTCTCGAGTCCTGCTGGGCAGCCCAAGGAATTTCCTGGGTTCCCACATCATGCTACAGTGGAAGCTTCCTTAGCCAATCATGCCATGATGCAACAAACCTACAGCACTGCATCCTAAACTTCTTGTTTACCATTGGAACTACTTGGATTTTTTCTAGATCTTGAACTCTAAAACTTGAAACTTTCCTCCACTTCAACTTTCCTCCCCGTGTCTCTGCTATAAACTAGAAATCCGCATTCTCGCTTCTAGCACCTGAGTTTGGAAGCCCTTTCCAAGGTCTCAGCTCAAATGCTGTGTTTAATTCTAAACTTTGCCGACAAGACCAAAGGTCTGAGATTTCCCTGCATTTGGGTTTCCAACAACACTGATGCTGTTAGTTGCAGAGTGCCCGGGATCCATCTTGCCAGTCAGCTCTGGCAGGAACAAGGCGGCTGCCAGGGGGCTGCTTGTGGCCTCTGACAGCCCATTGCTCAGGGCTTGCCAGCGCCCCAGCCCCTCAGGCCCTGCCCCAGCCCGGCCAAGCTGCCCGGCAGCAGCGCCGCAGCCCCACAGCAGCTCCAGAGCAGCCCCATCCAGAGGCACCTGGGAGCCCTCAGCAAGGCAGGCAGCAGCAGACGGGCGGGAGGACACGGATGGCGCTTCCTGCCTGGCACAGGGCTTGTGGCCATCTCCAGGCACCGCTCTGGCAGGGATCCCCGCACCTCTGGCCCCTGCCCAGCCGCTCTGTGGGCAGCACAAAGGCTTCAGCAGAACCACCAAAGGCCAAGGGGCTTCTGGCCATTTCCCCTTGCCCACTGCATGCCGGGGCAGCTGGCTGAGCACAAGCACCCTTTTCCTTCTCCTCCCCTATGCCCTGCGGACCCTGGGCAGCAAAGAAATCTCCTGAGATTCTGTGTATTATAACATAGTCTATATTTACATAGAATAAAAAATAGAATGGAAGAAAAGAAAAATCTTACAGAAAACTAAAAATCCCCGCTGGCTCAGGTTGCCCCAGCAAAGAGAGCCTCCCAGATCAGCTCTCCTCAGAGCTCCAGCAGTGCAGCCAGCTGAGCCGTGACAGATGAGGCCGAGTGATCCATGCCCTGTGCAGCTGATCGTGCAGCCTCTGGAAGATGGAATATTGCCCACTGGCTGTTGCTCAGAGGACGTGCAGTGTTTGAAATGCCAGCTCTGACACAGCACTGCTCATGTCCTCCGTCAGGCTTTCAAGGGCTGCAAGAGAGAGGAACAGAGCTGTGGTAAATAGGTATGATTTGTGCTGACAAAATTGAAACAGTAATCAATATTGATGCAGTAATTAATATTTGGAAAGAATAATAAAACAGTTAAAAGTTGTAATGCCAAGAAAAAAGGGAGTGGAGGGGTTCCACCCCCCTCCCTGCAGATGTTCCATGACAGGAGGAAAAAGTAAGAGATAACAGTTACTAAAAATTAACAGAAAGAGAGGAAAATCTGGTTGGGTCCCAGAAAACTGCCAGCTATAAGAGATTTATTGCTTTGATGCTTAAATTTAGTTAATATGTTAGTTTTGGATTACATTGTACTGGCTGGGTGCGCATGTGTAACCCAAAGGTGAATTAAAGACATTGAGGAAGAAGAGAGGCCTTCATCAAACAAGGACCCCCAAAGACTTGTGCGACAACCAAAACGAGTGGTGGAGCATGCGCGGTAAAGGTGGTGATGAGTGTAATAAGTAGCAATACGTTTGTTCATTAATTAAATCAATAGCTAAATATTTATACAATATCAAAGCAATAACTAAATAGCTAAAACCGCTTGAATCTTAAATGTATAGCCACATATGGTTGCTTGGCTTGCAGGAATCGTATAGTGCTTTGGGAATTCCATGGTAAAGAAAAGTTCACCTAAGAGGTCACAGAGGAGAGCTGTAATAACAATCCCTAAACTCACAAGAATTGCTTAGGCTTGCAGGAATCGTATAGTGTTCTGAAAATTCCACTGTATAGGTATGCCTTATAAGGAAAAGTTCACTCAGCGGTTAAAAGAGGAAGCCTTGGAGCCTTCATCCCACAACCACCAGAAGGCAGAAAAAGACCCCCTAGCAACTGAAGGAGCAAGCGCAAAAGACAGACCACATCATCCCTGGACCCGGGAGAAAAAGGCAATAAAAGGTGGACTTTGGGGATAGGAACGGTGCGAGCCTAGAGGAGCGGAGACTCCCGGCCGCCCAGCGCTGAACTTTGCTTATTCTTGCTTGCATAATAATAATAATAAATTTATAATTGTATGATCCTTGAATCCAGTGAATTCATTTATCACCCTTCCTTCCTTCCTTCCTTCTTTCCTTCCTTCCTTCCTTCCTTCCTTCCTTCCTTCCTTCCTTCCTTCCTTCCTTCCTTCCTTCCTTCCTTCCTTCCTTCCTTCCTCCCTCCCTCCCTCCCGTCATCTTTTAAGTGATGTTGGCATTTTTGGATTAGAGTAAAAACTCACTGTCTAACATAGGTGATAAGTATTGAGAAGTTATTGTAAATAGTGTACACGTAGGTTTTAGTATAAAAAGATAACACCACACAGTTCCCCATGGTCCCTCACAAGCCCCTCATGGCTCCCTCACAGTTGCCCAAGACCCCTCAGAGCCTCTCACTGTGGATACCATGGGACAGAGAGAAACAGCAAGTGTTTCTCACAGCAGCTTGTGAGAATTATTAGCAAGTTGTAAGAATGTGAGAACTTAAGTACAAACAATCTGCAGGTGGTGTTCTTCTACTTGGTCTCTCTCTTCTTCTCAAGGACGGTGTATAAAGAATGTTTTTGTTCACTAGCCAATCAAACAGAATATATCGTATCACTCTATAAAAACCGCACGGTTCTCTTGAATTAAACCTTCTTTTAGTCTTTCTGCAATACTGCCTCCTGCCTGTTCCTGTGTCATTCTGGGCGCAAGAGTGACACCTCACGGCCCTTCATGGCCCCTCAGGGCCCCTCACAGCTCAAGGCTCTTCACGGCCCCTGAGCCGCCTCCGGCCCCGCCATTGGCGCCGCTCTTTGCTGCTGGCCAATGGCGGCCCGAGTCTGCAGTGACGTCACCGCTCGCCGGGCAAAGGAAGGCCTGGGGCTGAGGTGCCCCGGGCTGGCCGGGAATGGGGTCCGGGGCTCCCCGGGCTCATGGAAACGGGGGATCCAGGGGCCGGGAGAGGAGGATACCCGGGAAAGGGGGTGCAGGGGGTTTCGGGGCAGAATAAGGGGGTGCAGGGGGTCCTGCAGCTGGGGAAGGAGATGCGAAGGGTCCCAGTGCCCAGGAATGGGCATTCAAGGGGGTCCCCGGGGGACTCCCCAAAGCCCCTCCCAGGGGGCAGCAGGAGCTGGCTCAGGAGCTCTGGGCAGAGAAAAGGGGGTGACCCCGGCTTGGGGGGGACATGGGGGACTCACACACGCTCCCGGGGGGACACGACCCCCGGGGACCCCCCCTCACCTTGTCCCGCAGGGGAGGCCGAGCCCCAGCCCAGGCAGACGAAGCCCCCGAGCCCCGGCAGTATCTTGGGGGGCGTGCGGGGCCGGGAGGGGCAGGATCCGGGAAAGGGCGGCGGCTTGTTCCGCGGGTTCCGCGGCTGCCTGGAAACCACGAAGGCGGCGGTAGCGTCTGTGACAGCGGCGCGGCCTCAGTTGCCTGAGTACGCGGCCCTGGCTGGTTGTGCGCAGCCTGGGCTCCTGCAGGCGGCTTCACTGGGCCATTCGCCAGGGGAATTGTTCGCGGAGCATTGGCCTCTGCAAAGTTCCTGAGCGTGCAGAGCATTGGCCTCTGCAAGGAGTTCATCAGCGTGCAGAGCATTGGCCTCTGCAGAAAGTTCCTGAATTTCCTTTGGAGGTAAAGATTGACTCAAGTTGAACTTTTTGGTTTTGTCTCATCTGCACTCTGAGAGAGAATGCCAAAGGGAAATACAGGATAATGGGATAATGCCCGTCTTCTGGTGCAGCAGTTCAGTGGTCTGCACTGCCACAGACATGTTTTATGAAAAATCCTTTGGGTTTTTTCTCCTGAGAAGCTGAGAGACCTCAGGAACAAAATGTAAACAATGGTTATCTGCTGCTGTGGAATGCAACAGGTGCATCTGTGATTGGTCTCCTAGAGTTGTTTCTAATTAATGGCCACTCACACTCAGCTGGCTTGGACTCTGTCTGAGACACAAGCTTTTGTTATTCATTCTTTCTTTTTCTATTCTTAGCTCGCCTTCTGATGAAATCCTTTCTTCTATTCTTTTAGTATAGTTTTAATAGAATATATATCATCAAATAATAAATCAAGAGTCAGATCCTCATCTCTTCCCTCATCCTAAGACCCCTGTGAACACCACCACAATGCACAGCTGAGTGGATGAACAATATATGCTCTACTGATTGTGCTTTTTTTTTTTTTGCACTGAAGGAATGCAACATTTTCTAAATGTACTTGTCTATACTTTTTTTCCCGTCTAGTGGTTGCTTAAAGTGCTTAAAGGTGAATGAGGTCTGTTCAAGTTTCATCAAGTTTCTGTGGGTTGTTATCATCTGGTTATTACAATTATTAGGGAGAGGCCTGTGAATTGAGGGGCAAATGAGACCATATGCCAAAATCAATAGTCTGGATTTTATGTAACAGTAAATGTGAGGAAGAGAGAGAGAAAGGAAAAGAAAAAGAAGCGAGGGGGTGGCGGCGGGAATGGGGGGTTGGGAAGAAGGGGAAGAAGGAGAGTGACAGAGACAGATGAAGTGAAAAACATCACCATTCCATGGATCCCATTGGCATACCATAAAATCCTCTTCTGCTCTTCTCTGTGGTGAGGTCTCGCAAAACGTAAGACTCCAATGGATTCCTGCAGATTTGGGCAAGGTGGGACCTCCCAGGTGCCTCCCTGGGGTGGGGCAAGTTAGACTCTGTCTATTGCTACTTTCAAATAATAGAAAATCTTTAGCATCTGTCTGTCCTTTGAGTCTGCCATCAATTGGCTTCTGGATTTTCAGATCTGTTGTGTTGCTTTGCGTGCCCTGCAGTCGTCTGGTGCAAGGCCTCAGGAATGGGTCTGGGGGCACTGTGGAGGTCTTTGATGGGAGGTTTGTGTGCAAACCTGGCCTCAGCAGACGAGTCTGTGGCTATGACTTGCCCACCTTGAAGCCAGACAGAGCTGATTTTCAGGACAGCTGCTAGGTTTGGCTTTGTTGTGGATAGGTTTTTCTCTGCAGCCTTGTTTACTTCTCCCCAGCCCTGAGCTAATGGGACAATAGTGTCACCTTTGTCTTGTCTCAAGTTCCCTTCGGCAGCTTAACTCACAGTGCCAAGTTCCAGTCCAGAGGCATTTTCAGGGAAGAGTGGGCTTGGGTGGTCGCAGCCTCCTTATACAGTTTTGTCCCAATGGGCAGAAAGTCCTTTCTAACAATTTTTAAGCCATTAGCCATAACATTCCAGTCTCTCCCAAGTCCTGTGAGGAGCAGCTGAGAGAGCAGGGGTGCTTTAGCCAAAAGAAGAGGATATCCACTCTAGCTCTTTTAAAGTAATACTTAAACTGCAGCTTTGTCTGTTCTAACTATTGCTAATGTTCAGATTTTTAGCTCCAGGTTTCAGTATGATCCATCTTTGAATTGCACAAGGCAGCCCTATAGTTCAAATAAAGTCCAACTAGAGGCCTAACATACTAGCTACTTAGACCAAACAAGCACTTAGCTACTTTCAAATCATAGAAAATGTTTAGCACCAGTATATGCCTTGATTCTGCCATGAGCTGGGTTCTGGATTTTCAGAGTTCCATTGTTGCTTCTTCCAGTTTTGTTGAGGCATTGTCACTCATCTGGGAGATCCTGCCTTCAAAATGGCTTCTGGATTCCCAAAGAAGACCTCGACACCTCGTCTTTTGTCCAGAGAAAGACTGACATCTTTCACTGTAAGTACCCACTGGGCTGTGTTAAGGCTGCAAACTGCCCTGGTGTCCCTGCTCTCCCTGCCCCTGCTTTAGTGCAAGCAAGAAAATGCTTTAAGTAGGTAATAAGCAGAAATATTCTAGTAAGGCTACGAAACACAAGTAATAAATGACACAATTATGAAGGTTTCTTTTTAGGTGAAGAGAGAAGGGGAATTGTGGGAAATCACAAAATTAGAGGGTTTTGGGAAAGCTGCAAAAGGCAAGCCTCAGATACAGTAGAACTGTGATTAGAGCTAAGCAGCTGCCATGAGATAGGTCAGCAGAAAAATTATTTAAAAAGTAGAAAAGCAAGGACAAATAGAACAATGGTCTGTGTATTAACGCTTCTCTAGAATAACTCCCTAAGCCACAGAAAAGTTTATCTAGCAAGAGATTAGGAGGGTTAAAGCTTAATAATGGAGCTCTGTGCATTGTGCTTTAAGGCTTACAAGCAGGTATTGTATTCAAAATAAGCAAGCATTGTTTTAACCAAAGGTACGTGTGCTTATAGTGGTTGGATGGAACTACTGTCAATGTGCTCTTGCTTTGTGTGATTGGTCAAGAAACTTATAAAGGAAGTTCTAACATTAAGTTCTTGGTCTGCTGCCTGGGATGTGAGCTGCTGGCATCTTCCCATTGTCATAACCATGGAATGAGAGTGATGCTGGAAAATAAAAGAGCTCAAGGCAGTTCCACAGCAGTCCTGTCCCGTTTGTAATTTGTAAAAAGCCCCCTGCTGGTGTCAAGACCAAGCTGCCCTTGGGCACCTGAGCATGTTGGGGGGAAGCTCAAACTCTGCCCAAAGCCCTGTGAGACAGGGCTGGTCCCTGCTGGAAGAGCTTCCAAAGCAGCTGTTCTCTCTCAGCTCCTGTGTGGGCACGGATCCAGCCCTGCAGACACAGTGTACAGCAAAGCAAGTTATCTGCTGCAGCATGCCCAGAAGAAAATGTCTCAGCACCTTTGTGTCCCAGATATCTTTTATGAAAAATCCTTTCCTTAGGATTTGTTCTCCTGAGAAGCTGAGAAGCCTCAGGAACAAAATGTAAACAATGATTATCTGCTGCTGTGGAGTGCAACAGGTGGATCTTTGATTGGCCCATGTTGGATGTTTGTAATTAATGGCCAATCACAGCCCAGCTGGCTCAGACAGAGAGTCCAGGCCAAAAGCCTTGTTTATCATTCCTTCCTCTTCTATTCTTAGCAAGCCTTCTGATGAAATCCTTTCTTCTATTCTTTTAGTGTAGTTTTAATAAATTATATATCACAAAATAATAAATCAAGCCTGCTGAACCATGGAGTCAGATCCTCGTCTCTTCCCTCATCGTAAGCCCCCTGTGAACACCATCACACCTTTGTTCTGCAGGATGGTGGAAATCTTCCTGTGCTGGGAATTGTCCCCTGATTTTGGTTTACCATGTGTTGATGGTATCTCTCCCAAAGGAGTTGGCTTCTCTTGAAAGCTCTGGATTGGTAGGAATCTTGAGGGCTGTACAGTTCTTACCTGCTCCCTGGAGCCAGGGCCACAAATGTTCCTTGGTGTCTGGAGCTCACTTGACTGAAGATGCCCCACTGCTGAGGCTCTGTCCAGGAGATCCCTCTGTTTTCTTCTCTGCAGGGGTCTGTGAGCCCAGAGAGAGGAAACAAATGCTAATTAACAGAGAGAACTACAACTTGGACACATTCCTGTGCTCCTCACTCTTGGTGCAACGTTCCTTTCTTGCCTCTCTTGGACTCAGCCAGCAGTGATATCTCCTTGCTGTGAGTTCTCAGTGCTGTACAGGGATGGAGTCAGGGCAGTTCTGAGAGCTCCTCCCCCTTCTTTGAAAAGGTCACTGCCTCAATCCAATGAACCTAAAGAGGCAAGAAATGCCCAAAGAGCAGAAATCCCCAACCATGTCACATGCAATCATGGAGAAGCTGATGGGACAGAGCCATGTGGTTGGAGTATGTGTATTGCACTCTGTATTGTTAATTTATTGGTGCTGAGTATTTCAGCAAGCAACTTGCAGGGCTTCCAGGACTGTCCTGGACAATGTGACCACAAATTGTTCACCAGTGCCACTTGTTCAAGAAAAGCCTTTCTGAACAAGCCCAACTCTGAGGCTCTAGCTGGTTTATTTTTGCCTTTCAGCTGCTTCCCTCTAAGTTCCTGTGGGAGAAGTTTCTCAACATGAAGAAGAAGGCCAGCACTGGCAGGAGTTTTCTACCCAGAATTGGCCCATGTGTAGAGCTGGGGAAGACGGGTCCAAAGGTAGCCTTTTCCTGCTCTTCTTCTTTCTGTTTGATGGGAAGTTTGAAGAGGGTGTGTGCTTGTGACAGCCTTGCCTCCAGCAAAATACCTGAGTGTGCAGGTCCTGTTGTCATTGCAAGCTGCTGTTAGAGGTGGGCTGGGAGTCCTGATCTGCACTCAGCCAACACAAATAAGCTCTGCTGAAGCTGCCTAAGTGTAGCTGCCATTGCTGAAACAATGGGGGGAAGGCTGGGGACATAAAGGCACTGCCATGTGCCATTCTCCTGCTGAAGGAGCCACCTCTTGCTTTGGTGTGGTCACCATCAAATGCTCGGGGTCACAGGATTCCCTCTGGAGTGGCAGCGTTGGCCTTGGAAGGCCTAGGACCTGCAGGAATGACTTCAGCTTTAACAAAATAAATTGCCTTTATGCTTTGGGCTGGAACAATGTGTTGGAGCCTGAGGGGGTGTTAGATTTTGCAGGCTGCCAGATGTACAGGGGACTGGCCCTGGGCAGAGGGGAATGGATGTGCTTTATCTGGATCAGTGCCTTCTTGGAGGTGTGTTTGAAGCTGCTTTTCTGGCAGGACTGGCTCAGTAGAAAGCACAGTCCCAACGGGTAGGTGACTGAGGTGAGCTGTTATGAATGAGGTCCCCATAGGTCTAATTTAAGAAACCAACATTAGAATTGAGCAGCAATTTTAATTGAGCAGCAATTTTATATGAAATCATGCAATCAAATATAATCAAGCAGATACAAAATAATTTGGCAGTGGTTTGGATAAAGCATAAGCAAAACCAGTCAGGATACAGGGGGGTTTTCTCACCCTGCCTCCCATTCAAAAGATAAAGAATCTAATCACAACTTCTAGACTGGATGCTAATACATCTTCATCAATAATTTTCTGTCAATCTCCTCCTATTTTTGATTCTTGAAATCTATGTCACTGTACTGCACAGTGCATGCTCTGCTTGTTTCTAAGGGGTCTTTTGGTTTTGGTGGTCACTTCCCACGAAGGCTTCTCCTCATCATCACTGTCCTTTGAACAACCCCACAAGCTGCACATGCACCCCAAGTCTTGTGTTATAGAAGCCAGCATTATATTCCAAAAAGAAGCCTTATGATTTCATCGATACCTGGAATCATCCCAATTTTGTCCATTTCAAGGCTGATTCTTTAATTATCCTGAGGCCTATTGCCTTTTGGGGTGTTACTTATCTCAAACTACATCCTGCATCCTGTTTTCTCATGAACATCTGAAAACATCTGTTTTGTGACACTAATTCCATATCCTTTCCCTCTCTTACTTTTTAACAAATATTTTCTAAAATATTTAAAATATAGTTACAATTGTTAGCACGAATCAGATTCATCTATCACACTGTTGAGCAAGAAATTGGCAGCAAGAGCCATGTAACACACTGGTTAAGGATTGCCCAGACAGAGCAGGGGAGAGTTTTCTTCAAGCAATGCCTCTGCTCCAGAATAATTTGCTGTTGTTTTGGGCCCGTCGGTCCGCCTCGGCGACGGCGGTGGTCCCTGGCCCGCGTTGTAGAAGCCGTCGCCCTTCCTCGGCCTTAAGCCAGGGACCCGCGTTGTGGCGGGCAGAATTTTTTGGCCTAGTTTGTTTTTTTTTTTTTATGGTCCCGGCACCCGACGGAGAGCCCCCTGGACTGGTCCTGGGTGAGGAGGCGGCGCCTCGCCTACCTCGGTCGTGGCTGGATTGACTGAGCCGCTTATGCCGGGCGGGGCCGGGTTTGCCGCGCCGGGTCCATTGCTTTTTGTTGAGGCGGGTGGAGTTGGGGGGCGCCCGCCAGGCCTCCACGGGCCTTTTTATTTTTCTCTCGTGGCCCTAAGCCGCGGCACCGAGAAGCGTTGCGACGAAGGCGCGAGCGGGATGCCGGTGGGTCCGTTGTGGGGGGGTAGTGAGGCCCCCCGTCCCCACCCCCGCCCCGGGTCCCCGGCCCCGCGGCCCCCGTGGCTAGCACGGGTTGTTGCAAACGTGCGTCCGTGTGCCTTTTTTGTCGTGCTGTCCCCCGGCTTTTTTTTCCAGAACAGAAAGCCGACCACCACGAGGCCAGGTGAAAGCCGGTGGCCCGTGGCGCCAAGTTGGTGGAACTTTTTCTCGCACGCTCGGCCAGTTTCCCTGGGCCGGAAGGGGTGGGAAGGCCACTGAATCCCCTCCTGGCCCGGCAGGGGCCAGTCCAGTCCCGCCGTTGCCTAGCCGAAAGGGAAGCCGTTGTTGGCCGCGGACGGGTGGCGGCACCCCCCGCGCTCCTCTGCTGCCGCGAGCGATGCGATCCGCAGGTGGGCTGGGCGGCTGTGCCAGGACCGTGGCTGTGGGGCCCTGGTCACCGTTGGCGCAGCTCCTTCCCAGAGCCGCGCCTGATCGATGTGGCTTTTCAGGTGGCGTCGGAGAGGGCCCCCAGCAGGCCGGCTCTCCTTCCAAGGCTTCTTTGTCACGGGGAAGCCACGGCGGGGGGGGTCCGGTGCTCGGGCAGGGCAGTCTCCTTTCCAATTCACTTTCCGTCGCAGGCGAGGTGTCGCCCCTCCCGATGGCCTGGGGAAGGGCGTCTTTACCGTCCCGAGCTGTGTGACGGCCGCGTGGCCCCGCGAGCTTTCAGGTGTCTTTAAAAAACCACATGAGGTGCTGGTGCCGGCCCTGGTCCGGGTAGCGCCCATGTGGGTGCCGGCCGCAAGCAGCGCCGGGCGGCGGTGCGGCTGGAGCTGAGCCGCGAGAAGGGAGAGAGGCAGGAGAGAAAAGAGAGAGGGATAAAGTGCTCGAACCCGATACGGCGCGGGCGCGGGTGGAACAGAGCCCGGTCCCTGCGCTCCTTTGCCGTTCCGCTGCCTGCTGCAGAGCGAGCCGCCCCGGCTGTAAAAGGGGCCTCGGTGTCCGGGCCGCGCCCGCCTCGTCGGGTCGCTGCCTCCTCTAGCACATCCGATGCTTTCCGTGCGGCCCAGTGGGGGGACGCGCCGGGACAGTGTTCGCTCCCTGTGAGCGGGGCCCCGCTTGGCCCAACCTCGCTGACGGCCAGTCACTCGCCCACGACCTTTCGGCGGGCGGGTTTTTCTCAGCTTGTGTGTGGGGGGTGGGTCAGCCCCGGCCGAGCCCTGTTGTGCACCGCGCGCGTCCATTTTGAGCTCGAGGCCGAGTCTCGAACCGGGGCGCGGGCCCCTGGAAAAAAACCGCGAGAGAGAGAGGAAGCCTCGCGCTCCATTCGAGTGGCGAAAAGCTGTGCAGCGGTCCCGGCTCCTTGCCCGCGGCGTCGCGGGAAGGGCCGGCCGCTGGGGTCGGCTGTCACCGAGGGGCATCTCTCGCGCGTGGCGCCGTTCCCTGTCCCAGGCAACGCCGGGCCGCGATGTGGCCGGCCGCCGTCCCTGCTGCCAGCACCTGTCACCGCCATGCCGCCGCCCGCTGCCATGTCTTTGTCCGCGATGCTGCTCCCGCGGGTCGGAGCAGCAAAAGGAGCCCGGGGCGGTCGGGGTTTGGCGCGGGGCGAGTTCGCTGGCAGGCCGGGCGCGTCCGGGCACTCCGTCCAGGCGCTCACGCGACGCTTCGCAGCGCCGCCGTGGGCGGCGGCTACATGGTTGATCCTGCCAGTAGCATATGCTTGTCTCAAAGCTTAAGCCATGCATGTCTAAGTACACATGGGAGGTACAGTGTAACTGCGCATGGCTCATTAAATCAGTTATGGTTCCTTTGGTCGCTCCTCTCCCGCTCCTTGCATAACTGTAATTCTAGAGCTAATACATGCCGACGAGCGCCGACCTCCAGGGACGCGTGCATTTATCAGACCAAAACCAACCCGGGCCCGCCCAGCAGCTTTGGTGACTCTAGATAACCTCAAGCCAATCGCATGCCCCCGCAGCGGCGACGACCCATTCGAATGTCTGCCCTATCAACTTTCGATGGTACTGTCTGTGCCTACTATGATGACCACAGCTGACGGGGAATCAGAGAGACCGGAGGCGCACGGCACCTCCGGGCGCTGGGGGTTGGAAGCGGGAGAGGGGGAAAAAGCCACTCAGCGCGGCGAAGCTCTCCCCGCGCTACACCACGCGTCATGGCCGGGCCTAGAAGCATGGCACACTGGCCGCCGTAGCGGTGGCTTGCCCCACCGCCCCCCACACCAGCCCCCCCCACCCCAGTCTTGCACCGGTCTGCCGCCGGTCCATCCCCGCCGGAGAGCGGGGGCGCGGCCGCGGGCTCCTGAGCCTCTCGCTGCCACGGCCGGCACCGCCGAACGCCGGTCACCGGCGTGGCACGTGCGGGCGCCGTGGCACGGCCCGAGTTCTCCCAAGCTTGGCTCTCCTCGGTGTGCGCGTGAGAAAGCCACCCGGGTGCTGGGAGGGAGGGGTGCTCGGCACGGCCCCTCCCGAAGGCGCGCCCGTCCCTTCCGTCACTGCTTCGCCCATCGAGCGACGGCTGTCCATCCGGCCATGGCACCTTTCGGCGGCCGAGGTGGAAAGGGCAAGGGAGCCGGGTGGCGTGTGCGCCTTCAGGGCTCGGAGCAGGCGGCTCCTCCAGCCCTTCCCGCACCGGGGAGCGGGGCTTTTGCCGGCTGGCAGAGTTCCCCGCTTTCGGGCTGAGTGGCCCCCCTCTCGTGTGTGGCAGAGGAACTCCAAGGGCCGAGGGCTCCGGGTGTTCCGGGCTGCGCTTCGTGCCGCGCGTGCACGTGCACACCTGAGGTGTGCTCGGTGGTCGGGCCCGCGTCCCCCGCGCTGGTGGGGCAGCCTGAGCCATGCCGGTCCCAGGACGGGGCCCTGGCAGTGCGACGCGGCGGCGGCGGTCCTGGGAGTGCGGCTCTAGCGGTGACGGGGTCTGCTGTCCAGCCCGCCCCGGGCGCCGGTGACACTGGTTTCGGTCTCGGTGGCACCTGCCTGCAGGGCTGGCGGCGGAGTGCATCTGCCAGTCGCTCGCCTGCCCGGAAGGGGAGCGGTTCCGCGGGAGGTGCACCGGCGGGGGCTGGTCGTCGTTGCGTGCCATCTCGAGCCCGGGGGAAAGGCCGTGCTGTGGGGGAAGAGAAAAGCTGGCCGCACAGTGGCGCGGCGGCGCTCCGTGAGGCCCGCGGCGTCGGGGGCCGAGGGAGAGCCACTGTGTGCGGGGGCCGATGGCTGCACGCCCCCGGCTGCGAGCCATGTGTGTTGTGCGTGTCATCCCGTCAAAGCGAGAAGCGGGCGGGCCGCCGTGCCCTCCCACGTTCTGGCGCGTCCTGCGTGGCACTCCGCACGGAGGCTGGGCCGAGCCTGCGCGTCTGGGCCGCCTTTGAATGACGGCGTTTGTGAGGTCGGCGTCTCCGCTTGCAGGGGGAGGCGGTCGGGGGCGCGGGCTCCCCCGCCTCTGGGCTGGCCATCGGAGTGTGGGTCTCCAGTTTTTTTTTTTCCCCTTCCATTTGTGTGCTTGTATGGTCGAAGCCAGGCGCACACCCACGCGTCCTCGGCGCCAGAGTAACAAAAAAAAGGGCCGCTCGGCGTGAGCAGTGCCCAAAAGGCAGACGAATCTTAGCGGTGGATCGCTCGGCTCGTGCATCAATGAAGAACGCAGCTAGCTGTGAGAATTAATGTGAATTGCAGGACACATTGACCATCGACACTTCGAACGCACTTGCGGCGCCGGGTTCCTCCCAGGGCTACGCCTGTCTGAGCATCACTTGACGATCAATCGCCGTCCGGGGGCCACACTGGCAGCACGGCTGGGGTTGCCTCGCAGGCCGGTTGCCCGCGGTGGCGGCGGTGGCGTCCCGCCGGTTCCCGGCGGGAAGGTGGTCAGGAGTTCGGCGAGGGAAACGTTTCCCTAGGTGGCCTCGATCCCTTCCCTGCGGCCCAGTGGGCGTCGTCGTCGTCGCGGTCATTGTTGTCATCGTCACCGCGCAGGGCCTTCGTCCCCCTAAATGCAGCGAGCTGCTGGGGCGGAGCTTGTCCTCGCCAGGACCGTGCGGCGGATGCGGTGGCGCAGCGACCTGGGGACAGCGAGAGACGGCGTCGAAATGCGCCGCCGAGGGCCGAGATAAAGAGAGAGGAGGACGAGAAGGGGAGGCGAGGTGCGGGCCTCGCCCCTGGCCTCCCCCCAGCGCGGGCAGCTGTCTGCGGGTGGGTACCGCGGCGGTACCGTGCCATGCTGCTGCGCACGAGAGCGAGAGCGCCAGGGACGGGTGTTCCGACCCCCTCCTCCCTTCGCCCGCCCCCTCCTCCTCTGTCGCGGTCTCGGGGCGCGCCGAGGGGCGCCGTCACTCCTCTCTCTCTCCCCACCGAGGCCGTCGCGCGCACCACCGCCCGGCTGGTCCTCCCGCGTGGGGCCGTCTCTGCCGCGCTCCCTTTTTTTGGTTCTCGTCTCCGGGATGGGGTTCTCCATCTCCTCATCGCTCACTCGCGCGCGCTCTCCCTCTCCAGCTCCCTCCGGGAGCGCGGAGAAGAGGGGGGTGGGCGGCGTAGCGGGCGAGGGAGACAAGGCGGCCATCTCCGCGCACACCCCTGTCTGCGGTGTGGCCGAGCTTTGGGCTTACAACCTCAGATCAGACGTGGCGACCTGCTGAATTTAAGGATATTTGTCAGCGGAGGAAAAGAAACTAACAAGGATTCCCTCAGTCACAGCGAGCGAAGAGGGAAAAACCCAGTGCCGAATCCCCGCCCCGCGGTGGGGCGCGGGACATGTGGCGTACAGAAGCCCCCCCCTCCCCGGCGGCGCTCTTGGGGGACCCAAGTCCTTGTGATCGAGGCCGCAGCCCCCGGACGGTGTGAGGCCGGTAGCGGCCCCCCGGCATGCCGGGCCCAGGGCTTCTCGGAGTTGGGTTGCTTGGGAATGCAGCCCAAAGCAGGTGGTAAACTCCGTCTAAGGCTAAATACCGGCACAAGACCGATAGCCAACAAGTACCGTAAGGGAAAGTTGAAAAGAACTTTGAAGAGAGAGTTCAAGAGGGCGTGAAACCGTTAAGAGGTAAACGGGTGGGGCCCACGCATTCCGCCCGGAGGATTCAACCCGGCGAGTTGCGGTCGGACAGCGTGGGTTCGGCAGGTCCTCGCCTCCGCCTCCCCTCCGTCCCCCAGGCAAACCCCATCCGTGGGAGCGAGCCGGGGGGGCGGGCCGGTGTGGGGACCACCCCACCCAGTCGGCGGCCGGCCCTGGCCGGGCGCATTTCCTCCATGGCGGTGCGCCGCGCCCAGCTCCGGGTCGTCTGGGAAGGCCTCCGGCGGGCAGGTTGCCCGGCGCTGCGCGAGCGGTGGCGGGTGTTACAGCCCCCGGGCAGCAGGTCTTGCTGAATCCCGGGGCCGAGGGAGAGGACCGCCGCCGCGCCCTCCTCCCCCCCCGTCAGTGGCGCCGGGGCAGGGGGCGTCACTTTCCCCCCCTCTCCCTCCCAGGGTGGGGGGGCGGGGGCGGTGTCCCTGCAGCGCGGCGTTTCGTGCGGGGGTGCGGGGGCTGGGCCTGCCGGCCCCTGGCGCTGCAGTCGACCGGGGCGAACTGTCCTCAGAATACCCCGACCGCACGGCACCGCCAGGCCGAGCTTGATGGGCCTCACTTGGGCGCCCGGGGTGTGTGGCAATGTCGGCTACCCACCCGACCCGTCTTGAAATGCGGACCAAGGAGTCTAGCACGTGCACGAGTCGGGGGCTGTCATTGAAAGCCCGCGGCGCAATGAAGGTGAGGGCTGGCGTGTGCTGGCCGAGGGATCCCGGGGCGCGTGTCGCGCCTGGATGAGGCGCTGCGCGTGGGTGAGTGCGCTCCGCGCGGCCCGCCCGGGCGCTGGGGCGTGCGCGCGGCGGCGACTCTGGACGCATGCCGGGCCCTTCCCATGGATCGCCCCTGCTGCGACGGGCACCGCCTGCCCCCGCCTCCGCCTGCCCTCCACCTTGCTGCGGCCGGAGCCCCAGCGGCGGCCGGTGCCGTCGTCGTCGCGTGCCGCCGCCCCGTCAGTTCCCGCCAGCGGGGTCCCCAGAGCACACGGCCGGTGCGTGCGCGGCCGTGGTCAGCGTCGGCAGAGCGGTTCGCGTGGGGGAAGGTCCCCGGGGGGGGGGGGGGGTCCCCCGGGCCGGCGCCCTGCCTCGGCCGGTGCCTAGCAGCTGGCTTAGAACTGGTGCGGACCAGGGGAATCTGACTGTTTAATTAAAACAAAGCATCGCGAAGGCCCGAGGCGGGTGTTGACGCAATGTGATTTCTGCCCAGTGCTCTGAATGTCAAAGTGAAGAAATTCAATGAAGTGCGGGTAAACGGCGGGAGTAACTATGACTCTCTTAATGGATCTAATTATGATGTGCATGAGGGCTGGAGAAGGTCTAATTACAACTGGGCATAGCTGCAGAGATCGCACCTCCTCGTGGTCCCACTGGTAAGCCCTTAACAGGGTGACTAAGTCGATCTCTGCCCCAGTCTGGGAGCCATTGGGACTCAACAGCCCAACAGTTCCTTCCAAATTTCGGTGAAACAAGTTTCTCGGTGTAAGTCGTTAGGCTTACTACCTGAAACCTGGCCCCCCGGTCGGACAGGGGCGACGCGTTCGGAGGTGGGCTGACCACCCAATCCATTCCCGATGTTGAATCCGGTCATGACTCAGCTATTCCAAATCCAAATCCGTTCCTCGGAGGAGGAAACTGGGGGCGGCCGTTACACCTTACTAGGGTATCGGTGGGCACTCAGACCTCCCGAGATGATTTTGTAACATCTACAACCACCAAACTGACAGAAAATGAATTGGGCTTGCTGGTGAATTTTTCTTTAGAACTGTATAGGTCAGATCTGCAGGAGCATGTACAGGGGGTGGTTCATGTTTCTGTTAATGGGGGGGTGTTGAACCGGTTTCCTGAGGTGTATGAACAGCCTACACCACAACTGAGTGAGGGGGACAACTTAAATCCTAGTCCCCCTAAGGACGATGATCAGAATGTACTTGAGAAGGGAGGCAGTGGGAAGGGGGAAGAGGGTACACCAGAGGCATTGCCTCCAGTGCCTGAGGTCCGCAGTGAACAAGCACCGGATGACATTGTGAAGGTGACTGTTCCTGACAAAAATCCACCATGTCCTTGCTGTGGTACCCAGGTCAACTCGATGTTGGCCCTAATTGAACACCTTAAGGGGTCTCACGGGAGGAAGAGGGTGTGCTTTCGGTGTGCCTAGTGTGGGAGGGAGGATTTTAACCATCACAGTACTGTTTGTCATTTTGCAAAGTGCAAGGGTCCGAAGGATGCGGGACCTCCAGTGGGAGAGTGGATATGTGAGGTATGCAGTAGAGATTTTATGACTAAAATTGGCCTAGGACAACACAAAAGATTGGCACATCCACTGGTTAGAAACCAGGAGAGGATCGATGCTTTCCAACCGAAAGAAACATCAAACCGAGGAGCCCACAAAAGATGCTGGACAAAGGAGGAGGAAGAGCTACTTGTCAAGCTGCAGGTACAGTTCGAGAGTCACAAAAACATTAATAAGTTCATTTCGGAACACTTAACAAGCAAAACAGCTAAGCAGATTGGTGATAAAAGGAGAATGCTGCTCAGGAAGAATTGAGTGGGTAGGGGAGCAGCTGGGAACTTGAAATCAGAACCTGGGTCAAGTCATCAATCCCAGGCAGGAACTGTGAACAATGGACTTGGGGGGAACCACCAGCCGAGAGGACCAGCTGCTGGGAAGGGAACAATAGAGACATCTGGACACCACCTTGATAGGGATAATGGTCTCCGGGAAACAGTTGGCCATCAGAGGGCGGGGCGACTGCAGGCTTGTTATCAGAAAAGGCTCAAAGAACGTTTATCAGATGGGACAATTAACAACTTCCCCAGAGCATTTGAACAGTTATTAGAAGGCCAAAAGGTGCGACCACTGCTCAATCAGACAGCACAGGACTGCTTTGGTTGCCTGGAATCAGTGAGCCAAATAAGAACAGCACTCGGGTGAAAAGCAAAAAGGAAACTCGGGAGGAGCAGCCAAGAAAACAGTTTCAGAAGTGGATGAAGGACAGAGCGATCAAAAGAGGTAACTACCTCCGTTTTCAGCGTTTATTCCATCTAGATGGGGAAATTAGCGAAGATCATTTTGGACGACATCGAATGTCTGTCCTGTGATACATCACCCAGTGAAATTTATTCGGTATTCAAGGCCAGATG
>NW_027269299.1:555000-605000 GCF_023055355.1 Agelaius tricolor | reverse complement strand
CACAGCGCCTGTGTGCTGGCGGCGGTGCTGGCGGCCGCCACCTGTACCGGCAGGCAGGGCGGGCCAGGGAGGGGCGGGGCGGGGCGAGCCGCATCGGGGCCAGGGGAGCCGGCCTGGGTAGGGTCCCAGGAGGGCATGGCGGGGTAGGGCGGGGGGTGGGTGGTGTGGGCGCTGTTTCGCCACTTCAGCGTGTCAGCAGGCAGAGCACAGGGCTCGGCTTGCCCGTTGGCTCGGCTGGGAGTGCTTCCGATACCAAAGGAAAAGAAATAAAATTGGCCAATTTTTTTGTTGATTTGTTTTTCCGGATAAGTTTCTCGTTCCAAGCAAATAGAAGAGCCATTCTTTCAGGAAAGGAGAAAAGAAAAAGGGGCGGGGGAGGGTCTGGGGGGTGGGGGCAACACAAAAAAACCCAAATCCAGCCCACAAGCCCCCCGACCCCAAAAAAAAAACAACCTCCAAACTCAGCATCAGTATCAGACAAAGCCAAAGCAACCGGGAAAAAAAAAAAACCAAACAAAAACCAAAAAAAACAAAACCCCAAAAAAACCAAACCAAAACAAAAAAAAAACCAAATTCCCCCAAACAACAACAAAAAAACCACCATGGTGGTCTCTTGTCCTGCCCTCTTCCTGTCCCTGTGTAGGGATGGAGCATCGCTGTGCTTTCAGGAAGCTCTTGGTGGAAACTTCCGCCATTACAAGCTCCTTTGCCCTCGGCAGATGCCTGCACTGGAATCCCTCACAGCTGGCTTCGGAGCACACTCAAGTTGGCTCTTCTAAAACCCGGGCTCCTTTTCCCCTTCAGCGTGCTCAGCACGCCCTTTAACTCCATGCCGCTGTGCAGCTGGAGCAGCGGGACAGGGACCTTTGCAGCCTGAGCTGCCCTTGTTCCTCTCTGTCCGTACACGGAACACAGCAGGGAGGAGAACGGCAGCAGGTCCCTGCGTGTTCCCGGGCTCAGGTTTTGTGCCGCTTCAGCTCCATGGAGACGCGGGTAAAGTGAAAAACACAAACAGTTTATTAAGGGAAAGTGAAGCGAAGGGGTGAGCTGGGAGGTAAAAAAGGGCATGGGCAGGGCCTGAGGGCTGCAGGGAAGGAGCTGCCAAGAGGGAGAGAGATGGCAGGAGCTGCTGGAGCTTGGCACAGGCTCAGCTGTGAGCAGCCAGAGCCGTGCCTGGAGCTGCAGGTGGTCCCAACTGGAAATCATCGAAGGAGGCCAGTACAGGTACATCTGGTCCAGGAGACAAACAAAGTTCTGCAGATCTTCTTTGGAATTTCATCTGAATCCATGTGTTCATGCAGGATGGGCTCTTGTCTTCCCTGAGGGCTTGAAGAGCTGGAAGAGAGAGGAACAGAGCCACGGTCAGAAGGCAAATGGAGGGAATCCAAGGAAAGCCTCCTGCCAGGGCCATCCCAGCCGGCTCTCGCCATGGCCAGGAGGGAGCGGGAGACAAGGGCTTCGGGCGGAAGGTGCTGGCCACGGATCCGCCACGTGTCCCCGAAAGGTCTCCGGGCTGTGCCCCCGCCGCTCCTGGTCTGCACAGGGAGCAGAGCCCTGGGCAGCCCGGTGATGGATTGTAGCTGCGGGGCCGGGATTTGCAGCTGCTGCCCCCCCTCCCCCGGGCGGTACTCGCTGCCACGCGGCTGCCCTGACTCACCCTGACTGAGGACCTGGAGCTCCTCCTTCTGCCCCATCATGAGCACTTCAGCCACCCCTGTTAAGACAGAGCATGTGGCGGCACCAGGCGGCACAGCTGCCCGACACGGGCGCTGCCAGCCCTGTGGCCGCACGCCCTCCTGCCGGGCAGGGCTCATGCCCTTGGGAGTTGCCTGCAAGAGACAAAGCGCCCCAAGGCAGCACTCAGTGCCGAGGTGTCCATGAGGCAGGGCCGGGGGTGAGAGGCAGGGGGAGCACCCGGCCTGCTGCCCCTAGCCCAGCTTTCAGCCCAGGCAGGGAGCTGCAGGCTGGGGAGAGCATGGAGAGCTTCTGAGAAGGCGACCTGGAGGGCCAGTGTAGGCCAGCTCTAGAAACTCACAGCCAGGGCAAGGACGGCCTCGTTGTCCCCGCTGCAGAGGAAGCCGCCGTACGGCGGCTGCTCCTCTATCGCAGAGAGCAGCGCTGGAAGCACCTCCTCCACGGCTACCTCTGAGGTGCCCATGGCTCTCCACAGCAGCGCGGCGGCTCTGTGGGACCAGAGCTGTGCGTCAGTACCGTGCCCCGTGCAGCTGCATGGGGCCGGGAGGGAGCATGGCAGCAGGCTCAGGAAACAGAGGGGCCCGAGGGTGCCGGTGATCTCCGCCCGTCTGGCAGACCCCGCCGGACATGCTGTACAGGGCGAGGGGCCCTATGGGCTGCTGAGCACCGAGCTCTCGAGGCACTTGTACCCGTCACACGTTGGGGCACAGCGCAGGAGGCTCATCACCACGTGGGCAGGGTGTTCTTCGGTGAGGCTGACAATGGCCATTTGCAGCCCGGTGTCCGCAGACTCACGGGACGTGAGTCTCTGCAGCATGGCACTCACCGTGGCTTGCACCTGGAGGAAGCGGCATGGGGAAGACTTGGAGTGCTGTCCAAGGGAGCAACTTGCCCAGCTTCCCCCAAGAAGTGCTCGCCTTCCCAGCCCACTGGGATGGGGCTGAGGGGGCCCAGCGGACATGGCTTGAGGGGCCACGTGATCCTGAGAGGCCTTCAGCCCTGGCCCCAGGCTGCTGCACAGAATAAAAACCCTTCTGGAAAAACTCCAGAGTGGCTCCAGGACTCACAGTGAGTGTGGGCATGGCCTCAGTCTCTGGCATGCCCTGGCTGATGGTGTTGCTGGTGGCCATGGCCTCCGTCAGGGCCATGTCAGCCTCCTCCCAGCCCTCGTCGGTTTCCCAGTCAGAGCTGGCAGCCAGGTCAGAGGACGCTGTGCTGGCAGCAGCCTCTCCCGCAGCTCGCTGGGCCTGGGGTCGGGCTCGGCCGTGCCCTCGGGCGCGGGGCCGCTGGTCTTAGTGCGCCGAAGGTGCAGGAACCTCCGCAGTGTTTGCAGCAGAAGGAAGGGCGGGAAGAAGAGAGGGACGTTCCATGGTCTGCTCCAACGTGGGGCCCGGCCGAGCAGTGCCAGCAGGCCCGGCCCAGGTGGGGATGGCCGCAGGTACCTGCGCTGCTCTGCGGAAGCGGCCACGGGTGGGCTCCTGCTCTTGAGTCTGGTCCCTGGCTGCATCTGCCAAAGAGCAAGCGCAGCTAGAGCTGAGGAGCCTCCCCAGGCAGGGAGAGCCTCAGGATGGCCCAGGGGTTGGAGCATGGCCACTGAGGGGCGTCTGCCCAGCCCCTGTTCCATCCTGTCCGTGGGCATGTCCCCAGGGATGGGATGGGATGGGATGGGATGGGGCCAAGCTGGCTGTAGCCATCAGCCCTGTGGCGCAGCTCTGCTACTCACCACCCTGCAGTGTCTGAATCTGCTCCAGATCTTCAGGCTGTTGTGCTTGGGCAGCTCCAGGGTCATTCTTTTTTTTCCCCCTGAACACTTTCAACAAGCTGCGGAATCTGCCTGCCATGCTAGAGCCTGGCCTTGAGGGCACCTTAAAGAGAGATGGCTCAGGATATCGCCAAGGCAACAATTGCGGTTGTGCCTTCAAGGCACCTGTGTCAGGGAAGCTTCAAAAAGGCTGCAGGACAGCAAATCCTGCACTCTGGTCATGAGGATTCCTGCCAAAATCACAGGAGACTCCTCGTTAATGATTCAGGTGACCAAATCCCACGGTCTGGACTTGATGGCACTGGCCACAGGAATGGGAGATGCCTCGGAAAAGCTCCGAGTCACCAAGTCCCACAGTCTGGCCACAAGGTCACCTGTAGGACAAGGCTGCGGAAAAGCTCCGGGTGGGACAGGAACGAGTGTGCTGTGCGGGGGCTCCTCACAGCACCGCTCTGTCCCGTTGTGCCCCGTTGCGTGCTCCCAGCACCCGGGCAAGCTTCTATTTCCCAGGTCTCATAAAGGGCCCTTGGACACTGTGGTGCTTTGACAGGAAATGTGTTTTTTGGGATGCTGTGTTTTTGGCCAATGGATATTCAGACTTTAATATTGGCATTTAACCTGGCCATTGGGACATGGACACGCCTCTGAGAACACGGGGTTAAAAGCAGAGCTCTCCCCTGGGAGGGCTCCTGGGTTTCCGGCAGGAAAGAGTTCGGGTCTCTCCCCCGGCCCAGCTGCTGGCTGGGCAGGGGGAGGGGAAAAGCCATGTGGCCGAGAGAGGTAGGCCTGAGCCCCGGGGTGGAAGGGTGGAAGAGAGAGAGAGAGAGAGAGAGAGACACCGGGAACCATTGGGCAGCCCCCCCGAGAGACACAGAGAGAGAAAGAGAGAGAGCCGCTGCCTGATACTGTAACCTTGAAGCTTGATAAACATGGGCCTGTGCCGGCAGGACGGCTGGGACGGAGAAGAAGGGGGGGGTGCACCGGCCGCTTGTAGGAGCTTTTAACCCCTTTTTGGAGAATGAGAACTTTACAGAACATTGACCTTTCCTAGAAGATAGAGTGGAAGATGAGGAAGGAAATGGGCCAGTGTGAGAGAGGTCTGGGCGAGTGAGAGATAGTAGAAGAATAGAGAAGAATCCTAGTGGGAAGAGATGATGGAGTAGCTTTTGCTGGACTCTTTTTGTATAGCCATGGACAGAACCATGTTCCTTGTGATACAGAGACTGCATTCTAGGGGGAGGCAATGGCCACAGAACCAAGAGGGTTCAGTGTTGATGCCCCTCGGCCCCAGGGGGTGAAAAAATATGGGGGGGACAGGTGTCCCAAAAGAGAGATTGTGGGGACAGGTGTCCCAAAGGAGAGACTGTGCCTTTTTTGGATCGGGACAGAGCATCCTTAAAAGACAACCCTAGAAGCAGTTCTGGTCCGTGTTCAGTGGTGAGAGCACTGGACATGAAAAGGAAGAAGTCACGACGGCAGATGTACTCCGGGCGGTGCCACGAGTGACACAGGAACACATGAGGCTTCGATTGTGTTTCCAGGGGAAGCCCATGGTACAAGAAGGACTCCTCTCCTCTTGATGAACTGAGGATTGATTGTCTAAAAGGTGGTGCTGGACCGAGAGTTGGTGATTTGAGGAACAAATGTATTGTGTTGGAAATTTGGTGGGGGGAGGAGGAAATGCATTTGTGAGGTTTTCATTTTCCCTGTGTGTGTGTTCCTTTTTATCTGTAGTTGTAGAGTAGTTAATAAAGTTCTGGTTCTTTTTTCCCTAAGTAGGAGCCTGCTTTGCTTATTCCTGGTCACATCTCACAGCAGAAACCAGGGAGAAGGTATCTTCATGGGGGGCACTGGCATTGTGCCAGTGTTAAACCATGACAGACACTGTGTCCCATTCCATGGCACAGTGACCGTGCTGCAGCATGCCACCCAGGGCCCTTGCACACACTGCCGCCTGCCCTGGGGCCGCCCCCAGCCCAGCCAAAGTGGCCCAGGCTGGAAGGAATGCCTGGCCCCAGGTGTCTAAGGCAGCCCCACAGGATCTTTAGGAAGGGCTCGAAACATCAGGAAATACTGCCCTGCACTGCGGGCTCAGGGCATTTAAGTATCCTCACTTCAGGAAAGCTTTCATTCCCGTTGCTCAGCTCAAGTAGTTCCAAAATTTGCAAACTTCTCAAATTAACAGCAATGCCCAGAGAATGGCATTGGTTTTGAAGTTTGTTCCCATCTCAAAGCAGCAACACATATGCCTTAACATCATCCACTGGAAGTCCCTTTACAAAACATAACACTACAGAGAGGCCAAAAGGAAGGCCATTCTTTGGTTTGCAAATGGTTTTCCATGAAGGGATTATAATCTCCTAATTCTCTTAAGGAATAAAAGCTCTCAAGGAATGAAGACCACTCAGTGTTACAACAGTAACCCAACTAAATGAGGAGATGGCAAAAGGGCCGATCCTCCCCCAGTACAGATCTCTAAGTGGCCAATAAAGTACAGCTCTCCCCTCTTGTTCCCTGCAGGAGAAACAGGACCAGTAAAAGAAATAGTCACAGATATTCTTTCTGCCGTCCAACACCAAAGCTGTGCCAAAGCACAGATGCTGCCTTCAAACTGACTCAAATTCCAGCCCAGACCTCTCACCTTCCAGACAACTCCATCCCCAACGCGCCCCCCAACATCCACCCCCCCAAACACCCCCACAGAAGCCCGCAACACCCCGCCAGGACCCCCAGCTGTGCCCGTCCCTCTGCAGAGCTTTCCCAGCCTCCAGCAGAGCCCCTGGTTCCCTGCACGTGCCGTGGGATGGCACTCAGGAGGATCTGCTCCAAGGCCTTCCCTGGCAGCAAAGCCAGGCTGCCAGGCCTGTGGTTCCTGGATCATCCTTCCCAGCGAGCCTTCCTGTGCACAGCTGCTCCATTGGCACATCTGCACTCAGCTCGCACTTCTCCACTCAGCCAGGGCTGCTGGGAAAGGATCCAGAGCAGCCTGGCAAGCTCTTTCCCCAGCTCCCTCTTCACTCCTGGGGGAGGTAGAACATCCCACAGGAAAGCAACTGGTGCCACAAGGAGTGGGCAGCATCAGGCAGCTCTGGGGAGGCCCCTCAGGACTGCTGTATCCTGAGGGAACGCTGCTGGCATCCCCTGTGTGTATCTGCAAAAGCTTCAAATCAGCTGCCTCAGCTTCCAGGGCCTCTCTTGGCCAGCATCCTGACATGGGTGCAGGGCTGCTGCCAGGCACTGCTGGGACCCAGCGGGACAGGACCGGCTGTCTCGTGTCCACGGAGAAGCCCTGACACAGCCAGGGCCATCCCAAAAGCAGACAAATGCTCCCGGGTCAGCAGAGAGGAGCAAGGAGCACTGGGCTGCGCTCAGCGTATCTCAGCTGGGCTCACTCCACCACACGCCCCCATTTTAAGGCTGGCTGATGCCCAGCTGCCAGAAATGCCTGCCTTGTTCTCTCCAAGATGCACAGGGAGAGCCAATGAGCAGGACACCTTGGGAGGCCTTTGCTGAGGCCAGGGATGCACCAAGATCAGCCAAGGCTCTCCACGCTGCCTGGCCCACACAGCCCAGCTCTGTGCTGGCCCTGGGCCACAGCAGCTGCCACCAAGCAGCAGGCAAATGCATATTGCCAAGAGTTGAAACACAGCAGACAGGAAAGATGTGAAAAGTGTGTGTGTAAAGGCCTTTTAATTCACATCTCTCACAGAGAGCTTTGGGGCTCATGGCTGGACACAGATGCTCCTGCCCACCCTCTGTCCAAAGGGGATTACACATCCTGCTGCAGGTGCTTGGGTTGGTTTCCACAGGTCCAGGCAGATGCCAAACCTGCTCTTCCCTGCCTTCTCCCTGCCCCACTGCCATGTGCAACAGGCCTCAAGGACTGAAAGGAGCACAGAGAGCCAAAGGGGGACACTCACACCTGCCTCACTGGGAGCTCCCTGGGAAGCACTTTCCTTGAGAAGCAAGCCCCTTTCCTCCAAAGGTCTTTCCCCAAATGTGCAGCTTTCCTGGGGAGCACCAACACACCCTTAAGAAACGCTGGCAAGGCTGAATGACTACAGGTCCTTTCAGGACAGCCAATCCAGCTCTAATTCCTATTGCCCCAAGTGAGTTTCCAGGGGCAGGTTCAGAGGTGCAGCCCCAGGCCCTCCACAAACACAAGCTGCCCACTGCCTCTTCACCTGCCTCAACTCCTGCCTGTGCTCACGGCACCAAAACCAGGCTGTTCCTGGCCAGGGACCAGCGCCCTGTTCCTGCAGGATGCTCTTGCCAGCACTTTCCAGGACTCTCTGCTCTGCACACAGCGCTTTTCATGCCCGCTCCCAACAGGCTTTGGAACACAGAGCCCAACCTGGCTGGCTCTGCCACCAGCACAGCCCAAACGCAGGCTGAGGAAGAAGCTGCAGGGGCTGTTTTGCAGCCATGCCCAAGAGAGACTGGAAGGGTGCCCTCCCTCTGCTCTCCCTTGGTTGGCTTTCTGACTGGCTCTGAGCCTGGGGCTGCCGTTCCTCACTTGTGGGGAGCAGAAGCACAGCCGGGATCCCGGCACTGCCTGGCAGAGCTGCGGGCACCGGCAGGGCCGCGTGTCCGAGTCTCGGGCACCGTGCTGCTGCTTCATTTGCCCTCAGGCACAGCCAGAGCTCCCTGCTAAGCCCGGATGTTCTCTGCTTCTGCCCTCTTCCTCATCCTGTGCAGGGATGGAGCGCTGCTGTGCTTTCAGGAAGCTATTCTTGAAAGCTTCCAGCATTCCAAGCTCCTTTGCCCTCCGTGGATGCTTGCCATGGAATCCCTCTCAGCTGGTTTCAGAGCATACTCAGGTTGGCTCTTCCAAAATTCAGGGGCTCCAAGGTGCTCAGCAAGATCTGGAACTTCACAGTGCTGTGGAACTGCACCTTCAGCACAGGGACCTTTCCAGCCTGACCTGCCCCAGTTCCTCTGGGTCCGTGCACAAAACACGGCGTGGCAGAGAACAGCAGCAGGGGCCTGTGTGTCCCAGGGCCCCGGGTTTGCTTCAGCTCCACAGAGATGCAGGCAAAGTGAAAAAGCCAAACTGTTTATTAATGAAAAGCGAAGCAAAGGGATGAGCTGGGAGGTAAGAAAAGGGAATGGGCAGGGTCTGAGGGCTGGAGGGAGGGAGCTGTCAACAGGCAGGGTGACGGCAGGAGCTACGGGAGCTTCTCACAGACTCAGCTGTGCCAGGCATCAGCTGTGCCTGGAGCTCCAGTGGCACTGGGAGATGGTTTGCTCTTCAGTGTCTCCTGGTGCTGTTCTTGGGAAACTGGTTCACCGGATCCTGAAGAGGCACCTAATTCTTCAGCTCTTCTGGCAAATTGGCTGTGAATATCCAGGTTACAGTGGGATGGACTAGTGTTTTTCCTTGGGACTTAAATGGCTTGAACAGAGAGGAAGAGAGCCACAGTCAGCACCCACAACTGCAGGAATCCTAGGAGACGCTCCTGCCACTGTGTGCTGCTTTGTGCATCACGGACATGATGTTTTGGGAGAGGCTGCTGGCAGGTTCCTCCGTGTCCGATAGGAAACCAATCAAGGGTTGGTTTTGGGAACTGATAATCTGGAAAGCTGTACATGAAAGCCTCTGTGAAAAACACATGTTACAAACAAAATAAACTTGGGAACTTTCTCTTTTCCCTTCTGGCCGACAAAGAGGTAACACAGCTGACCCAGCCTAGGCCTGGCTGAGGTCAGTGAAGAAGTCAAGTCCCAGATGGGAGGGATGAGGAGATGCCTTTAGTTTTAGGCTGAAATCCTCTTGAAAATATAGGGAGAATGACAATTTTTTTCCCTGTAAGACATGAAGGTATGATTCTATGACAATTTGAACAGAGACGGAGAGAAGAGTGATGAAGATCCTGTGCCCCCAGGAACAGAAGAAGATCTCTCTTGCTAGAGATGGAAGATGATTTTAGAGATAGATAAAGAGAACCTTTGCCTTTGAACAGCTCATCTTTAGAACAGTACCCCATAAGTTGACATGGCACAGAAACACAGCTGTGGGAAAAGCTTGTGGAAAATGGGAGCGATTTCAGAATTGCAGATTTCCCTGCAGTGTGGCTGCTGTTGATGGAAATTGAGAGCCACGAGAGAACTGCTTTCTTGTGGAAAATCTCCATAACATTAACAAGAGGGACTTTTCTCCTTAAGTGAGCAGAAGAGAGACTCTTCTAGAGGTAGTATAGTGACTCAAAATTTTGGTTTTGTCCCTTTACATTGTCAGTGGGAAAGAAAAAGTTGTAGGGGGAGGAGAAATGTTCTGAAGGTTTTGTTCTGATTCTTATTACTCCTTCTTTTAGTTACTGTTAATAAATTTTTCTTCATACCCTTTTAAAGTTTGGAGCCTGCTTTGCCTTTCTCCTAATCCTATCTCACACAGAAAATGATGAACTACATTCTACTGGATGAACTGGTGATTAACCAGCACGGAACTTACCACACTAATTGGAACATTGGCCAGGAAATCATCAATTAGTGAACCAAAACCACTACACAGGGGTGTCCCACTCAGCTCTTGCATCGGCCAGAAGAGAGGAGGGGGCAAACGGGATCAGCTGCAAGACGCTGGCCACGAATCCCCCGGACCAGTGTCCCTGAAATCGCTCGCTGTGCTCTGCCCAGGCCACCCCTCATGCACACAGGGAGCGAAGGCAATGCAGCTGTCCCGGGCAGGCCCCGCTGTCAGCCCGGTGTCCGCACTCACCCTGACTGTGGGCCCGGAGCTCTTCCCTCTTCCCCCTGCGGCACCGCCCGGCGCTGCCTGTGAACACAGAGCCTGTCACGGCCCCAGAGGCACAGCTCCCTGCCAGCGGCGCTGCCGGGGCAGCAGGCGGGGCTGGGGCCGAGCGGCGGCGGGATGGGCCGGGGAGGGAGCCCGGGCCCGGGGCTCACCGATGATCCTGACGGCCGCCTCCCGTACGGACTCCTGTGGGCTATCCAGGAACCGCAGGGCCCACTGCATGTGCTGGGCCGCTCTGCTCCTGTCCTCTGCCAGCTCCAGAGAGCGGCAGGAGGGAAGGGTTGGCGCGGGCTCAGCCCCTGGGCCGGGCGCTGCCTGCGCCCTGCCCCGGCCTCCCCTGGCCACACAGGCCTGAGGCGCGGCCTGCAGCCGCTGGCCAAGGGCTCCCGAGGGCAGGGGGCAGAGGGCCGGCTGCTGCCCGGGGAGCCGCGGTGCCGCCCCGCAGCCCCGCCGGGCCGGGGCTCCATGGGCACCCGGCTGGGGCCCACGGGAGCCTGGAGCAGAGCCCCCGCGGCCTCTGGCCGCAGCAGCGGGCAGGGGCACAGCTGCCCGGCCCCGCACACTGAGCACTGCCCTCAGGGGCCTTCTCCAGGCTGAGGCTGGGGCTTGCAGGCCCTCCTTACCAGGCACTCATCAATTTTCAACGGCTGCTCCGTCTTCAGCACCCTCTGGAGATCCGTCTTCTCTAAGAACCTGGCCGCACAATGCAGCGTTTCCCGAGAGGCCTGGAGAGCAGCAGAGACCCAGAGATGGCCCCACAGCCCAGGGCACCGGAATCACATCCCTGTGCCAAGGCCTGGAGGAGGCTGCAGTCCATGAGGTGCCAGGGCAGGAGGCAGCCAAGCCCCCTGCCAGGGATCCAGCAGCATCCCAGAAAACCTCACCTCTGCCACGTGTTGGTTCTCCTCATGGCAGTGCAAGAAGAGGGGGAGCAGGCTCTGGTTCACAATTGTCTTCAAGGGCTTTTTTCCCTCATCCACTACCAACTCCATCATCTTGCGGAAGAGGTAGATGGAGAGCACCTGCACTTGGCTGTTGTCCTGGAGGAAAGGAGGAGGAAAATACTTAAGCATCAAATATCCTGTACTCCTAGGCAAACAGCTGAAAATCCAGAGAGCACAAAATTTCTGGTCAGCAGCAAGTGCCTATGGCTGGGGACACAGAGCCTTACATTGTCAAAGAGTGGCAGGAGTGCCTCAGCCAGCTTTGGGGCAGAAGTGCTAGATATCAGGAGATGTTTTTTCTGGAGCATCTTCTTGAACAGAGAGAGGGACATGCTGACCACCTCTCCATCTGCATCACCCAGAAGCTTCAGAAGGCTTCGAGACACGCTGCGTAGAGGTTTGGCCTGTGTGGGACACAAGGCAGTGCTGGGAAGCCATGGACGGCTGTACCGCCACCACCGCCCTGGCACTGCAAGGCCACCGTGCTGCTGCAGGGCCCACAGGCCAAAGGCCTGACCCAAAGCCCTGGGGCAGGTGAGGCAGGAGAGCTGGGAGCAGCTGCCTCAGCTCCTGAAGCCCTGCCAGCCCAAGGGGCTGCTTTCCCCAGCGCAGCTTCAGCCGCTGCCCCCTTCTCACCATCGAGGGATCCTTGCTGAGCACCACGAGGCCTCTGAGGGCCAGGCGACGCCTCTCCCTGCACTTGCTCTGCAGGCAACTTGACATGATCTTCACGACAGTGAGGGCACATTTCCTCAAGTCCAGGCACTGGAGGACCTGAAAGGCACAGGGCAGTGACAGGGGAGCCGGCCAGCAGGAGCTCAGAAGCGCACAGGGCTGGGCCCAGGCAGCAGCAGCAGCAGCACAGGGCACGGGCACTGTCCCAGGCAGCTGTGGCTGTGAGAGGGCAGAGAGCTGGGAGGCAGCTCAGCCAGGCAGCGCTGGCCTTGAGGCTCACCTCCACAAGGAATGCCAGCAAGGGCAGATCCCACCTTGGCTTTTCACTGCTGAGCAGCAGGAGAAGGCGATATGCAACATGGGAACACAGGGGGGTCAAGGCATAACGCATCTCCCTGGCAGGGGAAAAAAGGCACCAAGACTCTGAGGTGGGGAGGCAAACCTCACCCAGGACTGACTCACCGAGGTCTGGTCTTTCCCCAGCATCCCTGGAGGGCATGTGGGTGCTCTGGGAGGTGGCCCCTTCTGGGCACCCTCCTCTGCCAGCCTTTTCCAGTCTCCTTGGCCGTCCCTCAGTGACAAGGCTCTCTGGCCCATGACCACAGGGACTGAGTGGGGCACAGAGCACAAATGCCGGGGGCAATGGGGACAAGGGGGTCTCACCTGGCCAGCAGACCCATGGCATAGTGCTGGGTGTGAGCACACAGCAGCGTGTCCCAGCCACACTTGCGCTCCATAGACATCACCTCATTGTCACAGCGCAGTAGGTAGAGCAGAGCCTTCATGGCCTGCACTGCAAACCTGTGTGCAGAGCAAAGCCCAGGTCACACTGGGAGCACTGGCCCTGGCCACAAGGACATGGGAAGGACAGGAGGACTGGGACCTGTTAAGCTTGCTGGGAAGGCGGTGCTCCTGCTGGCATGCTCTCCAGAAGGTATCGACTTCCTCTGGTGGCATCTGCTGTGTGGTGATGACAACATGGAAGAGCAGAGCCACAAACAGAGGGTAGAAAGAATGAATCGTTGCCTCATGGTACTGAGGCACCTGGACAATCACCCAGATCACCAGAGTTGCCTGCAAAAGAAGCAGCCCAAGACAGCGCTCAGTGCCGAGGTGTCCATGGGGCAGGGCCCAAGGGCAGATGCAGGAAGAGCAGTGGGCCTGGTGCCCCCTGAGCCTGCCCCTAGCCCAGAGTTCAGCCCAGCGCCTGAGGCATGGAGAGGATGGAGAGCTGCTGGGGAGGTGACTGAGGGGTAAGCAGAGGCCAAATCCAGAAACTCACAGCCAGGGCAGAAACATTTGTGTCATCCCCATCAGAGGTGCGTGCGCTGTGCAGTGGCCAATCCTCCATTACCCAGACCAGTGTTGGCCGCACTTTCTCCATTGTTACTCGTGACGAGTCAATGGTCCTCCATATCATTGTAGCAGCTCTGTGGGATCAGAGCTCTGTGTCAGGGGCATCTCAGTCCCAGTACCATGCCCTGTGCAGCTGTGGGGGCCCAGGTGACAGAGCCCCGGTGCCCTGAGGGGCAGGGAGGAAGCATTGGCAGCAGGCTCGGGAAACAGAGGGGCCCCAGGGTCCTGGACCTCTCTGCCTGTCTGGCAGAGCCCATAGCACAGGCTGTGCAGGGCCATGGGCCCCAAAGGCTGGTGAGCCCTGAGCTGTGCAGGCACGTGGGCCCTGTACCTGTCACACGTTGGGGCACAGCGCAGGAGGGTCAGCACCACGTCAGCAGGGTGTTCTTCAGCCAGCCTCACTATGTCACTTTGCAGCCTGGCATCCACAGTGCCATGGGACACCAGCCTCTGGTGGATGCTCGTCACAATGGCTGGTACCTGGAGGAGGCATGGGGGAGATTTTGAGTGCTGTCCAAGGCAGCAACTTGCCCAGCTTCCCCCATGAAGTGCTTCCCTTCCCGCCACACTGTGCTGGACTCAAAGGCTGAGGGGCCTCAGTGACCATGGCTTGAGGGGACACACAATCCTGGCAGGCCTCCAGGCCTGGCCCCAGGCTGCTTACCTGCTGCTGAGAAGGAACAGCACTGTCCTCAAAAAAATCCATAGTGGAAGCATGAATCACAGTGAGAGTGGGCATGGTGCCAGTATTTGAGATGTCGTCAGTGTCTTCATTGTCAGTGTTTGTGACGGCCACATCCTCAGTCACTTCCTTGTCCACCTTTGCCCTGTCCTTGTCCATTGCAGCCTCAGAGTCTTGTGAGGGCTCAGCTGAATCTGGGCTGACATCAGGCTCTGCCTGGAGCTCGGTCAGCCCTGAGTCAGGCTGGGCGGGGCCCTCAGCTGCTGAGGTGCCGGTCTTCCTACCTCGAATGCTCAGGAATTTCCGGAACCTCTGCAGTAGAACAAAGGACAGGGAAGGCAGGGACGTTGCATGGCGTGCTCCAAGCGTGGTGCTTGGCTGAGCAGGGACAGCAGGCCCAGCCCAGGTGGGGGTGGCTGCAAGTACCTTCAGGGTTTGGCGGAAGCGGCCAGGGCCGGGTTCCTGCTCTTGTGTCTTGTCCAAGGTTGCACCTGGCAAAGAGCGAGCGCAGCCAGAGATGAGGGGCTGTGGGAGAGGCCGGAGAACACAGCCCAGCCCTGCGCTCCCCAGGCAGGGAGAGCCCCGGGATGGTCCAGGGGTTGGAGCATGGCCACTGAGGGGTGTCTGCCCAGCCCCTGTTCCATCCTGTCCATGGGCATGTCCCCAGGGATGGGATGCGATGGGATGGGATGGGGCCAAGCTGGCTGTAGCCATCAGCCCTGTGGCTCAGCTCTGCTACTCACCATCCTGCAGTGTCTGGATCTGCTCCAGATCTTCAGGCTTTTGTGCTGGAGCAGCTCCAGGGTCGTTCTTTTTTTTCCCCCTGAACACTTTCAACAAGCTGCGGAATCTGCCTGCCATGCTAGAGCCTGGCCTCGAGGGCACCTTAAAGAGAGATGGCTCAGGATATCGCCAAGGCAACAATTGCGGTTGTGCCTTGAAGGCACCTGCGACAGGGAAGCTTCAAAAAGGCTGCAGGACAGCAAATCCTGCACTCTGGTCATGAGGACTCCTGTCAAAATCACAGGAGACTCCTCGTTAATGATTCAGGTGACCAAATCCCACGGTCTGGACTTGATGGCACTGGCTGCAGGAATGGGAGATGCCTCGGAAAAGCTCCGAGTCACCAAGTCCCACAGTCTGGCCACAAGGTCACCTGTAGGAACAAGGCTGTGGAAAAGCTCCGGGTGGGACAGGAACGAGCGTGGTGTGTGGGGGCTCCTCACAGCACCGCTCTGTCCCGTTGTGCCCCGTTGCCTGTTTCCAGCTCCCTGGCAAGCTTCTATTTCCCATGTGTCACAAAGGGCCCTTGGACACTGGGTTCCATTCCATGGAACGGTGACCGTGCTGCAGCGTGCCACCCAGGGCCCTTACTGCCGCCTGCCCTGGGGCCGCCCCCAGCCCAGCCAAAGTGGCCCAGGCTGGAAGGAATGCCTGGCCCCAGGTGTCTAAGGCAGCCCCACAGGATCTTTAGGAAGGGCTCGAAACATCAGCAAATACCGCCCTGCTCTGCGGGCTCAGGGCATTTAAGTATCCTCACTTCAGGAAAGCTTTCATTCCCGTTGCTCAGCTCAAGTAGTTCCAAAATTTGCAAACTTCTCAAATTAACAGCAATGCCCAGAGAATGGCATTGGTTTTGAAGTTTGTTCCCATCTCAAAGCAGCAACACATATGCCTTAACATCATCCACTGGAAGTCACTTTACAAAACATAACACTACAGAGAGGCCAAAAGGAAGGCCATTCTTTGGTTTGCAAATGGTTTTCCATGAAGGGATTATAATCTCCTAATTCTCTTAAGGAATAAAAGCTCTCAAGGAATGAAGACCACTCAGTGTTACAACAGTAACCCAACTAAATGAGGAGATGGCAAAAGGGCCGATCCTCCCCCAGTACAGATCTCTAAGTGGCCAATAAAGTACAGCTCTCCCCTCTTGTTCCCTGCAGGAGAAACAGGACCAGTAAAAGAAATAGTCACAGATATTCTTTCTGCCGTCCAACACCAAAGCTGTGCCAAAGCACAGATGCTGCCTTCAAACTGACTCAAATTCCAGCCCAGACCTCTCACCTTCCAGACAACTCCATCCCCAACGCGCCCCCCAACATCCACCCCCCCAAACACCCCCACAGAAGCCCGCAACACCCCGCCAGGACCCCCAGCTGTGCCCGTCCCTCTGCAGAGCTTTCCCAGCCTCCAGCAGAGCCCCTGGTTCCCTGCACGTGCCGTGGGATGGCACTCAGGAGGATCTGCTCCAAGGCCTTCCCTGGCAGCAAAGCCAGGCTGCCAGGCCTGTGGTTCCTGGATCATCCTTCCCAGCGAGCCTTCCTGTGCACAGCTGCTCCATTGGCACATCTGCACTCAGCTCGCACTTCTCCACTCAGCCAGGGCTGCTGGGAAAGGATCCAGAGCAGCCTGGCAAGCTCTTTCCCCAGCTCCCTCTTCACTCCTGGGGGAGGTAGAACATCCCACAGGAAAGCAACTGGTGCCACAAGGAGTGGGCAGCATCAGGCAGCTCTGGGGAGGCCCCTCAGGACTGCTGTATCCTGAGGGAACGCTGCTGGCATCCCCTGTGTGTATCTGCAAAAGCTTCAAATCAGCTGCCTCAGCTTCCAGGGCCTCTCTTGGCCAGCATCCTGACGTGGGTGCAGGGCTGCTGCCAGGCACTGCTGGGACCCAGCGGGACAGGACCGGCTGTCTCGTGTCCACGGAGAAGCCCTGACACAGCCAGGGCCATCCCAAAAGCAGACAAATGCTCCCAGGTCAGCAGAGAGGAGCAAGGAGCACTGGGCTGCGCTCAGCGTATCTCAGCTGGGCTCACTCCACCACACGCCCCCATTTTAAGGCTGGCTGATGCCCAGCTGCCAGAAATGCCTACCTTGTTCTCTCCAAGATGCACAGGGAGAGCCAATGAGCAGGACACCTTGGGAGGCCTTTGCTGAGGCCAGGGATGCACCAAGATCAGCCAAGGCTCTCCACGCTGCCTGGCCCACACAGCCCAGCTCTGTGCTGGCCCTGGGCCACAGCAGCTGCCACCAAGCAGCAGGCAAATGCATATTGCCAAGAGTTGAAACACAGCAGACAGGAAAGATGTGAAAAGTGTGTGTGTAAAGGCCTTTTAATTCACATCTCTCACAGAGAGCTTTGGGGCTCATGGCTGGACACAGATGCTCCTGCCCACCCTCTGTCCAAAGGGGATTACACATCCTGCTGCAGGTGCTTGGGTTGGTTTCCACAGGTCCAGGCAGATGCCAAACCTGCTCTTCCCTGCCTTCTCCCTGCCCCACTGCCATGTGCAATGGGCCTCAAGGACAGAAAGGCACACAGAGAGCCAAAGGGGGACACTCACACCTGCCTCACTGGGAGCTCCCTGGGAAGCACTTTCCTTGAGAAGCAAGCCCCTTTCCTCCAAAGGTCTTTCCCCAAATGTGCGGCTTTCCTGGGGAGCACCAACACACCCTTAAGAAATGCTGGCAAGGCTGAATGACTTCAGGTCCTTTCAGGACAGCCAATCCAGCTCTAATTCCTATTGCCCCAAGTGAGTTTCCAGGGGCAGGTTCAGAGGTGCAGCCCCAGGCCCTCCACAAACACAAGCTGCCCGCTGCCTCTTCACCTGCCTCAACTCCTGCCTGTGCTCACGGCACCAAAACCAGGCTGTTCCTGGCCAGGGACCAGCGCCCTGTTCCTGCAGGATGCTCTTGCCAGCACTTTCCAGGACTCTCTGCTCTGCACACAGCGCTTTTCATGCCCGCTCCCAACAGGCTTTGGAACACAGAGCCCAACCTGGCTGGCTCTGCCACCAGCACAGCCCAAACGCAGGCTGAGGAAGAAGCTGCAGGGGCTGTTTTGCAGCCATGCCCAAGAGAGACTGGAAGGGTGCCCTCCCTCTGCTCTCCCTTGGTTGGCTTTCTGGCTGGCTCTGAGCCTGGGGCTGCCGTTCCTCACTTGTGGGGAGCAGAAGCACAGCCGGGATCCCGGCACTGCCTGGCAGCGCTGCGGGCACCGGCACGGCCGCGTGTCCGAGTCTCGGGCACCGTGCTGCTGCTTCATTTGCCCTTAGGCACACCCAGAGCTCCCTGCTAAGCCCGGATGTTCTCTGCTTCTGCCCTCTTCCTCATCCTGTGCAGGGATGGAGCGCTGCTGTGCTTTCAGGAAGCTATTCTTGAAAACTTCCAGCCTTCCAAGCTCCTTTGCCCACCATGGATGCTTGCCATGGAATCCCTCTCAGCTGGTTTCAGAGCATACTCAGGTTGGCTCTTCCAAAATTCAGGGACTCCCAGGTGCTCAGCAAGATGTGGAACTGCACGGTGCAGTGGAACTGCACCTTCAGCACAGGGACCTTTCCAGCCTGACCTGCCCTCATTCTTCTTTGTCAGTGCACAAAACACAGTGTGGCAGAGAACGGCAGCAGGGGCCTGTGTGTCCCAGGGCCTCGGATTTGCTTCAGCTCCACAGGGATGCAGGCAAAGTGAAGAAGCCAAACTGTTCATTAATGGAAGGCAAAGCAAAGGGATGAGCTGGGAGGGAAAAGGGGGATGGGCAGTGTCTGAGGGCTGGAGGGAGGGAGCTGTCAACAGGGAGGGAGCGTGGAGGGAGAAAATGGTGATGGACAGGCTGAGGGCAGAGCTATCAAAAGGGAGGAATAGTGGAGAGAATAAAAGGTGATGGGCAGTGTCTGAGGGCTAGAGGGAGGGAGCCGACTACAGGACAGGCAGGGAGAGGGCTGAAGCCACAAGAATTGTGCCCACCATCAGCTGTGCCAGGACTTCCAGCAGCGCTGAGCAGTGATGTCGTCTTTAGTGTCTCCTGGTGCTATTCTTGGGATACTGGTTCACTGGATCCAGAAGATGTCCCTAATCTTGAGCTCTTTGGGGAAACTGGGCTTGATTTTCCAGGTCAGAGCATGATGGGCTGGCACGTTGCCTCTGGGCTTGAAAGACTCAAAGAGAGAAGACCAGAGCCATGGCAACAGCCCGGATCTGTGGGAATCCTACAAGACCTTCTGAACAGGGCCATCCAAGCCAGAAGGTAGTAGGAGACATTGGAATCAGCTGGGAGGTCTTGCTGGAATAAATGAAAAGGGCAGGAGATTTTTTCTCCTTTTTAATGCCTTTATTAAGGTCAGCTTGGGTGGGGGCTCGATGGGTCGTGCGCACGCCGCCGCCACTGCTCCCAGGAGTGGCAGGGAGGAGGAGGATGCAGCTCTGTCCCCTGGTGTGCAGGCACAGCCGGGGCTTCCGTCCTCGCCAGAGCACCAGGAGATTCCCATTTTCGATTTAACATTTGAGGTCTTCTTTCTAGCTGACATCTCTGGGTTAGGGTGAGAGGTTCAAAGGTCTTAGCACACCCTGGATTCAGTTGCTTACCCTTAGACATCACTTAGATTGTTTAATTCAGTGCTGGCTCGTTGTTTGAGGGGTTTTCTTTGCTGGACTTGGCCAAGTGTTTCTACATTCGCATCCAAGCTCTGACGTCACTCCCTCCTCACAGTCCCGGGTGCCATTTTCCAGGAAGCAGCAGGGGTGATACCCGACGAAGGTGGATTTCTAACAATTAAACTATTAACAACAGGTAATTAAACAATAAAACTATTAACAACAGGTAATTGCAAAATGAAGCTATTAGCAATAAGTAATTAAAGCTCTAACTTAGTAGCAATTGGTTTAACTTGTTGACTCTAAACCTTTTAAAAATGGACAACTTTTTACTCCTTACACTCAGGACAAAGAAATGGCTGGGGTGGGCAGAAACATATCCCTAAACTCTGGACCACTCAATATGCCTTTCTGTAAGAAAGAAAGGCATTGGAAGAGAGACTGCCTGCAACTCAAAGCCAAGGTGGTTGAAGAACTGAATCAATGCAAGGGTTGGCTGGAGGGCATCCCCCCAGAAAACCCTCTGGTCAAAAGAGAACTGGGAGAAAAGGTGAGGAAAATGAAATGTCTGGTGAATGCGGCTGCCACACATTCTGTATTAAAGTTGGAAGAAATTGATCCTGGTAAAGTTGTGAATGTTATTGGAGCCACAAGTCAACAGCAGAAGCTATCCTTTCTAAAACCACGATCTTATGAACTGGGAAACACAGTAGGAATACATCAGTTCCTATATATGCCTACGCCCCCAAAACACCTCATTGGAAGGATTTGTTGGAGACATGAGAATGTTGTAACAGGTTCCAAGAGGCTGAAATGTAGTTTAGCCCTGGAGGAGTTCAGATCAAAGTCAATGACCAACAAATAATCGTGTTCTAAGTCTAGCTCTCATTACAGCTTTGTCCAAATCAGAAGAGACACAGAAGAAGTTCTTAGTCAGCTTTGTCTTAAAGTCTGGGTGGATGGGACCCCTGGTAAGGCCAAAGCAGCACAAGCTGTAATCATTAGACTTAAACCTGGAACATGACCAATAAGAATTAAACAATATCCACTTAAGGTGGAAAACATAAAAATTGCTAAGCCTATCATAGACAATTGTCTAAAATTTGGGCTGTTACTGGAATATGAATCTGAATAGAATACACCCATTTTACCCATACAAAAGCCTGATGGTTTGAATACAGTCTGGTTCAATACCTACAGGCTATTAACAAAATAGCTGGAGATCTCCACCCAGTGGTTGCAAATCCATATGCTTTGCTAAGCAAACTAAAAGATGAATATGGATGGTTTACCATTTCAGATCTCAAGGATGCTTTCTTCTGTATACCCTTGGACCCTGGCAGCCAAAACCGGTTTGCCTTTGAATGGGGAAACCCAGAGACTGGAAGGACAAGTCAATTTACCTGGACTGTAGGGCCACAAGGATTCAACAATAGTCCAACCATATTTGGAAAACAGTTTGCTGAGGACCTTGAAAGTTGGGTAAGCCCGTCCACAAATGGAATTGTGTTACAATAGGTAGATGATCTACTTTTAGCCACTGAAACTTAAAAAGACTGGAATGGACAGTAAGCCTATGAAATGACCTGGGACTAAGTGGATACAAGGCATCCAGAAATCAAGCTCAAATAATAAACTGGAAGTCATTTACCAAGGATACAAAATATCCCAAGCGCAGCAGGGACTAAGACAGGACGGCAAAGGGACCACCCACGGAACCCCACTCCCTACTAATGCCAAAGAACTGAGAACCTTTCTAGGAGTGACTGGATGCTGTATTAACTGTGGTAGTGGCTGTGGACTGCTGGTTAAGCCACTGTAGCAGCTCTTAGAAGACAATCCCAGAGACCTGAAATGGACACCCCAAAGTAAGAAAGCCTTTCAAAAGCTGAAGGAGGATTTGAAAAGAGCACCTGCTCTGGGCTGGACAGATGTCTGGGAAGCCTTTCAGCTTTTCTCTTAGGAGAGGCAAGGGATGGCATTAGGTGCACTAGCTCAAACAGTTGGCCCATAGAAGAGAGCAATAGCATCATTTTCAAAACAACTGGATGCAGTCAGTAGGGGACAGCCTGACTGTAAGCAGTTGCTGCTCTTGTTTCAGACATCCAAGGAGCCTGGAAATTCACTCTAGGTCAACAAATAATTGTGTTTATCTCGCATCCAGTAGCAGCAATTCTTGACTAAAAGGGTGGGCATTGGCTTTCACCCTCCAGATTCCTTAAATATCAGGCAATTTTGGTGGAACAATGCAGCATTACAAAACAAATCTCTTCTCTAATTCATCCAGCAGCATTCCCAGCTACTCACTAGACAAACAAGGAGCCTTTGTAGCATGACTGGATCAAAACCATTCAGTCCACTTTATTCCAGCTGCCCAGATTTTAAGAAACCCCAATTCCAAGAGCAGAATCTCAGTACACAGATGGGAGTGGCTTTGTAAGAGCAGATCAGTGAAAATCAGGATATACAATTAGCACGGAGCAATAGGAGATAGAAGCCCTGCACAAGTCAGCTCAGAAGACAGAGATAATCACTTTAACCTGTACCTTCTGACCAGCCTGAGGAAAAAGGATCAATAGATGAACAGATTCCAAGAATGCCTTTAGAGTAATAGACGCCCATGAAGCAGTTTAGAAAGATAAAGGACTATTGACAGCTCAAGGAAAGCAGTTGAAGCATTCAGAAGAAATCTTAAAATTGCTGCAGGCAGTACTACTGCCTCAAGAGGTTGCAATTCTGCACTGAAAAGGACATCAGAAAGGGGAAACCGACCCCAAAAGAGGTTACAGGTTGCAAAAAGAGCAGCAGAACAAAGCCATGCTGAGATTCAGGCACTAATGCCCAAAGGTAAGGAACAATATGACAGTGATGTATGCCGTATAATCAGAAAGATCTAGAATTAGCAAAGAATTTGCAAGCAGAATGAAAACATTATGTTTTTTCAACTCCTCAGGGATAGACAGTTATGCCAGAAAGAGCATCATGGAAATTAATTAAAGATGAACATAATTGTGTACACTGGGAAGGGGATGCCTTACATAATTATTTGATAAGGACAACAGTAAGATGCAACCTGTACTCTAGTGTAAAGCAGGTAACCCAAGGGTGTGAAATAACGTCTTAGAGCCAATCCACAAACCAGGACTAGAGTTGACCTTGGCACAGTAGACAAGGGACAATATCCTGGACAGCACTGGCAAGTTGACTTTTCTGAATTGCCAAGAAAAGGGGGGTAGAAATACCTTCTGCCTTTAACTGATACCTTCTCAGCATGACCTGAGGCATTCCCAACCCAAACAAATAAAGCCAAAGTTTTCAACATTTTGGTAAACAATATAATACCCTGGTTCAGAGTGCCTTTAGACATCTCTTCTGACTGAGGACCACGTTTCCTAGCAAATATTGCACAGCAACTTTGCAATAATCTCCAAATCAACTGGCACCTACATACACTGGATTGGCCCCAGGCCAGTGGCCAGGTGGAAAAGATGAATTATCCGGTAAAACAACAGATAGTCAAAACTGTACCAGAGGCCAACATACCTTGGCCCCAGGCCCTACCTTTGGCTTTATAACGGATTTGATAAGACCAAGAACAAAAGAAAATCTGAATCCCTTTGAAATACTGTACAGAAGACCATATAAGCAAAACTAGCAAGGGGAAGATACTGTACAAGTTGGAGAGGGGTATCTCCCGAACCATATTGTCCAACTAACACAACAGCTGCAGAAAACAAACCAACACATTTTGAGCACATGAGCAAGAGGATGCTCCTCTCCACCAGGTAGAAAGCCTCTATCCCAAAATGGAAAGGAGTCTATTTAGTACTTTTAATCACTTACACAGCTTTTAAAGCTTAAAGCATTTATCTCTTGGATACATTATTCCAGAATTAAAATGCTTTGCAAAAGGCAAGTGGAGTCCAAAAGTGGACCTCAGAAAGAACAGGAGAAACCAAGATGCATTTCACACCATCATCGTCTTCCCGATACTTCTAATCAGAAAGCAAGCCACAGCAGATGACTGTCACTACCATAATGATCTCCTTGGCCTGCAAGATCCTGGTAGATGGAACACTCAAAAATATTCAGGACCTAACTGGCTAAAAGAGATTAAAAAGGTAAAAACACTTTACACCATTTTAAGGATTAATGACTGAGCAGTTAAAGATTGAGGAAAACCTGACTCCATGCCTGCCTTTCTTGTCCCACCTGAAAGCAGGATCTCTGTGGCTTGTAAATTTGAAACTCACAAACCTCGTTCAGAGAAGATTGCTTGAGTGATCATGCGCATCTGTGACCTTTCTAACAAGCAGTGTGTGAATTCATTTTCATGTGAATCCTATCAGGATTTTTGCACTATGGAAATTAAAATGGGAGACTATAACCTAGCACAAGATAGTTGTCTTCTTCTGCGGCGCACAGGTGGGGTGGGAGGACCATCATCACACAGAGATCCAGGAATTGAGTCCGCCAGGAATCCGACCCAACAAATATTGTTTCCAACAGGCAGCTCTTGTGCGACTAGAGTTAGAAATTGTCCTGCTTGTACGCTTAGTACATGGAACAGGTCTCATACAGGATCTGCTTTTGAGAATTGAATTTCATTCTTGGGATATTTATGACCATCAGAAATAGTAACCAATCAAGCTGGAGGGGTAGCCAGGAGCACAATCATCCTGTTAGGGTATATCATGTCCAATTTCATGACCACGTGATGGCAACCCAGATATGCATGGAATCCAATAGCACAGCTGCATCCTCTTATGGGCTGAGGTACTCAGAATACTCAACTATTTGTAGTGGGAACTTTGTAAAGTATCCTTTGTAATACTACCAGGGGCCAGTTTCTGAAGGGCAAGGTTTCTGAAGGTTTCTGAAATTCTTGCCTACAAGCAGGCAATGTATCTGAAGAAACCAGTTACCATGCCTTGGGTACTCGACAAGGAGCGAAATGGAATGGGTCACACAACAGACATTTAAAATTAAAATCAAAACAAACAACTTTACATCAGCAAACAACTCCGTAGAACGGGACCCATAAGTGAAATAATATAGTCTTTCACTCTGGGGTAAGACAAACAAATGAACAATTGTTGCCTCTAAATCCACAGTACTCTCTGAAAAAGTTGGAGGTAAAGATACATGCTAATATTTCCAAAATTTAAACAGCAATACTGCCCACTCATACAGCAAAGCCTAAAAGAATGTGGATACATTCCTAGATACTAAATGATAGGTATTAAAAAGAATTAAGGGGATGGTTTGGGTCTGAACTGGGAGTATTAAATTCTATTGATCAAGAAGTCTTACTCAAGAAAGTAAGCACTGTGAGCTCTTATATTGGACAGACACAAACTCCTCTCAGATCAACCCTGCTATCACTTGCCCATACCCAAAGCCTGGCAGCTAACCTATTAAGCACCCTGGCCAACAATACACAGCAGGATTTTCAAGCAGTTGGTGGCTTTATGGGAAAACTACAGGGTAACATTTCTTTAGCATTTTAATGTACACAAGCTCAGCTGTGTGTGGCTATGGTCTGTAATCTCAGGAAAACTGCCCGGAGCTCCCCATGAGCCTGATGGCCGCCTCTTGCAGGGGCTCCTGTGGGCTGTCCTGGCACAGCAGGGCCCGGCGCAGGTGCTCGGCTGCTCTGCTCCTGTCCTCTGCCAGCTGGAGAGAGCCAGGAGGGTGCAGCTGGTGCAGGCTCAGCCCCTGGGCCGGGCTCTCCCTGTGGCCAGCACTGGCCTCCCCTGGCCACACAGCCCTGTGAGGCAGCCAGCAGCCACTGGGGCTGGGCTCTGGAGGGGGCAGAGGGCTGGGTGCTGCCCAAGTAAAATAAAGGAAAACTTCTGACCCCTGAGACAAATGGCAGTATTGGAGATACTTTTTGCAAGGGATGGACAAAATAATGACCCTGACAAGGTCAGATGCACAGTGCAAATGTGGTGGAGCCGTGCACAGCAGGGGCCATCTGAATACTCCAGCTTCATGGGAACAATGCATTTTGTGGATAACCAAGAGACAGTGAGTTCTGGAGCAAGCAAACTCAGGAATGATGAGACCATCGTCCATGGCCTGACACACACTCATGTCTCTGCTGTGCTCGAGTCTCAAGGATGAACAGGAAAAATTCAGAGAGAAGATGAGGAAGGAGATGAGCAAGGACAGTTCCCATGCGGCACCAGTGCAAACCAGAGGCCCCAGTGTCAGAGCCCAACATCCCCCAGCTAGGGAGAGGGAGTACACCCCACAAGTGGGCCTGTGGTTCTTCCTGTATGAACATGGGCAAGACATGAGAGGGTGGAATGGAAAACTCATCTCTGTCCTAGCAGCATGGGTATGCGAGCTAAAGGAGGAAACTACTAAGAGAGGGATTTACACCCAAATGAATGCAGCCCCAGCTCCCCGTGACCGAGCTGCCAGGTATAGCAGAAGGGAGCATGATATGTCAGATCCCCTTGAAGGAATATCCAGAATATACGCCCAGGGAGGGAATGGTAGCCAGGACTAGAGAGGCCCTGCCTCTAGCCAGGTAGAGGCCAGGGAAAATTGTGTCTTTTGGGCTGTGTGGATCCCTGGCACACCAGAGCCATGGATATACAAGGCTTTTGTCCATACTGGTGCACAGTGTACTCTAATGCCTTCAGGACATGTGGATGCAGAACCCATTTCCATTGCCAGGGTGATGGGGGGATTGCAGCAGGTGATCCTGTTGGAAGCCAAGGTGAGCCTGACTGGGAAGGAGTGGCAGAAATTCCTATTGTGACTGGCCCAGAGGCCCCGTGTATTCTGGGCATCGACTTCCTCTGGAAGGGCTTTTAGAAAGACCGAAAGGGAATCAGGTGGGCTTTTGGAATAGCTGCTGTAGAGACAGAGAACATGAAGCAGTTGAACACCTTGCCTGGACTATCACAAAACCCATCTGCAGTTGGACTCCTGAAGGTGGCAGAGCAACGAGTGCCGATTGCCACCTCGACGGTGCAACACCGGCAGTATCGAACAAATCAGGATGCCGTGATCCCCATGCACAAAATGATCCGTGAGCTGGAGACCCAAGGGCTGGACAACAAAACCCACTCACCCTTCAACAGCCCCATCTGCCCTGTGCACAATTCTGACAGAGAATGGAGATTGACTGTGGACTATCGTGCCTTGAATGAAGCGACTCCACCGCTGAGCGCAGCTGGGCCGGACATGCTGGAACTCCAGTACGAGCTGGAGTCCAAGGCAGCAAAGTGGTACGCCACTGTTGGCATTGCTAACGCGTTTCTCTCCATTCCTCTGGCAGCAGAATGCTGGCCTCAGTTTGCTTTCACCTGGAGGGGCGTGCAGTACACCTGGAACCGACTGCCCCAAGGGGTGGAAGCACAGCCCCACCATCTGCCATGGACCGATTCAGGCTGCACTGGAAAAGGGTGAGGCTCCAGAACACCTGCAGTACATGGATGACATCATTGTGTGAGGGAACCCAGCAATGGAAGTATTTGAGAAAGGAGAGAAGATCATCCAGTTCTGCTGGAATCTGATTTCGCCATCAGGAAGAACAAAGTCAAGGGACCTGCCTGAGAGATCCAGTGCCTGGAAGTAAAGTGGCAAGATGGACGGCATCAGATTCCCACTGAGGTCATTAACAAGATCACCGTGATGTCTCCACCAACCAGCAGGAAGGAAACACAAGGTTTCCTAGGCACCAAAGGTTTTTGGAGAATGCACATTCCAGAGGAAATCCAGATTGTGAGCCCTTTCTACCTGGTCATCGGCAGAAAAGGACGATGTCCAGTGGTGCCCTGAACAGCAACAAGCCTTTGCTCAGATCAAGCAGGAGATCGCTCATGCAGTGGCCCTTGGCCCAGTCAGGACAGGAGCAGAGGTGAAGAACGTGCTCTACTCTGCAGCTGGGTACAATGGCTTGTCCTGGAGCCTTTGGCAGAAGGTGCCTGGGGAGACTCGGGGCCGACCACTGGGATTCTGGAGCCGAAGGTACAGAGGGTCCAAAGCCAACTCCACTCCCAGAGAGGAGGAAATCTTGGCTGCCTATGAAGGAGTCCAGGCTGCCTCAGAGGTAACAGGCACTGAAGCACAACTCCTCCTGGCAGCCTGGTGCTGGGGTGGATGTTCAAAGCAAAGGTTCCCTCTACGCACCATGCCACCAGTGCTACATGGAGCAAGTGGATTGCCCTCATTACACAGCGCGCCCGTACTGGAAACCTGAATGGCCCAGGGATTCTGGAAATAATTACAAACTGGCCAGAAGGTGAAAACTGTAGTCTCACTGACAAAGAGGAGCAGGAACAAGCGACAAGCGACTGAAGAAGCTCCACCATAAAACCAATTACCAGCAGATGAAACACGCTAGCTCTTTTCACTGATGGCTCCTGTCGCATCGTAGGGATGAACTGGAAGTGGAAAGCAGCCGTATGGAGCCCCACATGACAGGCTGCTCAAGCTACCGAAGGAGAAGGTGGATCAAGTCAACTTGCTGAACTCAAAGCTGTTCAGCTGGCCCTGGACATTGCTGGGTAAAAATATAATTGAGTCCCTTTGACTTGCTGTTTTTGGACTATAAAAGCTGGAGCCACTTCCGGGGCAAATTTGGAGACCTCATCTATGGGTGGATAGATGACCTAGAATTTTCCCAATTGCTGGGAATGGTTCCCCAGGTCCTTGGTGAAAAATGCGGCTCCCCACCAAGTGCAGATCTGCAAGATGAGAAACAATTTAGGCAATTGGTGATGCATCTTTCTAAATCACTCTCCTTTCTTTCTTACAGTACTGATTTAGGTGCACTACCTTGCTTGTTTTTGCTTGTTACTAAAACCAAGCGCACATATTTTATTGAGTGTATCATCTTACATTGTGGTTCCTTCATATTCACAGTAAAAGAAGACCATTATTTCCAGTGATGTGTCCTTTAAATCACCTCAGTCAATTGGCAGAACACCAGGAGGCCCCTGAGGAGCCGGGGTGCTGGGAAGCCCTGAGGAATTGGGTGTCAGAGGGCACAAGCAGCCCCCAGGCAGCCGCCTTGTCCCTGGCACCCGGCTGCTCTGGCGCTTCCCCAGAGCGTCTCCCAGGCCTGCGGCAGAGCCCTCCAGGCCGGGCCTCAGCAGGAGGGTGGGGGCACCCCTGAGGTGCCCAGGCTGGGCTGGCTGGGCACAGGGAGGGCAAAGCTCCCCTGCTGGGGCATGGGATGAGGCAGTGGGAAGCCAGAGAACCTGAGATTTTACCCCCCAAATGTTCTGTCTTTGCCCTAACATTTACCTCAGGTTTTGTCACAAAATGATCTCTATGTGCCCTCTAGAAATTACTCAGACTTTTCCTCAAAAGTAATTTATTCTCCTGGAGATCACCTCAGATCTTCCTGCTCAAACATGCACTACATGTACTCAACAGTTCACCTCTGATTTCATTATTCTCACAGTCCAGTGATTACCTCAACTGGAAAGCCCAAATGTTCATTCCGTGCCCTACAGGTGACACCAGGTAATTCCAGCATTCCTGTGCTATGAAGTTCTCTCCCTGGAAGCTACTGCAGCTTTACCCCGGCCAAGTGAAACACTCCCTGGTGCTGAGGCAAGGCTGGCCCATGCTCCTCGGTGTGTATGAGCGCAGGGCAGCCGCAGGGCAGCTCCCCCAGGGCTTCTGCAAGGCCGCCCGGCGCCCGGCCCCGCGGGGCGGCCCCAGCGGGTTCGAGTTGCCGCCCGCGGCTGAGGGGAGCGGCGGGGCGGGGCCGCCCGCGCCTGGGCGGGAAACGCTCCCTGCGGCGGGGAGCGGGCGGCGGCGGCGCAGCGGGGACCGGCCCGGCCCTGCCGTGTCCCTCAGGGCGAGCCCACGGCCCCTCAGCGGCCCTGGCGTCCCTTCAGCCAGCGGCATGTGCGCTCAGCCACACGCGGCGTGCCCGTGTCCCCCTCACTTTCCCTCAATGACACCGCCTCACCCTGGGGGACACGACAGACACCCGCCTCCCCTCAGGGACTCTCGCTGGCCTCAGTGGCATGCAGGGCATCTGCATCCCATTCCGAGACACTTGACACCTCAGCGACCCACGGGGCATCTGCCTTCCCTTCAGTGACAGAAAGGCACCTGCAACCTGCTGGGGAAGCCTCAAGTCTGCTCAGTGACCCCATATGCCCTCAGCACTGGGAGGGACACCCACCTTTCTCTCAGTGACGCTCACGTCCCGTCAGCAAATCAAGAGGCACCAGCCATCCTATGGGTGACTCAGAGCGAGTGCAGTGGGTCATGGTGGCCAGGGGTCAGCAGCAAGCAGAAAGCCAGGGCTGGGGAAAAGGCTCTGCTCTGCTTACAGCGTGGGCTGAGGGCCGGGAGAGCTCCATTTCCCCCTTGAGATGTTGGAGACAGGGCCTTTCACCCTCCTTACAGGGCTGCCCCTTGCTGCAGGCAGCCAAAGGAGCATGACGGCAAAAGGCCAAGGACAGCAAAGCAAAGAGCCAGCCCTGCACACAGGGAGGTGACCCAGTGCAAAGCCAGCGTGGCACCCGAAGGTGCCTGCCACTCTCATGTGTCCCTGCCCTGGGAATGCCAGCAATGCCCTTTGTCCTGAGGGCCTTTCTGTGGCCCCTCTGGGCTCAAAGCTGCTGCTCTTCTGGCTCAATGAGGCCTAAAGACACAGAACTTGGCCTCCCCCACAGCAACAGGAACAAGACTCGGAGAGCAGACGGTGGAGCTCAATGCCTAAGGCTGACGGGCTGGGGGTTCCAGTCTCGAGCACAGGGAGGGCACACGCCCAGCCCCACAACTCCTGCCCTCACAGCTCTGAAAGGCCGGCACCAGGATTCCACGCCTGATTCCAGAAGGTCCCTCACACTGCCCACTGAGGAAGAGCCAGAGCAGCCGGCTGTCAGGAGCAAGGCAGCTGCCAGGGGGCTGCTTGTGGCCTCTGACAGGCCATTGCTCAGGGCTTGCCAGCGCCCCAGCCCCTCAGGCCCTGCCCCAGCCCGGCCAAGCTGCCTGGCAGCAGCGCCGCAGCCCCACAGCAGCTCCAGAGCAGCCCCATCCAGAGGCACCTGGGAGCCCTCAGCAAGGCAGGCAGCAGCACACGGGCGGGAGGACACGGATGGCGCTTCCTGCCTGGCACAGGGCTTGTGGCCATCTCCAGGCACCGCTCTGGCAGGGATCCCCGCAGCTCCGGCCCCTGCCCACCACTCTGTGGGCAGCACAAAGGCTTCAGCAGAACCACCAAAGGCCAAGGGGCTTCTGGCCATTTCCCCTTGCCCACCGCATGCCTGGACAGCTGGCTGAGCACAAGAACCCTTTTCCCCCTCTTCCCCTCTGCCCTATGGACCCTGGGCAGCAAAAAAAATCTCCTGAGATTCTTTGTATTATAACACAGTCTATATTTACATAGGATAAAAAATAGAATGGAAGAAAAGAAAAATCTAACAGAAAACTAAAAATCCCTGCTGGCTCAGGTTGCCCCAGCAAAGAGAGCCTCCCAGATCAGCTCTCCTCAGAGCTCCAGCAGTGCAGCCAGCCGAGCCGTGACAGACGAGGCCGAGTGATCCATGCCCTGCGCAGCTGATCGTGCAGCCTCTGGAAGATGAAATATCGCCCACTGGCTGTTGCTCGGAGGACATGCAGTGTTTGAAATGCCAGCTCTGACACAGCACTGCTCATGTCCTCCGTCAGGCTTTCAAGGGCTGCAAGAGAGAGGAACAGAGCTGTGGTAAATAGGTATGATTTGTGCTGACAAAATTGAAACAGTAATCAATATGGATGCAGTAATTAATATTTGGAAGTAATAATAAAACAGTTAAAAGTTGTAATGCCAAGAAAAAAGGGAGTGGAGGGGTTCCACCGCCCCCCCTCCCTGCAGATGTTCAAGGACAGGAGGAAAATGCAAGAGATAACAGTTACTAAAAATTAACAGAAAGAAGGGAAAATCTGGTTGGGTCCCAGGAAAATGCCAGCTGTAAGAGATTTATTGCTTTGATGCTTAAATGTAGTAATATGTTAGTTTTGGATTACATTGTACTGGCTTGGTGCGCATGTGTAACCCAAAGGTGAATTAAAGGACATCGAGGAAGAAGAGAGGCCTTCATCAAACAACGACCCCCAAAAACTTGTGCGACAACCAGAACGAGTGGTGGAGCATGCGCGGTAAAGGTGGTGATGAGGGCAGAGGTAGAAGTGTGATGAATCGAAAATGGGAGGAGATGACATTGACACATGGCATAAAAGGGGGGAATCTTCACTTGGAAAGCTCGTACATGACGTGGCAAGGGTCCTGCACTACATGGCCCGCGGTTATCCTTTGCATATGTGCTATTATTGGAACCAAATTATCCCTTATTTTAAATCAAATTATGTTGTCATGATATATTTTCTAAACTATTCAATTAAAATTGCTGCTATCTCAAATATTGTTTGGTTTTTTAGGATGGGATAATTGGGCAAAGATAACAGAGCCAAGGTCAGATCCCAGATCTGTGGGGAGCCAAGGAGAGCCCGCTGCCAGAGCCTTCCCAGCCAGCTCTTGCCATGGAGCAGGAGCAAGGGGATCAGCCCGAAGCTGCTGGCCAAGAATGGGCCACGAGGCCCTGAAATCTCAGGGTGCTCTGGCCCCGGGAGCAGAGCCCTCCGCAGCCAGAGCAGGGCTTGCAGCTGTCCCTGGCAGCCCCCGCTGTCAGCCCGCTGGCCTCACTCACCAGTGCAGATCAGCTGCAGCTCTTGCTGCTGCCCCCGCAGGTGCCGCCCGGCCATGCCTGTGAACACAGAGCCTGTCAGGGCGCCAGCGGCACAGCTCCCTGCCGGCGGCGCTGCCGGCGCTGTGGCCACACGGGCTGCTGGCCCGGCAGGGCTCAGCCCGGGCCCTTGCCGCACGCTGCCACCCCAGGGCACGGCTGCCAGAGGGCGGCAGCAGCAATGCCCAGGCCGGGCGGGGCTCCACGGCGCCGGGCCCGGCCGGCGCTGCCGGGGCAGCAGGCGGGGCTGGGGCCGAGCTGCGGTGGGCCGGGCCGGGGAGGGAGCCCGGGCTCGTGGCTCACCCATGAACCTGATGGCCGCCTCTCGCAGGGGCTCCTGTGGGCTCCGCAGGTAGCGCAGGGCCCGGCGCAGGTGCTCGGCCGCTCTGCTCCTATCCTCTGCCAGCTGCAGAGAGCGGCAGGAGGGAAGGGTTGGCGCGGGCTCCGCCCCTGGGCCGGGCGCTGCCTGCGCCCAGCCCCGGCCTCCCCTGGCCGCACAGGCCTGAGGCGCGGCCAGCAGCCGCTGGCCAAGGGCTCCCGAGGGCAGGGGGCAGAGGGCCGGCTGCTGCCCGGGGAGCCGCGGTGCCGCCCCGCAGCCCCGCCGGGCCGGCGCTCCATGGGCACCCGTCTGGGGCCCACGGGAGCCTGGAGAAGAGCCCGCGCGGCCTCTGGCTGCAGCAGCGGGCAAGGGCACATCTGCCCGGCCCGCACACTGAGCGCCGCCCTCAGGGGCCTTCTCCAGGCTGAGCCTGGGGGTTCTCGGCTCCTCTTACCAGGCACTCGCCAAACCTCCATGTCTGATCCACCTGGAGCATTTCTTCGAGATTCCTCCTCTTTAGGAATCTGGCTGAAGAATGCAGTACTAAGCAGGAGGCCTGGAGAGCAGCAGAGATGTGGAGTTGGCCTCGCAGGCCAGGGCACAGGAGCATCCCAGTGTCACAGCCTGAAGGAGGCTGCAGCCCACAAGGTGCCAGGGCAGGAGGCAGCCCAGTCCCCTCCCAGGGGGACAGCAGCCGGCCACAAGTCCTCACCTCAGCAACAATCTGATTCTCATCATGGCAGTGGAAGTAGAGTGGCACCAGGCTCTGGCGCACATGGGACTTCAAGGCCTTTCTTCCATCTTCTCTTAATAAGTCCAGCATCTCTTGAAAGACACACATGGAGTTCAGCTGCACCTGGATATCATCCTGTATGAAAGGAAGGGCAAAAGACCTCACCATCAGCTGCTTCAGGCCCCCCAGGGCACAGGCCTGCATCTGCACAGGGCACCAAGTGTCCGGGCAGCAGCCGGTGGCCGAGGCTGTGGGCACAGAGCCTTACGTGGTCAAAGAGTGGCAGGAGCGCCTCAGCCAGCTGCAGGGCAATGGGGGTGGCTATTGGGGCACCATTATCCAGGAGCAAATATCGCAGTAGAAGAATAGTCATCCTGATCATGTGGCTATCATTTTCCTGCAGGAGCTCCACAAGACTTTCAGTCAGGCTGCCCATTTTTTCAGCCTGTGCAGAACACAAGTTTGTGAAAGGCCAGCCTGCTGCCGCAGGGCCCAGAGGCCAAAGGCCTGTCCCAAAGCACTGGAGCAGCTGAAGCAGGAGGCAGGAGAGCTGGGAGCAGCTGCCCCAGCGCCCCAAGCCCAGGCAAGACCAAGCGACTGCCTTGCCCAGCCCCATGCTGCCTGCACGGCTTCAGCCACTGCCCCCTTCTCACCATCAAGGGATTCTTGCCCAGCACTACCAGGCCTCTGAGTGCCAAGTAACGCCTGGCCCTGTGCTCGCTCTGCAGGTTCTGTGCCATGATCTCCAGAACACTGTCATTGCATTCCCTCATGTCCAGGCACTCGAGGACCTGAAAGGCACCGGGCAGTGACAGGGAGCCGGCCGGCAGGAGCCCGGAACTGCACAGGGCTGGGCCCAGGCAGCAGCAAAGGGCATGGGCACCGTCCTGGCAGCTGTGCCTACGAGAGGGCAGAGAGCTGGGAGGCAGCGCTGGCCTTGAGGCTCACCTCCACAAGGAATGCCACGGCAGGGAAATCCCAGGATGGCATCTCTTGGTCGCGCAGGGCGAGCAGGTAGAATGCAATCCCGCAACAGAAGTGTACGGCTAATGGCAAATTTCTCTAAAGAGCGGAAAAAAGAAACAAGACCCTGAGCCAGTGGGGCAAATCTCTCCCAGGAGTGATTCTCAGCGTTCTCATCTTTACCCACCACCCTTCCAGCAAGGGGACATGGGCCATTTGGGAGTTGGTTGCTCATGGGCACCCTCCTCTGCCAGCCTTTTCTAGTCTGCTTGGCCATCCTTCAGTGACAAGGCCCTCTGGCCCATGATCATGGGCAGTTTGGGGGACACCTGGGCACAGAGCACAAATGTCAGAGGCAGTGGGGAGAAGGGGCTTTCACCTGGCCAGCAGAGCCTCGGCAAAGTGGTGGCTGTCAAGAGAGAGCAGCGTGTCCCAGCCGCAGCTGCGTTCCATTGCCACCACCACATGCTCACAGCGGAGAAGGCAGAGCAGGCACTTCAGGGTGCGCACTGCAAACCTGTGTGCACAGCAAAGGCCAGGTCACGCTGGCAGCACTGGCTCCTTGTCAGGCCACGTGGCAGGGACAGGAGGAGTGGGATGGAGCACCTGTTGGGGCTGATGGCAAGGCCGTGCTCTTGCTGGCATCCCTTCCAGAAGGCATCGACCTCCTCTGGCATCTCGTCTGTGCTGGAGAACACTTGGAAGAGCAGATGCACAAATAGGCGGGGGAAATACACATTCAATATCCATGGCAGACAGGGCACCTGCAGGATCTTCCACATCACCACGGTTGCCTGCAAAGAACAAAGCCCCCCAGGACAGCGCTCAGTGCCCAGGCGTCCGTGTGGCAGGGCCTGAGCATGGCAGGGAGAGGCCCGGAGAGAGGCAGGGGGAGCACGGGGCCTGCTGGGCCTGAAGCTGCCCCTGGGCCAGGTTTCAGGCCTCTGCGTGAGGCAGGCAGATGCAGTGGGGGAAGGAGGATGGAGAGCTCTGGAGAGGCGGCCTTGGGGCCAGCAAAGGCCACTTGCAGAAACTCACAGCCAGGCCAAAGACAGCCGTTTGGTCCCCATCAGAGGTGCGCATGCTGTGCTCTGGCCAGCTCCCCAGCACATCCAGGAGGGTCAGCTGTGCCAGCTCCGCAGTCCTGGCTGAGGCCATGATGGTCTTCCACATGGCCATGGCAGCTCTGCGGGGTCAGAGCTCTGTCTCAGGGGGGTCTCAGACACAGCACCGGGGGGAGCTGAGCTGGATGCCAGTTCTGCCTCTGCCCACTGGCCCTGGCCAGCAGCAGCCAGGCAGCCCAGGCCTGTGGGGACAGAGCCCTGAGGGGCAGAAAGGGAGCATGGCAGCAGGCTCAGGGGCCGACGTGCCAGGGCTGGGAAAGGCAGCAGCCAGAGGGCCCTGGAAGTCTCTGTTGCTCAGACACCTGCGGCAGGCTGTACAGGTTGATGGGCTGCGGAGGCCTGAGCTCTCTGGGCAGGTGGGCCCCATACCTGTCACAGGACGGGGCCGCACGCAGGAGCGTCAGGACTGCGTCATCTGGCTGTGCTTCCGTCAGATCCAGCAGGGCCTCGTCCAGCCTGGGCTCAGCACAGTCATTGGCCACGAGCCACTGGTGGATGAACCTCACCATGGCGGGCACCTGCAGAAGGCACAGGGAGACTTGGGAAGCTGCCAGAGGGAGCAATATTCCCAGCTTGCCCGAGAAGTGCTTCCCTTCCCCGCGCACTGCCGTGTGGCCTCAAAGGCTCACAGGGACAAGCAGTCATGGCTTGGGAGGCCAAGAAATTCCTGGGAGGATCAAACCCTGCCCACAGACTGCTTACTTGGTTTGGATAGTAAAAACCTTCCTCTACAAGATAACACAGGAGGGCAGCGCTGGTCTTTGTTTTGAACATGGGCGAGTATGGTCGGAGTCCAGTGCCCATGGCAATGGTCTCTTCCTCCTGCATTCTCCTCATGAATTTGCAGATGAACTGTAGGAGAAGGGCAGGAAGCCGGGGATGTTGCATGGAGTGCTGCACACACGGTGCTGGGCTGAGCAGGGACAGCAGGCCCAGCCCAGCTGGGGGTGGCTGCAGGTACCTGCGCTGTGCTGCGGAAGCGGCCATGGCTGGATTCCTGCTCTTGTGTGCGCTCCAGGGCTGCACCTGGCAAAGAGCGAGCGCAGCCAGAGCTGAGGGGCTGCAGGAGAGGCCGGAGAACACAGCCCAGCCCTGCGCCCCCCAGGCTGGGAGAGCCCAGGGCGATGGAGCACGGCCACTGCGGGGTGTCTGCCCGGGCCCTCTTCCATCCTGTCCGTGGGCATTTCCCCAGGGGAGTGCATGGGATGGGATGGGATGGGATGCATGGCATGGCAGGGCATGGGGCCAAGTTGGCTGCAGGCTCCAGCCCTGCAGCCCAGCTCTGCCACTCACCCTCCTGGGGTGGATAGAAAGGCACCACCTCCTCAGTCTCCTGTGCTGGGGCAGCTCCAGGGCCTTCTTCCTCCTCCTCCTCCTCCAGCCAGGCCATCTTGGGCACTCTCGGGGGTCTCTGCTCCATGTCTCTAAATGGAGCTACTTGCAGGAGAAATGCCCTGGGAAAGCTCTGGGGCACAAAGTCCCACGCTCTGCCCTTGAGGGCAGCTGCAGAATAGAAGCCTTGCAAGGCCACGGGTCACCGAGTCCTGTGCTCTGGCCTCGAGCTCAGCTGCCGGAACAAGGCTGCAGAAAAGCTCGTGCTCAGACGGGAACGAGCGTGCTGTGTGGGGGCTCCTCACGGCACCACTCTGTCCCGTTGTGCCCCGTTGCGCCCCGTTGCATGCTCCCAGCTCCCGGGCAAGCTTCTATTTCCCACGTGTCACAAAGGGGCCTTGGACACCGGGTTCCATTCCATGGCACGGTGACCGTGCTGCAGCGTGCCACCCAGGGCCCTTGCACACACACTGGGGCTGCCCCCAGCCCAGCCAAAGTGGCCCAACTTGGAAGGAATGCCTGGCCCCAGGTGTCTAAGGCAGCCCCACAGAATCTTTAGGAAGGGCTCAGAGCATCAGCAAACGCCACCCAGCTCTGCAGGCTCTCAGTCCTATCCCCATATCTTTCCCTGAGAGCATTTGAATTTCTAAATTAGAATCCTTTGAGGGCTGGGGATTTACATTTTGCCTTTCAGAGAAGGCTTCTGCCTTCCTTAGCAGACACCTCTCTCTTCAAACCAAGACAATTGTTCATTATCTTGCAGATGCACAGTTGCTGGGCAGCCCCCTTTTACACCAGGCCCCTGGAGAACCATTCCCAGCCACTGGGAAAATCCTAGCTGCTCCATCCACCCATAGATGAGGTCTCCAAATTTGCCCCAAAAGTGGCTCCAGCTTTTATAGGCCAAAAAGAGCAAGTCCAAGTGACTTGATGATATTTTTAGCCCAGAAAGCCCTGCTGCTGATGGCACACTTCACAATCAGCAGGGGACACAGCTAGGCCAAAGCCCAGACCTCTGCTGGGAGCCTTTCTCCTCAAACACCCTTCAAACAAGCCTCCATGCAAGTCAGTTGGGAAAGTTTCTTCAAAGGAGACATTGCTGGCACATAACTACACAGGGTTATGGGAAAGATTCTAAAGCAGCCGCTCTGGAGTCAAAGAGCCAGCCCTAAGAGTCCCTCTCATCTATTTGTAGCTAAATCACACTTTGGGCGACATGAAGGAGTTTGGAAGGAGCTAGAGAGCGGACCTCTGAATTTTTTAGATGATGCCATTGCTTTTTCTTCTCTTCTACATAGACAGGAAGGGTGAATTTGGCTCCCATCTGCACCACATGGCTCACAGGGCCGCAAGACTTGTAGTTGCAAGAGCTTTGAAGGATTTCTTGGCCAAGAAGACACGGCCAACAAGGATATTTCTGTTTTGGACCCAATCCTTCAATATTTCCTCTTAGGGACTCATGCTCTCGGGGTCTCTAGCTGCTCAGAGTGACCCTGAGATAAGTTAGAAAGTCTCTTTTCCCAGCCCGGCGGTGGAAGAAGGAGTCAGAGCTCTTAATTTCTCGGTCTCAAGGTTGTTCATTGTATCTTATCTATAAAATTCTTTCTCCTGTCCTGCCGAGGTCCACTCAGCAAGACAGTCTAAGGCACTCTGCCTCCGCCAGGGCGGTGTTATCTTCTTCTACTAAAAACAACTCCCTGTACAATATTTACAATGACTTTCCAATACCTATCATCTACGTTAGACAGTGAGCTTCTACTCTAAACCAATCGAAAAGTGCCAACATCACAGCAGAAGACGGAAGACGGAGGCCAAGAAGAAGAAGGAGAAAGGCTGGACATGCCCAGATTCCTCCATCTTGCCCCCTGAAGCCCCATTCTAAAAACCCCCCAAATCTAGTTTTCCACTCTGTGCTAAATTCACTATCATTTTGTGGCTTGCCATTCTTCATACAAGGTTGGGAATTGTTTTTTCCAAGGGCTAAATCCAAGGCACTGGGGTCTTGGGCTCTGTGCCAAGGTCTCTGAGCCCTCTGACAGGGTCTCGAGTCCTGCTGGGCAGCCCAAGGAATTTCCTGGGTTCCCACATCATGCTACAGTGGAAGCTTCCTTAGCCAATCATGCCATGATGCAACAAACCTACAGCACTGCATCCTAAACTTCTTGTTTACCATTGGAACTACTTGGATTTTTTCTAGATCTTGAACTCTAAAACTTGAAACTTTCCTCCACTTCAACTTTCCTCCCCGTGTCTCTGCTATAAACTAGAAATCCGCATTCTCGCTTCTAGCACCTGAGTTTGGAAGCCCTTTCCAAGGTCTCAGCTCAAATGCTGTGTTTAATTCTAAGCTTTGCCGACAAGACCAAAGGTCTGAGATTTCCCTGCATTTGGGTTTCCAACAACACTGATGCTGTTAGTTGCAGAGTGCCCAGGATCCGTCTTGCCAGTCAGCTCTGGCAGGAACAAGGCGGCTGCCAGGGGGCTGCTTGTGGCCTCTGACAGCCCATTGCTCAGGGCTTGCCAGCGCCCCAGCCCCTCAGGCCCTGCCCCAAGCTGCCCGGCAGCAGCGCCGCAGCCCCACAGCAGCTCCAGAGCAGCCCCATCCAGAGGCACCTGGGAGCCCTCAGCAAGGCAGGCAGCAGCAGATGGGCGGGAGGACACGGATGGCGCTTCCTGCCTGGCACAGGGCTTGTGGCCATCTCCAGGCACCGCTCTGGCAGGGATCCCCGCAGCTCCGGCCCCTGCCCAGCCGCTCTGTGGGCAGCACAAAGGCTTCAGCAGAACCACCAAAGGCCAAGGGGCTTCTGGCCATCTTCCCTGCAGCACTGCACACCGGGGCAGCTGGCTGAGCACAAGCAGCCTTTTCCCCCGCTTCCCCTCTGCCCTACAGACCCTGGGCAGCAAAGAAATCTCCTGAGATTCTGTGTATTATAACATAGTCTATATTTACATAGAATAAATAATAGAATGGAAGAAAAGAAAACTAAAAATCCCCACTGGCTCAGGTTGCCCCAGCAAAGAGAGCCTCCCAGATCAGCTCTCCTCAGAGCTCCAGCAGTGCAGCCAGCCGAGCCCTGACAGAGGAGACCGAGTGATCCATGCCCTGCGCAGCTGATCGTGCAGCCTCTGGAAGATGGAATATCGCCCACTGGCTGTTGCTCGGAGGACATGCAGTGTTTGAAATGCCAGCTCTGACACAGCACTGCTCATGTCCTCCGTCAGGCTTTCAAGGGCTGCAAGAGAGAGGAACAGAGCTCTGGTAAATAGGTATGATTCGCGCTGACAAAATTGAAACAGTAATCAATATTGATGCAGTAATTAATTTTTGGAAATAATAATAAAACAGTTAAAAGTTGCAATGCCAAGAAAAAAGGGAGTGGAGGGGTTCCACCCCCCTCCCTGCAGATGTTCCATGACAGGAGGAAAAAGCAAGAGTCAACAGTTACTAAAAATTAACAGAAAGAGGGGAAAATCTGGTTGGGTCCCAGGAAAATGCCAGCTATAAGAGATATATTTCTTTGATGCTTAAATGTAGTTAATATGTTAGTTTTGGATTACATTGTACTGGCCGGGTGCGCATGTGTAAGCCAAAGGTGAATTAAAGACATCGAGGAAGAAGAGAGGCCTTCATCAAACAACGACCCCCAAAGACTTGTGCGACAACCAAAACGAGTGGTGGAGCATGCGCAGTAAAGGTGGTGATGAGTGTAATAAGTAGCAATATGTTTGTTCATTAATTTAATCAATAGCTAAATAATTATACAATATCAAAGCAATAACTAAATAGCTAAAACCGCTTGAATCTTAAATGTATAGCCACATATGGTTCACATATGGTTGCTTGGCTTGCAGGAATCCTATAGTGCTTTGGGAATTCCATGGTAAAGAAAAGTTCACCTAAGAGGTCACAGAGGAGAGCTGTAATAACAATCCCTAAACTCACAAGAATTGCTTAGGCTTGCAGGAATCATATAGTGTTCTGAAAATTCCATTGTATAAGTATGCCTTATAAGGAAAAGTTCACTCAGCGGTTAAAAGAGGAAGACTTGGAGCCTTCATCCCACGACCACCAGAAGGCAGAAAAAGACCCCCTAGCAACTGAACGAGCAAGCGCAAAAGACAGACCACGTCATCCCTGGACCTGGGAGAAAAAGACAATAAAAGGTGGACTTTGGGGATAGGAACGGTGCGAGCCTAGAGGAGCGGAGACTCCCGGCCGCCCAGCGCTGAACTTTGCTTATTCTTGTTTGCATAATAATAATAATAATAAATTTATAATTGTATGATCCTTGAATCCAGTGAATTCATTTATCACCCTTCCTTCCTTCCTTCCTTCCTTCCTTCCTTCCTTCCTTCCTTCCTTCCTTCCTTCCTTCCTTCCTTCCTTCCTTCCTTCCTCCCTCCCTCCCTCCCTCCCTCCCTCCCTCCCTCCCTTCATCGTTTAAGTGATGTCGGCATTTTTGGATTAGAGTAAAAACTCACTGTCTAACATAGGTGATAAGTATTGAGAAGTTATTGTAAATAGTGTACACGTAATTTTTAGTATAAAAAGATAAAACCACACAGTTCCCCATGGTCCCTCACAGGCCCCTCACGGCTCCCTCACAGTTGCCCAAGACCCCTCACAGCCCCTCACTGTGGATGCCATGGGACAGAGAGAGAGAAAAAGCAAGTGTTTCTCACAGCAGCTTGTGAGAATCATTAGCAAGTTGTAAGAATGTGAGAACTTAAGTACAAACAATCTGCAGGTGGTGTTCTTCTACTTCCTCTTTCTCTTCTTCTCAAGGACGGTGTCTAAAGAATGTTTTTGTTAACTAGCCAATCAAACAGAATATATCGTATCACTCTATAAAAACCGCACGGTTCTCTTGAATTAAACCTTCTTTTAGTCTTTCTGCAATACTGCCTCCTGCCTGTTCCTGTGTCATTCTGGGCGCAAGAGTGACACCTCACGGCCCTTCATGGCCCCTCATGGCCCCTCACAGCTCAAGGCTCTTCACGGCCCCTGAGCCGCCTCCGGCCTCGCCATTGGCGCCGCTCTTTGCTGCTGGCCAATGGCGGCCCGAGTCTGCAGTGACGTCACCGCTCGCCGGGCAAAGGAAGGCCTGGGGCTGAGGTGCCCCGGGCTGGCCGGGAATGGGGTCCGGGGGTCCCCGGGCTCATGGAAACGGGGGATCCAGGGGCCGGGAGAGGAGGATACCGGGGAAAGGGGGTGCAGGGGGTGTCGGGGCAGGACAAGGGGGTGCAGGGGGTCCTGGAGCTGGGGAAGGAGATGCGAAGGGTCCCAGTGCCCAGGAATGGGCATTCAAGGGGGTCCCCGGGGGGCTCCCCAAAGCCCCTCCCAGGGGGCAGCAGGAGCTGGCTCAGGAGCTCTGGGCAGAGAAAAGGGGGTGACCCCGGCTTGGGGGGGACATGGGGGACTCACACACGCTCCCGGGGGGACACGACCCCCGGGGACCCCCCCTCACCTTGTCCCGCAGGGGAGGCCGAGCCCCAGCCCAGGCAGACGAAGCCCCCGAGCCCCGGCAGCATCTTGGGGGGCGTGCGGGGCCGGGAGGGGCAGGATCCGGGAAAGGGCGGCGGCTTGTTCCGCGGGTTCCGCGGCTGCCTGGAAACCACGAAGGCGGCGGCAGCGTCTGTGACAGCGGCGCGGCCTCAGTTGCCTGAGAACGCGGCCCTGGCTGGTTGTGCGCAGCCTGGGCTCCTGCAGTCGGCTTCACCGGGCGATTCGCCAGGGGAATTGTTCGCGGAGCATTGGCCTCTGCAAAGTTCCTGAGCGTGCAGAGCACTGGCCTCTGCAAGGAGTTCATCAGCGTGCAGAGCATTGGCCTCTGCAGAAAGTTCCTGAATTTCCTTTGGAGGTAAAGATTGACTCAAGATGAACTTTTTGGTTTTGTCTCATCTGCACTCTGAGAGAGAATGCCAAAGGGAAATACAGGATAATGGGATAATGCCCATCTTCTGGTGCAGCAGTTCAGTGGTCTGCACTGCCACAGACATGTTTTATGAAAAATCCTTTGGGTTTTTTCTCCTGAGAAGCTGAGAGACCTCAGGAACAAAATGTAAACAATGGTTATCTGCTGCTGTGGAATGCAACAGGTGCATCTGTGATTGGTCTCCTAGAGTTGTTTCTAATTAATGGCCAATCACAGTCAGTTGGCTCAGACTCTCTGTCTGAGACACAAGCTTTTGTTATTCATTCTTTCTTTTTCTATTCTTAGCTAGCCTTCTGATGAAATCCTTTCTTCTATTCTTTTAGTATAATTTTAATAGAATATAGATCATCAAATAATAAATCAAGAGTCAGATCCTCATCTCTTCCCTCATCCTAAGACCCCTGTGAACACCACCACAATGCACAGCTGAGTGGATGAACAATATATGCTCTCCTGATTGTGCTTTTTTTTGCACTGAAGGAATGCAACATTTTCTAAATGTACTGGTCTATACTTTTTTTTCCCGTCTAGTGGTTGCTTAAAGTGCTTAAAGGTGAATGAGGTCTTTTCAAGTTTCATCAAGTTTCAGTGGGTTGTTATTATCAGGTTATTAAAATTATTAGAGAGAGGCCTGTGAATTGAGGTGCAAACGAGACCATATGCCAAAATCAATAGTCTGGATTTTATGTAACAGTAAATGTGAGGAAGAGAGAGAGAAAGGAAAAGAAAAAGAAGCAGGGGGGTGGCGGGGGGGGGATTGGGGGTTGGGAAGAAGGGGAAGAAAGAGAGTGACAGAGACAGATGAAGTGAAAAACATCACCATTCCACGGATCCCATTGGCATACCATCAAATCCTCTTCTGGTCTTCTCTGTGGTGAGGTCTCCCAAAACGTAAGACTCCAATGGATTCCTGCAGATTTGGGCAAGGTGGGACCTCCCAGGTGCCTCCCTGGGGTGGGGCAAGTTGGACTCTGTCTATTGCTACTTTCAAATAATAGAAAATCTTTAGCATCTGTCTGTCCTTTGAGTCTGCCATCAATTGGCTTCTGGATTTTCAGATCTGTTGTGTTACTTTGCGTGCCCTGCAGTCGTCTGGTGCAAGGCCTCAGGAATGGGTCTGGGGGCACTGTGGAGGTCTTTGGTGGGAGGTTTGTGTGCAAACCTGGCCTCAGCAGACGAGTCTGTGGCTATGACTTGCCCACCTTGAAGCCAGACAGAGCTGATTTTCAGGACAGCTGCTAGGTTTGGCTTTGTTGTGGATAGGTTTTTCTCTGCAGCCTTGTTTACTTCTCCCCAGCCCTGAGCTAATGGGACAATAGTGTCACCTTTGTCTTAAGTTCCCTTCGGCAGCTTAACTCACAGTGCCAAGTTCCAGTCCAGAGGCATTTTCAGGGAAGAGTGGGCTTGGGTGGTCGCAGCCTCTTTATACAGTTTTGTCCCAAAGGGCAGAAAGTCCTTTCTAACAATTTTTAAGCCATTAGCCATAACATTCCAGTCTCTCCCAAGTCCTGTGAGGAGCAGCTGAGAGAGCAGGGGTGCTTTAGCCAAAAGAAGAGGATATCCACTCCAGCTATTTTAAAGTAATATTTAAACTGCAGCTTTGTCTGTTCTAACTATTGCTAATGTTCAGATTTTTAGCTCCAGGTTTCAGTATGATCCATCTTTGAATTGCACAAGGCAGCCCTATAGTTCAAATAAAGTCCAACTAGAGGCCTAACATACTAGCTACTTAGACCAAACAAGCACTTAGCTACTTTCAAATCATAGAAAATGTTTAGCACCAGTATATGCCTTGATTCTGCCATGAGCTGGGTTCTGGATTTTCAGAGTTCCATTGTTGCTTCTTCCAGTTTTGTTGAGGCATTGTCACTCATCTGGGAGATCCTGCCTTCAAAATGGCTTCTGGATTCCCAAAGAAGACCTCGACACCTCGTCTTTTGTCCAGAGAAAGACTGACATCTTTCACTGTAAGTACCCACTGGGCTGTGTTAAGGCTGCAAACTGCCCTGGTGTCCCTGCTCTCCCTGCCCCTGCTTTAGTGCAAGCAAGAAAATGCTTTAAGTAGGTAATAAGCAGAAATATTCTAGTAAGGCTACGAAACGCATGTAATAAATGACACAATTATGAAGGTTTCTTTTGAGGTGAACAGAGAGGGGGAATTGTGGGAATCCACAAAACCAGAGGGTTTTGGGAAAGCTGCAAAAGGCAAGCCTCAGATACAGTAGAACTGTGATTAGAGCTAAGCAGCTGCCATGAGATAGGTCAGCAGAAAAATTATTTAAAAAGTAGAAAAGCAAGGACAAATAGAACAATGGTCTGTGTATTAACGCTTGTCTAGAATAACTCTGTGAGCTACAGAAAAGTTTATCTAGCAAGAGATTAGGAGGGTTAAAGCTTAATAATGGAGCTCTGTGCATTGTGCTTTAAGGCTTACAAGCAGGTATTGTATTCAAAATAAGCAAGCATTGTTTAAACCAAAGGTACGAGTGCTTATAGTGGTTGGATAGAATTACTGCAATGTGCTTTTGCTTTGTGTGATTGGTCAAGAAACTTATAAAGTGAATTGTAACATTAAGTTCTTGGTCTGCTGCCTGGGATGTGAGCTGCTGGCATCTTCCCATTGTCATAACCATGTAATGAGAGTGATGCTGGAAAATAAAACAGCTCAAGGCAGTTCCACAGCAGTCCTGTCCCGTTTGTGATTTGTAAATAGCCCCCTGCTGGTGTCAAGACCAAGCTGCCCTTGGGCACCTGAGCATGTTGGGGGGGAAGCTCAAACTCTGCCCAAAGCCCTGTGAGACAGGGCTGGTCCCAGCTGGAAGAGCTTCCAAAGCAGCTGTTCTCTCCCAGCTCCTGTGTGGGCACGGATCCAGCCCTGCAGACACAGTGTACAGCAAAGCAAGTTATCTGCTGCAGCACGCCCAGAAGAAAATGTCTCAGCACCTTGGTGTCCCAGATATCTTTTATGAAAAATCCTTTCCTTAGGATTTTTCCTCCTGAGAAGCTGAGAAGCCTCAGGAACAAAATGTAAACAATGATTATCTGCTGCCGTGGAATGCAACAGGTGGATCTTGGATTGGCCCATGTTGGATGTTTGTAATTAATGGCCAATCACAGCCCAGCTGGCTCAGACAGAGAGTCCAGGCCAGAAGCCTTTGTTATCATTCCTTCCTCCTCTATTCTTAGCTAGCCTTCTGATGAAATCCTTTCTTCTATTCTTTTAGTGTAGTTTTAATATGTTATATATCACAAAATAATAAATCAAGCCTGCTGAACCATGGAGTCAGATCCTCGTCTCTTCCCTCATCGTAAGCCCCCTGTGAACACCATCACACCTTTGTTCTGCAGGATGGTGGAAATCTTCCTGTGCTGGGAATTGTCCCCTGATTTTGGTTTACCATGTGTTGATGGTATCTCTCCCAAAGGAGTTGGCTTCTCTTGAAAGCTCTGGATTGGTAGCAATCTTGAGGGCTGTACAGTTCTTTCCTGCTCCCTGGAGCCAGGGCCACAAATGTTCCTTGGTGTCTGGAGCTCACTTGACTGAAGATGCCCCACTGCTGAGGCTCTGTCCAGGAGATCCCTCTGTTTTCTTCTCTGCAGGGGTCTGTGAGCCCAGAGAGAGAAAACAAATGCTAATTACCAGAGAGAACTACAACTTGGACACATTCCTGTGCTCCTCACTCTTGGTGCAACGTTCCTTTCTTGCCTCTCTTGGACTCAGCCAGCAGTGATATCTCCTTGCTGTGAGTTCTCAGTGCTGTACAGGGATGGAGTCAGGGCAGTTCTGAGAGCTCCTCCCCATTCTTTGAAAAGGTCACTGCCTCAATCCAATGAACCTAAAGAGGAAAGAAATGCCCAAAGAGCAGCAATCCCCAACCATGTCACATGCAATCACGGAGAAGCTGATGGGACAGAGCCATGTGGTTGGAGTATGTGTATTGCACTCTGTATTGTTAATTTATTGGTGCTGAGTATTTCAGCAAGCAACTTGCAGGGCTTCCAGGACTGTCCTGGACAATGTGACCACAAATTGTTCACCAGTGACACTTGTTCAAGAAAAGCCTTTGTGAACAAGCCCAACTCTGAGGCTCTAGCTGGTTTATTTTTGCCTTTCAGCTACTTCCCTCTAAGTTCCTGTGGGAGAAGTTTCTCAACATGAAGAAGAAGGCCAGCACTGGCGGGAGTTTTCTACCCAGAATTGGCCCATGTGTAGAGCTGGGGAAGACGGGTCCAAAGGTAGCCTTTTCCTGCTCTTCTCCTTTCTGTTTGATGGGAAGTTTGAAGAGGGTGTGTGCTTGTGACAGGCTTGCCTCCAGCAAAATACCTGAGTGTGCAGGTCCTGTTGTCATTGCAAGCTGCTGTTAGAGGTGGGCTGGGAGTCCTGATCTGCACTCAGCCAACACAAATAAGCTCTGCTGAAGCTGCCTAAGTGTAGCTGCCATTGCTGAAACAATGGGGGGAAGGCTGGGGACACAAAGGCACAGCACTGCCATGTGCCATTCTCCTGCTGAAGGAGCCACCTCTTGCTTTGGTGTGGTCACCATCAAATGCTCGGGGTCACAGGATTCCCTCCAGAGTGGCAGCGTTGGCCTTGGAAGGCCGAGGACCTGCAGGAATTACTTCAGCTTCAACAAAACAAATTGCCTTTATGCTTTGGGCTGGAACAATGTGTTGGAGCCTGAGGGGGTGTTAGATTTTGCAGGCTGCCAGATGTACAGGGGACTGGCCCTGGGCAGAGGGGAATGGATGTGCTTTATCTGGATCAGTGCCTTCTTGGGGGTGTGTTTGAAGCTGCTTTTCTGGCAGGACTGGCTCAGTAGAAAGCACAGTCCCAATGGGTAGGTGACTGAGGTGGGCTGTTGTTATGAATGAGGTCCCCATAGGTCTAATTTAAGAAACCAACATTAGAATTGAGCAGCAATTTGAATTGAGCAGCAATTTTATATGAAATCATGCAATCAAATATAATCAAGCAGATACAAAATAATTAGGCAGTGGTTTGGATAAAGCATAAGCAAAACCAGTCAGGATACAGGGGGGTTTTCTCACCCTGCCTCCCATTCAAAAGATAAAGAATCTAATCACAACTTCTAGACTGGATGCTAATACATCTTCATCAATAATTTTCTGTCAATCTCCTCCTATTTTTGATTCTTGAAATCTATGTCACTGTACTGCACAGGGCATGCTCTGCTTGTTTCTATGGGGTCTTTTGGTTTTGGTGGTCTCTTCTCACGAAGGCTTCTCCTCATCATCACTGTCCTTTGAACAACCCCACAAGCTGCACATGCACCCCAAGTCTTGTGTTATAGAAGCCAGCATTATATTCCAAAAAGAAGCCTTATGATTTCATCGATACCTGGAATCATCCCAATTTTGTCCATTTCAAGGCTGATTCTTTAATTATCCTGAGGCCTATTGCCTTTTGGGATGTTACTTATCTCAAACTACATCCTGCATCCTGTTTTCTCATGAACATCTGAAAACATCTGTTTTGTCACACTAATTCCATATCCTTTTCCTCTCTTACTTTTTAACAAATATTTTCTAAAATATTTAAAATATAGCTACAAGTGTCAGCACAAATCAGATTGATCTATCACACTGTTGAGGCAGAAATTGGCAGCAAGAGCCATGTAACACACTGGTTAAGGATTGCCCAGACAAAGCAGGGGAGAGTTTTCTCCAAGCCATGCCTCTGCTCCAGAATCATTTGCTGTTGTTTTGGGCCCATGGGTCTGCATTGGCGGCAGCGGTGGTCCCCGGCCCGCCTTGTTGAAGCTGTCCCCCCTTCCTCGGCCTTAAGCTGGGGACCCGCGTTTTGGCGGGCAGAATTTTTTGGCCCAGTTTTTTTCTTTTTTTTTACGGGCCCAGCACCCGATGGAGAGCCCCCCAGACTGGTCTCCTGGGCGAGGCGGCGGTGCCTCGCCTACCTCGGTCATGGCCGGATCGACTGAGCCGCTTATGCCGCGCGGGGCCGGGTTTGCCGTGCCAGGTCCGTTGCTTTTTGTTGAGGCGGGCAGAGTTGGGGGGGCGCCCACCAGGCCTCCGCGGGCCTTTTTATTTTTCTCTCGCGGCCCTAAGCCGCGGCACCGAGAATCGTTGCGACGAAGGCGTGAGCGGGATGCCGGTGGGTCCGTTGTGGGGAGGGAGTGAGGCGCGTACCTCGGCCCCCCCCGGGCCCCTGGCCCCGCAGCCCCCGTGGCTAGCACGGGTCGTTGTGAACACGCCTATGTGTGCCTTTTTTGTCGTGCCGTCTCCCGGCTTTTTTTTCCGGAAGGGAAAGCCAACCGCCGTGAGGCCGGGTGAAAGCCAGTGGCCCGTGGCGCCAGGTCGGTGGCACTTTTTCTGGCACGCTCGGCCGGGTTCCCCAGGCTGGAAGGGGGGGGGGGGGGGCCGCCGAGTCCCCCCCCAGCCCAGCGGGGGCCGGTCCAGTCCCACCGTTGCCTAGCCAAAAGGGGAGCCATTGTTGGCCATGGCCGGGCGGCGGCACCTCCCGCGCTCCTCTGCTGCCACGAGCAATCCGATCCGCAGGTGGGCTGGGCGGCCGTCGCCGTTGTCCCAGGACCGTGGCCATGGGGCCCTTGTTGCCGTTGGCGCGGCTTCTTCCCGGAGCCGCGCCTGATCGATGTGGCTTTTCGGGTGTCGTCAGAGAGGGCGTCAGAGAGGGCCCCCAGCGGGCCGGCTCTCCTTCCAAGGCTTCTCTGTCATGGGAAAGCCATGGCGGGGGGGGTCTGGTGCTCGGGCAGGGCGGTCTCCTTTCCAATTCGCTTCCCGTCGCAGGCAAGGTGTCGCCCCTCCCGCTGGCCTGGGGAAGGGTGTCTTTACCGTCCCGAGCTGTGTGATGGCCTCATGGCCCCGCGAGCCTTCAGGTGTCCTTAAAAAACCACACGAGGTGCCGGTGCCGGCCCCGGTCTGGGTAGCGCCCGTGTGGGTGCCTGCCGCGAGCAGCGTCGGGCGACAGTGTGGCTGGAGCTGAGGCACGAGAAGGGAGAGAGGCGAGAGAGAAAAGAGACAGGGCGAAAGTGCCCAAACCCGATGCGGAATGGACGCGGGGGACAGAGCCGAGTCTCGAACCGGGGCGCGGGCCCCGGGAAAATGCGAGAGAGAGAGAGAGACGAAACCTCGCGCTCCATCCAACTGGCGAAAAGCTGCGCAGCGGTCCCAGCTCCTTGCCCGCGGTGTCGCGGGAAGGGCCAGCTGTTGGGGTCGGCCGTCGCTGAGGGGTGTCCCTCGCGCGTGGTGCCATTCCCCATTCCAGGCGATGCCAGGCCACAATGTGGCCGGCCGCCGTCCCTGCAGCTGGTGCCCGTCACTGCCATGCCGCTGCCCGCCGCCGTGTCTTCGCCTGCGATGCCGCTCCCACGGGTCAGAGCAGCAAAAGAAGCCCTGAGGGTCGGGGTTTGGCGCAGGGCGGGTTCGCCGGCGGGCCGGGACGTCCAGGCGCTCCGTCCAGGCGCTCGCATGCCGTGGCGCGGCGCCACCGTGGGTGGCAGCTACCTGGTTGATCCTTCCAGTAGCATATGCTTGTCTCAAAGCTTAAGCCATGCATGTCTAAGTACACATAGGCGGTATAGTGAAACTGCGAATGGCTCATTAAATCAGTTATGGTTCCTTTGGTCGCTCCTCTCCCGCTCCTTGGA